>NC_048893.1:152937614-153267386 GCF_011077185.1 Oxyura jamaicensis
AAGAAAGAAAGAAAGAAAGAAAGAAAGAAAGAAAGAAAGAAAGAAAGAAAGAAAGAAAGAAAGAAAGAAAGAAAGAAAGAAAGAAAGAAAGAAAGAAAGAAAGAAAGAAAGAAAGAAAGAAAGAAAGAAAGAAAGAAAGAAAGAAAGAAAGAAAGAAAGAAAGAAAGAAAGAAAGAAAGAAAGAAAGAAATCTAGTTAGCTATTGCAGCAGAAAATATATAACCTGCGTGTCTTGGGTTCTTTATGTCCATAGTAGCCTTTACAAAACTGGCCACTTCACGCCAAGCTGGGCTTGCTTAGGTAACAAAATGTTTTGAAGTATTCAGCTTGTGAAAAAATGAGTTTGTGTGGCAAATACTTCAGAAAATCTGTCTGATAAGTCTTTTTCTTTTTCTTTCTTCTTTTTTTTTTCCCCCTAGATCAAACCGCAGAACCTTCTGAGAACAAATGAACACCTGGCATTTCTTAAAAGATCTGAGTTTCCACAAGCTGCTAACACTTCAGCCAACAATCTGGCCATGAAGCAAGGGCCTCTTAGGTTGAAGTAGCTTTTACTGAAAGCTGAAGCAGACATTTGAAGAATTCAAGTACATCCTATGAAATTCAGTAATGCACATCTATTGAAATGCAGTAAAAATAACAAGAAATGGCAATCAATTCCAGAAAACCACCTAAGATAGGTAGGAAAAAATCCTAATTTCTCTCTAAAAATGAGAGTAACTGTTTGACTAAGAACAGTTACTGCAAATTTCAGTAACTATAGCAGTTAAGACAGATGCTATTAATTCTATTTCATTGGACATAAGCTGATGACAAAAAGGAAGACTTCTGGGGCTTTAGTACCATTTGTTTAGGGTAACATGCCTTATTCTCAAACTCTAGCTGTATAGGTCAGGAGAACAGTTGCATCTTTTTATATAGAAGATGCTTATATGCTTATCATATGACTGAAAAAAAAAGGGGGAAAAAAAAGGGGGGGGGGGGGATCCTCTCCTAACCAAATTAAAATGCAGTTGCACACACACTACACTTTATCTAATGCACTGGCTCAAATGCTGCTGTTTCAGGGAACACGTCAGGGCATCTCTAAAAGTTTCTGACTAATTTAGTTGTAGCTCCACAATGTGGCCAATGTGAGAATATATTGAAGGAGAGTGAAATTTCCAGTGAATTTCCAGTTTTTATGTGCATGCATACTGCAGCTAGGCATCAATAGCCATGTGCATAGCCTCCTCTCCCACCAGTAAAGATTACAGGCTAATCTACTGATGGGCTTTTTGCCAATATTAACTTCAGGAACTTAACAATATTAACTTCAGGAAGCTTAATGACTTTTCATATCCTGTAAGATGATGGCTTCTTTATACAACTTCATAGAGCAATAAATAAATAAAATTAATATACTATTGATAAAGTCAAAAGATGCATCTACCTAGTAGAACAGCTTTTCATTTCTTTGGTAAAATCATGGAGTGGCAAGGAGGGAATCTGTGGATATTTTAAAGACTGTAAGCATGATTGCTTGTTACTTTGGAACAATCTGCTGAATGAGATAAATATATTACGTTGAATTATGTCTCAATAATCATTAAATTATCTTACAAAATACTATATTGTTAAGGTGATTTATTTGTTTGAAAAGCTTAAAAGTAAATCCATTCAGATTACTTGCTGTAATATCTTTATGTGTGCCTAAGCTTGTTTGATTTAGAGTTGGACCACAGAAGTAGATTCAAATATTCCTTGAGGTTATTTGGAGACAACGCTGATCCATTGGTCATTCAGTGTAAGTACCTATTGCAATGAACTTTTAGAATAAATATATTAAAATTTCCTTTACTCTTAACTGCAAAAGTGATTAAACATTCTCAGAGTTTAGGAATATAGTTACTGTTGCTGAACTGATTCATTCAAGTAGGAAAAGTTTTAAACTGGCAAATTACAATATAGTTAAGGTTCCCAGTTTGCATTAGGTTATTCCTAGTTAAATTTTTCAGGCATTCATAAATTGACCGTAAAGATTTGCTCTGGCCTGGGGCCACTCTGATATATACTACGCTGACAATCTGCTCTCTATTCAGCTTGCTATGTCTAGATAAGAAATATCACACATTATCCCAAGTCTGCCTGCAAAATCGGACAACAGTATTAAGTTGAGGATCCAATGACAGATTTTATCTCTGGTTTTCTTATATCAGTTGACAATGTTCTATACAATTTTGGTCACAGACTTTTGAATATCTTCACAATAATAATAACAGTAATACTTCACCAGAAGACTTTACAAGCATTATTTAATGAATATTCATTATACCTTGTAAGGGGGTATATAAGGTAAGTATTACTATCCTTATTTAGGGAAACAGAGAAAGGCAAAATGACTTGCAAAATGACTTGCAAAATTACTTGCAAAACATAATGAATTCATGTTAAAACAAGATTAAGACTGAGGCTTTCCTGACAAACCCATTTTTCCAGATTATACTTCCTTATGTATGTACTAATCAATCATATTTTTAATTCATAACTTTTTTATATTTTCTTTTGAAATGAAAATAATTTTACAAAGCAAATATGCTTTTTGTCATTTATACTATTAATTTTTTGCACACTGATGAATTCCACAAAACAACAGTAACCTTCCCATTCTGTCTGTCTTACAGCATAACACAATTCTTCTACATTAAGACATTTGATACTACAGATAATATTTATACAATATACAGATGTAAATTCATTATTGCTAAGGTCATAATACCTTTTTGTTCATAATTAGTTCTGCAATCCATATTAGTCAACTAAAAGTTGGGACTGTATTTTCATTTTAAAAGAAACATAAAAAAACAGACCACAGGGACACACTCATAGGATACATTTCACTTCAGTTTATGTTACACCACATGTACTGCCTTGGAGCTAAGCATCACAGAGGACTGCTTATTCTCTTCATAGCAGCGTGCCCCTTGCAATGGCCTAACTCCCTCTGCAAACCATCATGATGTAAGGAGCATAGAGCTATCTCCTGCCTGCTTCGTTCAGAAGAATACAAATGGACACTTGTGTTTTAGAGTGTCTTCCAGAAAAATCTAGTATTGCTAAAAGGAAGGATGAAGTGTTTTGGGGAAGGAATAGAAGAATGTGAGAGAATCAGATTCAGAAATAAAAGTATTGGACATTACTTTAGAGAAAGTAAATTAAAGAAAATCCTCCAAATTGCATACTAGTATCCTTTTGGGATTTAATGATTGATGGTATGACATTTAGCCAAGGAAAAACATAGTTTTGCTGAGTTTTTAGTTATTATTATCTGTGGATCACTTACTGAAGTCATTAAAAACAGAGTACAGCAAATATAAAAACAGTAGCATTTCTAAGCCTTCAGTGATAATTGCAGCCATGGTCTTCTGTATAAGCTTTCTGTTTTCACATTTTGGGAGTATCTTTCACTGGCAAAGAGTGGATCATTTCCTTTTATCTTTCATTGTCATGTCATGAAAAATGTGAATATATGCTGTATTTTATTTTGTATAATTAAACTTTTTTTTTTTTTTTTT
This sequence comes from Oxyura jamaicensis, assembly GCF_011077185.1. Classification (NCBI taxonomy): domain Eukaryota; kingdom Metazoa; phylum Chordata; class Aves; order Anseriformes; family Anatidae; genus Oxyura; species Oxyura jamaicensis. The sequence continues at coordinate 152,941,169 of NC_048893.1, forward strand.
TTTTTTTTTTTTAAATCTGGAAGCATGAAGACATATCAATTCAGGCTCTCTTTCTGTGTTCCAGAGACATAGGAAAAAATTCTAAGTAACATGGTGAAAAAGAAGAGATAACCTCGACAATATTATGCTAGTAAGAGCACAAAAAGAGCATCATAGAAGGAAATCTCTAAAGCACTTAGAGGCTGTGCCCCAAAAATCTCCTCCCCACCCCTCCCCCCCCCCCAAAAAAAAAAATGAATAAAAGAGAGAAAGGAAGGAAAAAAATAATCCACATGGATGAGTACTCTCATTAAATTGAAAATCTGTCAATGAATATTTATCTTTGTTCTCCTGCCCAGAAGGGAGGTTGGAGAAAGACTGAGCAAAAACACTTATTTCTGTCAATGAAGCTTAGTAATCAGCTCCATCACCAGAAGTCCTCTTACTGCCAGCTGTCATTCAGATGACAGGTTATTTCAATATATCAGCATAGGGCCAGCTGGCAGGGGGATAGAAATGACATCCTTGCTCAAACAGTGAAAAATATTTTCAGCAGAATTAGGATGGCTGAGTTGTGTGTGTATGTTGGGGATACTAGTCAAGCCAGAGGTGGAAGGTAATTTAGTAAATAAGCATATTTATTCTCTGTCTTCTCACTGAAGTAAAGAAGTATTTTCTTCTAAATAGCAAAAAGTATGTCATTTGTAGATAATTTAATGTTTGATCTGCTTAGTAGATTACCTTTTCCTTCTCTATGTTTATTTTTCAGTGTTATTCTCCCGCTCATACATTCAACTCTTATAAGTTTCATCTCATCCGTTTCATTGCATGATACACGGTGTTTTCTTTGGACTTCTTTTTGCCATTGTAACTTTCCTTGCCCTCCCTTTCTTTTAAAGATTCTAACTCTTATTTCATTAGTTATCTCAGATTCTTCTCAGTCTCTGCCATTTCTTCCTACTTTGCATTCATCTGAATTCACATCACCTTAGAGGTTTAACTCCAGTTGACTTTGAAATGGGGTGCTTTTGAATGGATAATACCCACCTCCTCAAGAACTTCACCAACTAGTTTGCTATGGTGTAGTGCAATCATATGAAATTTGCACTGACTTTATCTGGAACTGAAGGTATCAAAAATTATTGAAATCAGTCTCTAGTTGCAAGAATAGGCAAATGAAAACTTGACATATTTTGTGCATTTCTTTTATTTTTCACTTATACTACCTCATGTATGAGGCTCTGGAAAATTTAATTTTACAGTCTTCTGTGACTTTTTGAGATGTAATGACATCTGACATCTTTAGTTTTGGAAGTGTCTTTTGAATATGTCTTTTCAATTCTGACTTATTTCCATTAAAATGTTCACAAGCCCCTTTACTGAAAGTTTCCATTTTCACAGGCAAATTGTGGATTTAAAGTGATAAAATCAAATTAATTGGAATTCTGCATCCTACTCCTGGATTTCAATTGTACTGTATTAAATAATCATTTTCACCAATAAAAATAATCTTGTAGAATTCAAAATGTAAAACACAAGATGCACATAGGTTCTACTTCCTTCAATTTCCTCTTAGCAAATCAACTCTAAAATAAATATTGTATTTTATATACCTCTAGTCACCTGAGTTTACTGAGCTATATAGTACATTATAGAAAGCACATAAACTTTTTGGAAATTGGAAAAAGGAGGGAGCTCATATAAAGGCAAATCATACCAAGTATTTCTCATGCAGCAAATTGCATTACCTGCAGAAGAAAGTATGCCTAGATTAATGTTTCTTGTCATATGTGTTTCCTCTCCCATCTGTTTTCTGTAACCATGGTCCCATCACCACGGATCACCACAGATTGGACTGTGAGAACACAAATTTCTGAGCAGTACCTGGATTGAGTATCAATATCCACTTTGTTCCCCCAACAACATCTTGATATGCTATTTATAATTTTTTAAGATGCCCCAGGGCATATTTTGGTAGTCTACTATGATATGACTTGGATAAGTTCAGAGGCATAAGGTAACAAAACTGCTATCTTCAACCATCCAAAGAAATTTATAAATTCACTAAAAATACCCTAAAGTGTCCAAATATTATAATGGTATAGGTTTTTAATTTTAAGATTACATTTCAATAACAAGAGGCTATTTAAAACATAACACCTTTCAATTTTTAGATTATCTACTATATGAAGTGTAAGATAAATACCAGTATTAATAGTTTTCATTTTGCCAACTAGAAGTCTTGCAACACTCCATATTAACTTTCAAAAATGTAACGCTGATGTCGGTAAAAGACTGAACAAACTTCAAAACTGATTTCAGAATATACCTTATAATATCCTTAACCAGCTTCTGAATATTAACAGCGGGTTCGAAAAAGGCTGGGAAACTGTGTTTACCTGTGAGATGTGTCTGCATTACAACATTTGCTTTCCTTTATTTGTACATAGGTATTTGCACAGACTTGGTGGCACCCCTCAAGGGAGCAGCCCTGGGTCCTTGGAGGTATTTGTAAAGGTGCATTTGACACATCCCATTTACCTGGCACTGTAACAGCTTTAAGTAGCAGCTAGTACTGCAGCACCAGCCATGCAGCACTTCCATATCAATGTTTCTTTGGAGAAATGGAGATGGAATGTTTCACTCCAACTCTGCTCCTGTCTTTTCCAGCATGAAGACCAAGACACATGAGCAATTCCAATTTTCTGTTCTGTTCCTAATTGCCTTGGGATCACCTTCATATGTGGATCATTTTTATTCTCTCCAGCCATTCTATCCTTCTTTCCAAAGGCTTTGTATCTCCTGTGGATACTGAAACAATTTTTATTAGTACCTCACTTGTTCTGGCTGACTGTTAGGAATCAGGGAAGTTCTGGCCACCTCTGTGTTTGTGTGTATGTATGAGTGAAGGGATGTGTACAAGCAAAATATCTTGATCTGAGTGTCAATACATTTTTTTAATTCTTCCTGAAATATTTGCCATTGCCATTATATTTATACATTATATATTTATATATTATATTTATGCAGATATGTGTAAGCATGCTCATTATTAATAAAACTGTGAGAACACACTTTCATTTAATAAAATAAAACAAAACAAAACAAAATAAAATAAATAAATGCAGCTATTAGTAGTAAATCACACTCAATTATCAAAGGCAGGTCCCAAATACTGTTTTATGAAATATACAACTGACAAATATGATGTGTTATCTCTGGGTTTACATGGATACTATATAAAATATTTTATTTCACTAAGAATCATATATTGCATATAGATAGAGCCTTTCAACTCAGAAGTACACTACAGTCACAGCTGACTGATAGTACTTTGAGGAATGATCATGAGAGCATCATGATTCAACAGAACATGTGGAACAGGGGGAAGTAATCCTCTGCACTGGAGTCTGTGGGGCTATTCAATTCTAAATTAATCTCTACTTACAAGTACCATGCAAAATCCACTTCCACTATCATGTCATAAGATATCACAGTGTCAAAAATATTAAGTTGGGAGCCCATAGGACAATTAATATGTTCTATGACACTGAGAGGGGTGTATAACAATGAGAAACAAAAGAAAACAAGATTTGTCGAGAAATAAGGAGGAAAACAATACATGAGGACATGTTAGACCAAGCTTTTACCAATCTCCTATATTGCTTCTACAGGTGTAGAATCATAGAATCATAGAATGGCTTGGGTTGGAAGGGACCTCAAAGATCATCTAATTCCAATCCCCCTGCATAGGCAGGGATGCCACCCAGTAGATCAGGTTGCTCAGGGCCTGGTTTTGAACACTTCCAGGGATGGGGTATCCACAACCTCTCTGGGTATCTTGTTCCAGTGTCTCACCACCCTCTGAGTGAAGAATTTCCTCCTAACCTCTAATCTAAATCTCCCCTTCTTTAGTTTAAAACCATTTTGCCTTGTCCTGTCATTATCTGATTATCTGATTTGCCTTGTCCTGTCATTATCTGATTGAGCAAAGGGTCACTCGCCAGGGGAGTTTTAGGTCAGATGTTAGGAAGAGCTTCTTTACTGAAAGGGTTGTGAGGCATTGGAACAGGCTGCCCAGGGAGGTGGTGGAGTCACCATCCCTGGAAGTCTTCAAAAGATGGTTAGATGTAGAGCTTAGGGATATGGTTTAGTGGGGACTGTTAGTGTTAGGTTAGAGGTTGGACTCGATGATCTTGAGGTCTCTTCCAACCTAGAAATTCTGTGATTCTGTGTGATTCTGTGATTCTTCATCTTTTTTTATAAGGCCTCTTTAAGTACTGAAAGGTCTCAGTGAGGTCACCCCAGAACCTTTTCTTCTTTAGGCTGAACAGCCCAAGCTTTCTCAGTCTTTCTTCATAGGAGGGTGCTCCCTTGATCATATTTGTGGCCCTCCTCTGGACCCACTCTAACAGATCAACACCCTTCTTGTGCTAGGGGCTCCAGACCTGGACACAGTACTCCAGGTGGGGCCTCACAAGGGCAGAGTAGATAGGGACAATCACCTCCCTTGCCCTGCTGGCCACTCCTCTTTTAATGCAGCCCAGGATGCAGTTGGCCTTTTGGGCTGCAAGCACACACTGCTGCCTCATGTGGAGCTTTTCATCCACCAGAACCCCCAACTCCTTCTCTGCAGGGCTGCTCTCAATCAGTTCTTCTCCTAGGCTGTATTCATGTCCAGGATTGCCCCAGCCCAGGCGATGCACCTTGCACTCAGCTTTGTTGAACCTCATTAGGTTGATGTGGGCCCAATTCTCAAACCTTTCCAGGTCTTTTTGGATGGCATCCCTTCCTTCTGTTTTATCAACTGCACCACTCAGCTTCGTGTCATCTGCAAACTTGCTGAGGGTGCACTTGATCCCACTGGCTATGTCATTGATAAAGATATTAAACAGTACTGGTCCAAGGACAGACCCCTGGTGTACACCACTCTTCACCGGCCACCACTTCGACATAGAGCCGTTGATCACCACTGTCTGAGTTTGATCTTAAAGCCAACTCCTTATCCACTGAGTAGTCCACCCATCAAATCTATCTCTTTCCAATTTGGAGACCTGGATGTCATGTGGGACTGTGTCAAAGGCCTTGCAGAAGTCCAGGTGGATGACATCAGTCACTCATCCTTTGTCAACTGATGCAGTCAATCAGTCATAGAAAGCCACCAGACTGGTCAGGTGTAAAAACCACAAAGCAGTAATAATGTCTAAACATTGTTTGCCAAAACTCAAATAACACCAAGTTTCAAGCCTTGTCTTCAGTCAAATGCAAAATAGCCAAGTGAAAATCCTGCTATTTAGGATCACAGTTTATAACTTCCATTACACAGTAGCATGAATATATGCAACCAGAAGCATGTCAGGTTCCTGTAGTTTCAATCACCTGATTTCATCAACTGGGACAAGGTAAAAAGATGGCTCAGTACAAACATCTACAGTATTGAATGATTTTCTGATTGTTTTTGAACTAAAACAATTTTTTTTTTGTATAGTGTTTAATTGTTATTACCATATAAATACTGACTTCACTGGAAAAAAATAAATAAATAAATAAACAAAAGAAACAGGAAATAACTCAGTTTTCATGCAGTCATATATCAAAACTTCCATGAATCTTACTCACAGTACCTACTTTTTCTTTGTTTACTGGAATGCTGACACTGAACTCTCACTATTCAGATTTGCTTGCCATGCTTTACTTTAGAGGATACCCTAGCAAATTGCCATGATCTCTCTTTCTTTGTCAAGTGAGGACTTAGAAATCTCAATAGTCATTGAAAGTCCTACTGTCCCGCACCTTTCCCCATGAAATATTATTTGAAAACTTTCTAACTCTGTACCCTTAAATAACGTCAAAACAGCTTTCTTCCCTGAGTGCAATGCTGCTGCTTCAAAAGGTGACACTACATAAAACTGCAGACATGACCATTCCCTGTTTCTCATGACAAGAGAAAAGATGAAGCTGCTGCTTATACTTTGACCAAACAGTATTCAATGTTGTTTGGTACTTCGACAGTAGAATGACAAGTGAGATATAAATACACAGAATTGCATGAAAACAATCTGAAACCAGTCTTTAAAATGCATGACTGCAGTATGTTTCTAATAAAGGCACCTTGAAGACATCATTACTGAAAGCACAGAGTGGTTCTGAGTACCCTCTCCCAGTCCTCTTGGGAATTTATTACATTATAGAGAGAGGGGGGAAAGGTAGACTCTTCTGAAATTAGATACTTGAGAATTCCATGCTGCAGCTTATGGCATAGTCATTAGCATATTATTTCAAATATAAAAGAAACATTAGAGGATGTTATAAGAAAATGTACATAAACAAGCCACAAATCACATAATTAGTTTTTCCTTCTCTGGTATGCATCTCTTCTTTTTTCCTCTTATTGTTCCTTCCCTGAAATCAACAGAAATTGCTTCAAATCCAAACAAACCCACCCAAGATAACAGTGTTCAGGACTGGAGTCAGCCTAGTCTCACTGGGACAGCTGCTCATCATGAATTCAGTACCCCCATCTACCACATGTGCAGTGTAATGCAAGAATTAATATTCACATGGTGGTACCTTTCATGTTAAAAGTGAAAAATAGCATAAGAAAAAAAAAAATGATAATTTTCATAAAACTCAAAAAGATATGCTCAGGAAAAAAAAAAAAAAAAAAATCCAGAAAAACACACACAAAAAATGAACATGCTGTGGGAAGAACGAAACCTTTCAAAGTCTTTTCAAAGAACTCATCTCTGCAAAGCCACAGAAGTATATCAACCCACTGAATTTTAAATTACTGCATGGAATGTGTTTTGCAATATTTAAGTGCAATCTTCAGAATTTTTAACCTTCTGACAAAATAGATTTTAAAAAGTGACTGATTAATCATCAACTATTCAAAGATGTCTAAAGCAAAAGTGGATGCTACAATGCAAAGCAGAGAGGCACCCAAAATGCTGAGAAGACTGCCGAAAGGCTAGTTTTGAATGATATCTGATAAAGAAATTAATAAAACAGAAGTCATTAAGGAAATAAATCTTTCGTAATGCACAAATCTCTTTCACTAACCTTGCTCATATAAAAGAGTTAACGTACCAAACAAACATTTGGACATACACTCCTAGTTTCTATGAATCTTTGTCTGAGACAAGAAGAGATAAAAACAGTAATAATGAAATATTAGCTCATGTAAATGTTTAAGGAAAAGTGTAAGTATTTGGTTGGCTGTACATTGTAGGCACCACTGAATACTCAGTCATTAAATTTGTTCCCTGCCTTCTTTTTTGTCTGATATTCCCTGAGAAGTAATGATGTATTATTTATGTATTTTTAACTCCACCAGATGTTGAAGATTTGACTTAGTTTTTTGAGTCTCCCATAGATTTAACATATCCCCTTGTGTCATGTGGTGCAGCCTTGTTAAAATCATGAAAGGATGCCATATATATAGAACTAAAGTCAGTTAAAGAATTGGTGACACTATAAAGTGGTCATCAATGCAGAAACTGTCTTTCTGGACTTTTTTCTGGGCTTTTCCATTCCTCTTATTTCCCCATTTCACACACTTGATACATCTGTCCTTTTAATAACTTGCCCCATAGTATCATTCATCTTTTGCACCTCTACCCAAACTGTAGTGAAAATCTAGATGTTCAATTTTTCCTGCCTTCTACAACATGACAATAATCTCCAGTTTTGTCTTTGCTCTAACTCCCACTCTATAATTGTCCCATACAACCTGTGTTCTGCTACAGCTCTAATGGTGCTTCCTTCCCCAGCACATCTCCATCCCGTGACTGGAGCGACTCTTGATCACCAGCTATCCACCGATCACATCATCAGGTGCTGGGCTGCTTTACTGACCTGGGATTGTATCAGGCCACTGCACTGTGTTGTACACATCACCCTATTCCAAGACTTCACAGAGTTAACCAGTGGTGTTTTCTGGTGCTGCTCAGTCCATTTGTAACAGCTTGTTTTGTACCAGATGTTTTCAAAAGAAGTAGTGTCTGGTAAGATATTCAGCAGTTACAGAGGTTTCTGTCAGAGTAATTAAAGGTTGTACATTTAAACATAATTTAAATAAACTCATGTGATGCCATGTCCAGCTGCACTCTGTCCAAAACAACTTCAGTGACTTAAGCCTGCATATTGTAGACAGATATAAACATAGATTTGCAGCTGTGCTAGCACTGCACAACATCAGTAATTGCACTGGGGTTTTATGATATTGCCAGGGAGGTAGGAAACAGCTGATATTTACATGTGAATCTATAAGCCATTTTTGTTCATGTTTATTCAACTGATTGATTTAAATCAAAGTTAATCCTCTAATTTATGGAATCCCATTTTGCATGTTTGACAATTACAAGCAGAACTATAAATACTTTGCAGGTAATTTACATACAGGTATCAATGCATAAATAAGTACATTTATACACAAATAATTAAATTTACATCCTCAGCTACTTCAGCAATGAACAGGCAGCAGTTTCATAATGGTCTTACATGCATTCCCAATGTCTTAAACACTTGAACTGACAATTTGCAGGTGTTTGATTCTACTTTGATTATTTGTTGTATGCACTTTTATTATTTAAGACAATAATAATCTTTTCGGGAAAACAATCGGGAAATATTAGCACATATTTTCATTTATTTTTCTCTAGGTAAAGAGATTCTGTAGGAAAGAGGAATGGGAAGAACATAAGAAAATGAATTTAAGGACTGGATTTTATGACTTAATGTTTACTTTGCTGGCATTGTTAAATTAATGTTTGATATTTCCTTCTAGAATGGAGGAAAAGCTTAAGTAATAATGGCCAAATATAAAAAGCAATGTACTGAAACTGAGCACAAAAGGATCTTAAATTCATAAAAACTAACAACTGAAAAAGGAGCTTGAAATTTTCAAAACCACTGGATATTTCAGATACACAAACATATTACAGCACTTTGAGCACAGTTTGATACCTCAGAATGAAAGTTTTAAATAAAAGCTATTGCCCCTAAATTGGCAAACCAACTTCAATATTCATGTTCTCAGGCATGTGATTTGGGCATAATTTCCCAATGCTATCAATTTTTCAGGTAATACTTTACTACTCTTCAAACCTCACTCCCTTTAACTGCTTAGCAAATACTTAGAACCACTTCAAGAGTTAGCATCTGCAGATGAGTTAGCAGTTTTAGCATTTCATTCCCAAAGAGACTGACATTTAAATTCCATAATTTTTGTGTTCCTTTCTTCTGTCTTCAAAAATGCTTGGTCTCTTAATATTTTTCCCACAAATAGTAATTTCAAAAGTCTTGTTAATCATTCCTCAATACATGTATCTCATCCAACTACCTGTAAAAGTGGTGAGAAAAACTCATGTTGCTTCCTCGGACAACAGAAATAAATAAGACAGGAGAGAGAAGGAGATTGATCTTCTTAAGGAAAAAAAGAAATCAAAGTTGTTGATCCTTTATCACTTTAATCACTTGCAAATCTTTACAGAGTACACAATACAGACATTTTTGTGCTTTTAGAAAAAAGTTCAAATCTTGATTTTATATATGACTGGTGTATCAGTGCAATACATTGGCTATACAATCAATTATATTTATTATTTTTATTGTACAATTAATATAAAAAAAGTAATTGCTGTTGTTGTGAAATTAATGTGCATTGTAATTAAACAGTTTGTGACAACTGGGTATTGGAGTCCTGGATTAGATATTTAATTTATAACACAAATAAAAATTTTCAAAGTTGTTTCAAATGTTTTTGGCAGAAAGCCAAATAGGCATAATCTCACTCAGCTCATGACACATAAATACAATTGTGTTTATGAATATTACTTGTTAGTAACTATTATTTCACCCCATAGAAGAAAATACATATACTGAGGGGAAAAAAATAATGCATTAAAACTAAACCATTTTCTTCATTTAATTTAATTTGGGGGGAGCAGAGTGGTGGCTGTGGTGAATTTGTCTCCTTTGATATTGTACCTTTGATATTGTGCCATATCAGGACTGTTTTAGTTGGTTTATGTTCTGCTTGCAGCACCCACTGGCTCCAATGAGTACACCTAATAAACTGCGAAGGAAGTAAATGTCTGGTATAAGAAATATACAAAGTGAAACAGTAAATATATATATATATATTAATTTTATGTTTTTCTCATAGATACACCTGTCCAGTCCTTAGAGTAGCAAAGCAGTCAAGTTTTTAACACATAACTCTTCTCCAGAAACAAGGCAATCCTACACCTTCCACCTTGTTTCAGGGTGCCATTGGCCTTAACCACAGATTAACCTGTGGTTTCTGTCAGCAGGTTAACAGCCAAGTTACAGATTCAAAAGGGGAAAAATGATACAGAATGTATACTAATTTTATATGAATAATAGAAAAAATATAATGGAAACAGTTATTATTTTATACAAAAGATTTTCCAGTTTGACAGTAATCCTAGCTCTTGCAGTCTGATTGAGTGCCTGACCTTTCTTTCCCTTTAATAGGTCTTTTAATAGTTTTCTTCTACATATACAAGGAAGAAGGGCGGTAAAAGCTGCAGTCAGTCATCTTCTGCTCTAGTGATCACAACCAGGTCAAGCGTAACTATCCAGTATCAGAAATGGTAGAGTGAAATAAACAGAAATAACGTCTGTATATGCATGTGGATATGGCAATACAGTTGGAAATTCTTTATAGATACAGTTGTATCTATGAAATACAGTAGCCTAGTTCTTTCTCTGTTTATCATAAGACCCTTTACACAAAAGTAATACTGTCATCCTCTGGTGAAAAGCGCATGTAAAATATTTGAGTGACTGTAGCTTTTAAAGTTTCAGTCAATCTTTGCAAGAATTTCAGCATAAATACATTTTTTATCTAAACATAAACATGAAAAGAAATACTACAGTTATTGATTGCAAAAGTAGAGCCTGCTGCTTACTATTTATTTAACAAATAACTCTGCCAAACATAGAGCTTCTTCCTCAAAGACTTCATTATCTAACACCCCAGCTTTGCAAGTACTTTGTTTGTGCGTGCTTACACACATAAGCAGTTCCTTTGATTTCAGCAGCATTCCTCTGACTGCATTTACCTTCCAAAATGCCTTTTCATGGTATGAGTTTAAGCAGATGACAAAGTCAAGGGAAAGGAAGCTAGCAAGAAAGACAAACTGGGGGATTTGGGCAAGGCTTCCTATGTTATCACAAGAGAGAGGTAGGTGCTTCTTCAAACCAGCTTCAAAAGAAGCAGCTTAACTCAGGTCTTCCCAATCACCTTCCTGCAGAGTCTGTTCAGCTCTATTTGCTACTTAGGAAGCCTATGAAGATTAGTCTAGGAAAAAGCCCAAAGTCAGATGCCTAAACCAGAGATTAAAACCATTCTTCATTGTTCCCGCTGCTTGCATACCAAGAACTGAAGCACATGGACATCCATCTTGTGGGACCATTAAAATCTAGCTTTTTGGACTCTTAGTCCACTTCTCTGACTAGGCGAGAGAATTAATATCCTAGAACAGCAAACATGAAGGAAAGCTTCACACCGAGATTTTAGGAAAAAAAAAAAAAAAAAAAAAAAAAAAAGAGTTTGTTTCCTTCTTCCCACATGGATGAGGTATGCAGAGATGTCAGTTTGTGAAACATTTCCCTCTCAACATGAAAGAGAACTGTTCCAGTAAGTGTTTTTATGGTGATTTGCTTAGTGTAGCAATCTGGCCCCTTTCTACACCTAAGAAATATTTCAAAATATCGAAATATTTTTACAATTAAACTTTATAAAAAGTTACAATGTTAAGTAGTTTTAATTTCTACATATTGTGGGTAAGACATTTTCTTCTTGGTCCTTGATAATGCACTAAGAAGATGCACATTCAAACACACATATATGGGAATTACATATTCATCTAATAAGGGTTTTTTTGGTAACTGATATGTTATATATACTGTCACCTACCAGTGATACAATCTTTTTTATATACTTAGTGAACAAACAGATGCTTCGAGTTTATAGAATTTTCTTTTTTTTCTTCCTCAGATGTGTCAGCAGGCACACAAAGCTAATACACATGTACATAGCTTGCTGTCACCGTATCTAAAATAATGTATATTCATTTTTATTCAAAACCCAAAGACTTAATAGTTTCTAATTTTATAAAGAAATGTACTTCAGATAGCTTAAAACATATTAACAATTTTGTTCTCACAATACTTAATAAGTACACGATTTTAACCATTGTTTATTTTGTGGGGTAAGATTAGAAAAAGAAAAATTATATGATAAGATATATAAGATAAAAGCTCAACCATATGAATATGCACTTGCCTTCAAAATTTATAAAAAACTTTCTCTTTGAAAACCACTAAAGACTTTGGAGACTAAAAATTGATTTATTTTCTTCCACTTTTCAAAATATTTCAAATCTTTACCTCACCCTGTGTAACCACTAGCTGAAAGAAAAGATCTGAGTACTCATGCTTTACAGTCATTAAATTTAGATTTTAGCAAGAGGCTTGCACTGCACATGTAAAAGAAAAAATATATATCATAAGGAGATATGACTTAATCTGGATGAATCCCACTTTAAATGCTGTTTTATAAATTCTGAGTTTCATTGATCGGTTGTTAATTCAAAGAAACAACCAACAACAACAGTTAATGGTGTTTTAAATAATTTCACTAAGTAGTATACACACTTCAAAACTGGAAAAAAAAAAATAGGTGACCTGGCACTTTTTCTAGTCACTTGATTACACTAAAGTGCCCCACACTGTAGATAACAGTGTTCTAAGATTTGGGGTAACAGGAAAAAATCATCCAACTGTCCAAGGATTATTTTAGCTCTGAAAACAAATGCTAGAGTGTTTAATCCATTGACAGAAATATTTGACCTTTCAAAAACCAATGCAATCTGTATGACTGTAGAAACGCAAAGCAACTGTTTCAAAACACACACACACAGTCTATTATTAGTCTGCACTTGCTGTCTTTTCAGTAGAGGAAGAGAAATAGTTCTAACCTACCACACAGCCAGGCACATTTGGACACCCTTATATGAATCTCCTGCATTTTATCTTTTCCTCAAGCTATCACATGGCATTGTAGCATTCATTCATTCAATTTTTCTCCTTTGCTTTATTTATTAGTGCCGGACCAGGTAGCCTTTTGATACTGCTTACTGAAATGAAAGGACTAGCAAATCACTATCTTCAGTGCCCCACTTTCAAGTTAATTTTTCCCCCAACAGTCAAAAATTTCTCTGCTCTGCTAAGATGAACCCTTTGTTCCAGATGATCATAGTAATAGGATTTCAAAAGATGTCAGCTCCTTTATTATAACAGAAAAACAATGGCAAATACCTATCACAAAGCACAGATAAGGTTGTGAAAATCACAGATCTTTGTACTAATAACAACTTTGGTAAAACTAGTAATTTCTTAACCAGTACAGCTAAATGAATCCCTATTTCATCTGCAGCAATTTCAGCAAAAATGCCTGATACCTGAAGATTTTCCTCCTTACTTTAAAGGATTAAACCATTCTGATGCCGGTATCTTTACACCCATAATGCGGAAACCACACTGAGTGAATATTTGTAACCAGGGAGTATAACAAGCAAACCTTAATAACAGACTCAGCAAGAAATCTCAGTCACTTTGATATCTTCTTACAGAAGACAGGCTGAGAATGCACAAGGAGCAAAGCCACAAGTAATTTGTAGCAGTTCACAGCTATATTAACACCTCTAATTGTAACTGACAGGGCAATTAAGGCAGAAAAACATCCCAGTACAGCGGCTTGTACATGATGATTGCCCCACTGAAACAACCAATCATGTATTCCATTTGGAGGAAAACTGTTTCATTTTATTTTCCACCATTGCAGTAGATGTCCCAGTTCATCATGTCTCATTAAAAAGGTCTGTGTTGGTATATACATTGTTATTTCAAACAATTACAAGCCTTTACATCTAGTATACAGTTTAACAATTCCCTTCTCAACACAAGTATCATGATTCTTTAAAATAAATAAATAAATAAATAAAGTTAATTACTATATATAAGCCATTTAAATAACATTTTTAAAATAATGAATAAGCAACATTCTGAATATAAATACATTTAGAACACACGCTCCCCCACTTTTATTTTTATTTATTTATTTATTTATTTATTTTATTTATTATTTTTTTTGAATGAAATCTAGGCAATCGCCCTCACATGTCTGTGTTTCCAAAGTTTTGTACAGGGGTTCTCCCCTCTGGAGCTGGTACTATTTTATGTCCAATCTAAATCATTGTACTGGCAATTCACTCTCCTCCCTTTTGCTCTCCTACCACCCCTCAATATACATAATTCCCTATGGTGAGGCTATGTCCAAAATCAGCAGGGAGTGAAACTGTGTAACAACAAATTTACAGAAATTTGTTTCTGTAAAAACAAAGGACTCTATATCTTCAAGACTTGGATTTGGAGAGGAGAGAATGTTTCCAATTAGATCTACTCTAATCCCAAGGGACTGAATGTTCATTAGTAGTTACGTTGTGTTATATATAATATTCAGTCATAACTTTCAATAGGGTTTAATCTGAAAGGAATCCAATTTATTTGCCTAAAATCACTCCACAACATGGACTGAAGTGCAGCAGCTAGGAATGAATGAGAGATTTCCTTCAAAAGTACACTCCTGGTCCAAATTAAAATGCTACTCTAGATGTATCTGTATCTGCTTCTTCACATAGAAAGCAGATCAGTAACATGTCCTTAAGTCAGGAGGAAATAATTCCCCTCCAGTTCCTGTTCATCTACTTCAAATTTAAAATTGGGGGATTTTTTTTTTTTTTTTCTCCTGTTTTTCTCCTTTCTCTCCTCTTAACTGTTGACTGTTTAATTTTTCAATTGCATCCTACTACACAAATGTGTATATCAAACATTAACAAAACTGTCCATACTTTACACAGATGAGATTATAAACATACAGGGGAAAAACAAAATCAAAGCATTAAGCCCAAATCCTAAAATGCTATCCCACAATTACAATCTTAAGAACAGGAAGAAAAATTGTCTGAAAGTTGAATAAGGAGGTAAATAGTTTTGGCAACTAAAAGCTAAACAAAATGATTGGCTTTACAAAAATACTGGAATCTATGACCAAGGTGAGATAGAGTTCATGTTAAAGGTGAGCAATTTCAGAATGTGAGTTTATCACCTTCCCCAAATTACATTCAAGGCACTCAAGGTGCATCCAAGAAAACAAAAACCCACAACACAGCAAAACAAACAAATAAAAATAATCACAAAAGTCATGGCAACATATGGTCCTTTATAGGCCTGAAAAGCTAAGTGAATCCATTAAGATGCCACTGAGATATTTAGAGAACTTGACATATGAAGAAAGGCTGAATGAACTGTTTGTTCTGTCTAGGAAAGACCAGGCTCGGGGGGGGGACCTCATCTCGGACTTTAGTTTCTAAAATGTAGGTACAGGAAAAGGAGGGGATACTATTTTTCCAAGGATGTAAAGACAGAACAAGAGTTAACAGGCATAAGAACCTTACGGGAAACGTTACCTGTCTATAAGAAAACATTATTCACTATGCAAACAATTAAACACTAGAATAGGTTGCCCAGACAAGTGGTGACATCTCTTGTCACTGAAAATATTCAAGAGTCAGCTTGACAAAGTCAGTGGCCCTGCCTTGAACTGAAAGTTGATCTCCAGAGATCCCTTTCCTCACCCAAGTTTTTCTGTGATTCTATGACCTGAGTAATAAAAAAGGTCTACATACAAGTGGAAAAAAAAATAAGAAATCCCCTTTGGAATCCTGAACAGTTGCAATTTGAGCATTCTTTTACTTTAAAAGTAAAAAGCAGTCTGCATTTTTTGGAAAATACGACAAACAACATATACTTAGGCATAAGGGCTACATGAGACACTGAAGGCAGAATCAGCCTTGCCCTCCTCTCCTCTCTCCAAATAAAGACTTTGGGGGAATAATGTGAAAAATTGAAATACTGGTCATTTAGTAACAGGTTAGAGAATGGGCCTGCCTTTCAGCTGCAAATATATGAGGGACAATTTGAAAAGAGTTTGAATTACTGTTGCTTTCAGACTTTCTAAAGAAAGAAAACACTCTGAGATTGTGCTTTGTAACTTGGCTTTGGTCATGGCAATGGCCTACTGCAGACTTCCAAAGTAAAGAAGATTCAGCCATCATCTTATTTCATGTGTTTGGTCTATTCTGGACACCCGCGGACTCATGGACTAGGGCAGAATGATGGCTGCTCAGGGATTGCTTCTCATACGGAAGCTACTGGTCAGTCTTCCATATTTGTTCCTTAGAGTGATCAGTGTCCTTGCTTTTGTCTTTTTTTTTCTTTTTTCCTTTTTTATTTTTTTTTTTTTTCCTGTAGGTCAATTCAACTTTATCTTGTGTCTTTCTTCCTTTAAATACTTAGTATTTCCTCATGATATACTACTTAAATAATGGTGGTTGCCAACACTTGCGTAACTAGCTTTGTATAGCTCTCCAAACACTCAGTGAAGTGAGTACAGAATGAGTCAGATGATTCAGTAATATAAACTGGAAACCTATTTTGTATTGCTTTTTCCTCAAAGCTGTGAACTAGTTGTTTAAACATAGCTAAGGCCAAATGAAATCACCACTCAGCATCTGCATTAGAAGGGATTTTAACAGCACATGGCATAACTAAAAACAAAAACAAACAAACAAACAAAAAAACTTGAAACTAATGTAATCTTTTTGTAGAATTCAAAACCCTGCTACAAATCGCAGTTCTGATCCATTGTCATATTAATAACTTTTTAATATTAATATAAATGGATCTACACTGTTGAATTAGGATGTTGTATGTCATATAACACACTGGTCAAAACTGAGAAATATGTAGAGAATACAGGCAAACTCAGGAGGTTTCCTCCTTAAGATGCTATGCTATTACTACTTCACGTTTTAAATCTGAATTAAAGCTACTGAAAACAAAAAGAAAAAGCAAGCACTCTATTTACTAAAGGCCACACAGTCTTTTCCCCTGCATAATAAATGCAGTTTCCCCGTGAGTAACTAAGCTTCTTTCTGCAACAACTAGAATGTACAGTCTTCTCCACTGGGTGGCAACCTAGGATCCAGCAACAGAATGAACAGCTTACTCCAGAGGACCACCAAAACGAGAAATCCACCACTGCTAGGGTTTACCTAAAGTTTTTGCTTCTGTTTCTGTTGCAGTTGCCATGCTATGAACATGAGAAAAAAATGAAACCTCGAGCAATGTTGAATGATTATGGCCTCATCAGGTTGGAACATAGCCCCCAAAAAATCCCATAGTGTGTTTAACTGTTTTTCTGTGATTTGTCTTAATAGTGTCACAAAATATGAACTACAGTTGCCTTTAAAAGTACTTGAAAGTAAGGCTGATTTCTGGTAAGCGTTTTTTCACATACATCATGAGTACAGTTCTGAAAGTTCTTTTAGAAAATACATAATTTTAGTAGTCACTTGGATTTGTAGTAGGAAGATATAAAATGTAAATTGTGGGGTGGGGAACACCAAATCTTATGTCTCTGATTTCTTTAAAATGCAGAATGCAATTTCTCTCTCAAAAAATGAGAGGAGGAGTCAGATTAGAGAGAGAGGAGCAAAAAAAATCACACAGGCATTTTTTTCCAGAAAAATAACAGGAAATTATATATAAATTTGAGCTCTTTGTACTATTTGAAATTAAGGGAAAAAATGTTTCTACAGTGAGGAAGCCTCTAAGAGTTGAAAACATTTCTGCTATAACCTTTGGATCTCAATTCCCAATTCTGAGCGATTCCTGAAAAGCAGTACATTGCATAGCCTTGATTGCAAGGACGACCTTGATCATTAGATTAAATTGTTTTATATTCAAGTGCCTATCAATATCTTTTCTTTTCTTTTTTTTTTTTTTTCTTTTTGCAAGATGAGAATGGTTCACTGCAGTATCATGGACAGGAACAAGAAGTTAGAATAATTTTTGAAGAAATATCAGAAGAAATATTTTGAAGAAATAGCAAGCTTCAATCTAGTAGCAGCAACCACTGCCTAAAGTTAGCCAGCAAGAACTTCTTAACATAATACTACACTTTCTCCCTCTTCTTCCTTTGGTATTGTCTCCCACTTTATGGCAATTTATAGAAAGAAGAATTAAATCATGATTTCATCAACAGTCATTGATGAATCCTTCCATTAACTTGTCTAGCTTTTCTTTGAACCCAGGTGCATTTTCTGTTTCCACACTATCTCAGCACAGTGATTCTGTGATTTAACTATATGCTCTGTGAATAAATACCTTTATTTTTAAGTCAGCTGGACAGAGACCATTTATTGTTGGCAACTGTGAAGAACTATTGCCTATTCACCTTTTTGGTAGTTTATGAGCTGGAATTCTGTTTTGGAGTAAGATCTCCAAATCCTCCAGGAAAGTGATCTCATTTAAACAGAGCCATAGTGTCTCAGAAGAACCTATAATTGTCACTGTTCTCTTGGTCTCCTTGTGTGGTATTTTTTTGTTGTTGTTGTTTGTTTTGTTTTGTTTTGGGGGTGGGGGGGCAGTGGGCAGCGGGAAGGTGGAAAACATCTCAAGATAATAGGAACACTAATTTTAACATGGCATAACATAATAGCTTTTCATGTGGATTTGTCAAGGGTTATTTTCATTGTGACTATTTTGGTGATTTTTTTTTTTTTTTTGGAAACAAAATTTTCCATCAGAAAGTTTGGTTCTGACCTTATCAAGATATAATTTGTTTGATCTGAAGAGAAAAACTAAGGTAAAAGCAGAAATATATACATATTTATTAATTTTACTAAATGTAAAGTTTTATTGAACAGCAATGATATTTAGAGACAGATGTGGGTAATAAAGATATCATGCCTTACTGGAATTCTGGTTTTCCAGGTGCTTCTCTGTTTCCTTCAACTACAAGCCAACCTCAAGACAACCTCAAGTATAATTTCCCATACCTAGAAGCTACATTTGACAGTGTCTGTCCACAGGCTTATCTTCCCCAAATGGAAGCTGAATTCAGGGTGAAATCTCTACTTTTGTCTAATCATCTCAACAGATTTCAGTTGATGGATTTCATTTATCCCCCAAGTTAATCTCCCCACAATTAATTCAACTGGGGAATCTATCTAATTTATTTATCACACATCTCTTGAAAAGCAGAGAGATGTCTTTCCCCAGTAGAGTGAATTTAGCTATGTTCAACATGTTCCTGACAATAATAATAATAATAATAATAATAATAATAATAATAATAATCTGACTACAGCATGTATGTGTACCTCTTCATTGCAGACTGATAGGTGTAGTTGCATTACTCCCAGATACACAAAAGTTTAAATCCACAAGTTCAGGACAATGTTATATGCACATAAAAAAAAATGAGAAAAATGAATGTGGTGCATAATTACGCTGTGTTTTTATCAGATGAGACTTCCTAGGACATGAGTTATCCTGCTCCTCAAGAAAGAGTTTGTTCCTTCCCTATGAAATGATTATCTTGCTTAAGCAGAACAATACTAACTGCTAACTTTTCTATACTCAAGGTCTATTTCCTGTTTATGGAAAGGGAAAAATGTCAATGCTAATCCCAAACAGTTCAAAATTTGATGGAAGTATTAGACAAAACTGCTCATTTGAACAACAGTGTAGGATCTTTTTTACATATGGCTTCTCTTCATGTCTTCCATTCTAATTTGTGTACACAGTTGATATGAGAGTTTTTCCTGTCATGAGCATCTGTTTGACTCATAGTATGTGCTCTGTCTATCTCTGTGAACCGTTCCAATGGCAGTGCTGAAGCATCTGCCACAGTGGCTCTTTCTCTCCAGTGAGTTCAAATCTCCTACATAGGAATTTGAAAGAAGGATGAGGGGAAAAGCAATTCATTGAGCTCCTGCTGATGTTCAGAAAACTTGTTTTTTCTTTTGCCTTCAACGGTCATCTTCTCATGACATGTATGGTGCGCAGTGTTACACCTTTAAATACAGCTCCCTGAGGCCCAGGGTAGAAGCAGCCCATTTCTGTAGTCTCTTCCTGAGAGTCATGACATATGTTTGGAATTCTTTCTGCTTGCCCTTTTCCAGTGCAAACCTTTTTCCATCTGACTTGCATGTTCTTGAGAGCATGATTCAGATCATCTAAGCCATGCAGCTCCTCTGCACTGATCATCTTGGCTCACTCCCAGTGATTACAGTGCATAGAAACATGCAGTCCACAAGCACTAGGCAGGACGTGGCACACTCCATTGACTATACAGTCGCACGGAGTCCAGATAAGACACCTCAATTTTGCATAGCTTAAAATGAATTTCACTCCCAAAACAGAGTTTTCTTTGTATACTCAAATATGGCATTATAAAGATAAGAAACCTAAAGAATTAACTGTATTATCTGAGGCATGAGCTGAATTTATTTTATTTTTTTCAATCTTTCGCAAGTGTCTAAGCAACTTCTCGCTGTTCTACCAAACTATTTTATTCCTCAAATATATTCTCCTTTACTAAGAAATTAAAAGTAGAGAAGAGGTGGCACAGGCTACCTAGCAGCTCTTGAAATGGCTAGGAAAAAAATCTCCTTTGAAACACTAATTCTCTACATATAAAAATATGGGTTTGAAGTTAAATGAGTACTGCCAAGATCTCTAAGTACAGTCTGTGCTGTCAAAAGGCTGAAGGGCAGTACTCCAGAATGAGCTTTCGTTGGTTTGGATCATAGTCAAATCTTTCCTGAGCTAGATATGCATGAAATCAAGAGCCAGTTGCCCTGATCTTGGAATTGCTGTTCAAGGAACTGAAAATATAGTGAAAATCTGCAAATGTAAAAGATTTTCGCTCAAAAAATAACTGTAATGATTTATTCGTTCTTTCTCCATTAGCTGCTCTTCAGAACTCTTATATGGTTCAGTACTGCTCTTCCACCATTTGGTACCACCACCTGTTAACTGACCACATCTATAATACTTTTGAATGAAAAATGAAACATCCTTATACCAAAAGATTTTATTTGTTTGATTTTTTAATTAGTTTTTATTACTTCAAACAGCTTCTCTGCAAGGATTTCAGGATGCACTAATAATATACTACTCTTCTCTAAGCAGAATATAATATGCTGCTTTAATGTTTGAACTGAAAGCGATAATCTTAGGTATCTGCCATGATATCTTTGTAGCTTCCAGAAGTATTTCACTAAACAAAAAAAAATGCAGTTTTATTAGACTGCAACATAGGATAGGCTTATTACTTCCTCTGTTACTGCTGTCCTTATGTGTGATTCAGAGAAGATTTTAAAGACATCAGGATATGAAAGTGAGACATATTAATAGGAGGATGAGTAGAAACATACTTGTATACAGGAACATAAGCTTCCCTCAAATATTGTTGTCGTCATATTTTGTAAAAGGACATGAACATACCAATTTTCGTAACACTATATTAGAACTGGAGATTTAAGACCTGAGTTCTAGATGTTATAACCTCTCCTATAGAGAAAATCATAGACTTTGTATGATAAAATAGGCTTAGGAAATATAGGGAATATGAAAGGAAATTTTTTTATTCTTTCCAAAACCACTCTAAGTCCCTTCAGATCCATTACTAATTTTATTTAACCTTTACAAACAACTTCAAAAAATTATGCAAAACATAAAATTGTATACCTTATTCAAGAATATATTTCATCTTTGATGAAAGTTACTGAGAAAGAGCTAGTGTTGCTTGGTCCTGCACACTTTTATCCCAAAGTTATCTTCATACATCAATTTAACCAGAAGACCAGCATTGTCAAAAAATGATCAGCACTGCTATATATTACTTTTTCAATATAGATCAAATCTATTTTGGTAAAATAGCTCAAAGACTTAAGCATAATGGGTTTGGATCAACCCCCCAGGTTTAACACCCAGTGTTTAGGGTATTTTGGTTTTTCATCTCAGTGTAGATATATTGTATTGTTGCTGAAATACATCTAAGATTCTAGATGTTTTATACTTAGATAATATAAATTCTACCACTACCTTTAGACATCTACACTGTTGCGCTTATAGCCAATGGAGAGAAACAAGACCTTCTAGGAATTTCTACCCAACTACTTAAAGACTGAATGAATTGAGTCCTGCAAAGGCCCACATCTTTCTTTACTGAGAAAGGCCAAAAGGCCAATTCAGGTATGCATTTCTTCACACACACCTGGAATAGAAGAGATGAAGAATACCAAAAATTTCAATAGTGCAAGCTCTTACTAACATAAGACGTTAATGTTGCCAAAGCATGTGTTTAAAAACTAACGTCACAGAGACTCAGCCCTCAGATTCCTTTAGTACTTATTGGGAAGAGCAGTATTACACAGCAGGATGCTATAGTGCAATTCCTCCTCCTGCAGGCATATTTTTTTCTTAAATATACATAATGAGTCCTAACAGTCTGATGGAAGGGCTTGCTGGCACTTATGTCTTTTACAAGCCATGCAGCAAAGGTGTCTCTTTTACTTAGGAAAGATTAAACTCAAAACATCACTTAGAATATATTAAAGTTGTAAATGCATTAAATGGGCTAGCAAAACATCATTACATTTCTGTGTGAGATACCACACCTTCATAATAAAAAATATTTCTGAATCAAAGTGTCTTCAATTTGGTTTTGTCACTCAATGAACTAAGTCAAAAATGAGTTAACATCACTGATTTCTAAATTCGCAGCCTTCATTAATTCAGCATAATTTTCCCCAAGTGCCCGCATGTGGACAAGTGCTGAACTTAGACCTTGAGACTGCAGTGTTAGAACAGCAACAGCTACAACAAAATGGTCACTTTAATGAATACATGCCAACTTGTGCTTCCCATCAGAAAATCCTAAAGGAATACAAGAAGCTGAGCTGCTAAGGTAGGTAAGAAATTGTAACTTTTATGAAAGAGACCAGACAACCCTGTATTTTTGAAGTAGATGCTCATGGACTCACAGTTGTGAATGGTATATTAGTTTTACTTCATTAAAGAGAAAATAATGATTCTTTTAACTACAAAAGCAGCAAGAATAATTTGATACAATTGGAAAGAATAACATTAATTTACAGAACAAATAAAGTGAACTATCATTCTTTGAATGCATTAATAAAATTATATGAATACCAATTTATCAACTGTATTACATAAATGACATTAATGAAATGAGACTTTACACATAATAATTTACAGAATATCCACCAAAATAGGACTAAATGCAAAATTGCTCTCATATAGCAGTATAAGAGCTTAGAACAGTGCGGTGGTTTCACTCGGGTGGGCGGCCGAGCTCCACTACAACCGCTTCCTCACTCCCCCTCCTCAAAGAGGAACAGGGAGAAAATACCATGAAAGGGGCTCAAGGGTTGAGATAAGGACAAGGAGATCGCGCAGTAATTATCGTGACAGGCAAAACAGACTCAGCATAGGGAGATAGTAAGATTTATTGCCTATTACTATCAAGCTAGAGAAGTGAGAAACAAAGGAAAGAAACCAAAAGCACATTCCCCCACCATCCACCCTCTTCCACCTCCTCCCCCCATGCAGTGCAGGGGAATGGGGGAATGGGGGTTATGGTCAGTCTATAGCACTTCTTCTCTGCCGCTCCTTCTCGGTCCCTCTCATTCCCTGTGCTGTGGGGTCCCTCCCACGGGATGCAGTCCTTGCTGAACTGATCCGGTGTGGGCTGCCCACAGGCAGCAGCTCTTCAAGAACTGCTCCAGATATGGGTCCGTACCACAGGGTCCATCCCTCAGGAGCAAACTGCTCCAACCTGGGTCTCCCACGGGCAGCAGCTCCTGCCAGGTCACCTGCTCCTGTGTGGTCTCCTCTCCACGGGCTACAGGTCCGGTCCAGAATCTGCTCCAGCAGGTGTCTTCCACAGGCTGCAGTCTCCATCGGTGCAGGCCCACCTGCTCCACCGTGGTACTCCACGGGCTGCAGGGGGACATTCTGCTTCACCATGGTCCTCACCACAGGCCGCAGGGGACTTCTGCTCCGGCACCTGGAGCACCTCTCCCCCTCCTTCTTCACTGACCTTGGTGCCTGCAAGGCTGTTCCTCACTCCTCTCACTCTCCCAGCTGCTGTGTGGCGCAGCATTTTTTTTCCTGTCTTAGATCTGCTCTCACAGAGGCGCAAAACAACATCCCTTATTGGCTCAGCTCTGGTCAGCAGCGGGGCCCTTACCAAACATGGGGCAGCTTCTAGATCCTTCTCACAGAAGCCACCCCTATGGCCCCCTGCTACCAAAACCTTGCCACGTAAACCCCCTACAAACAGCTTACTGCAAACTTCACAACTAGACATGTAGAAAAAATCAGTGATTTTCTCATATGACTCCCAACCAATTTCCAGATTTCTAAAGTCAATCCTGATTTAGAAAAACAGAAGTAACTAAGCCTGCTGTGGAGATGTAATAAATAAATAAAATAAAATAAACAGTAGAATCTTAAGTTTCACTAGTATAGATTCAGTCAGTGCAAGATTCTCATCGAAAATCTGACCTACAACTCTGTTGCGAGGGAAGTTGTTAGCTGACAAAACATACCTTTACAAAGGTGGAAAGGAAAACCTACAAATGCTGAAGTGCTGAACACTTGCACAGTCATAAGTACTAAAAAGTTTCCTGCCTGGACTAGTAAGCCTGTAGTGTTTATTCAGGACTCCTGTGAACACTACAGTGAAAGAGGACCCCTGAGAAGATTTTTCACAACCCAAAATATTGTTTAAATAATTCAGTGAGAGCTGTCGAATTACACTGCCATGGCTAGAGGTGATAAATACTTTGCATTTAAAAATGTAAAATGCTTCAGAACATCACTGTGCAAGGGATCTTATTGTAAAATATCACTAAACATATTACTTGAAAGGTATCGTGTATATAAAGTTTTAATCCAATCAGATTGTATTTCATTTATAAGAACTTCAGTGAGGCACAAATACACAGACCTTCTGTCAAGTATAATCAGCTATGATTCATATTTATTTTACGTTATGCTTATTTTTGAACTATGCAGCATGGGTTTTCATTGGTAATAATGTCAAACCTTACTATACAAAAAGAGAGATGACAGATTTTTTGCCTCCATTGTTGCATTTCATAAACCATGGTAAAGTGGCTCTGAACTCCCTAGGAAAACTTTTAATAGTCAACAGTTCTCTAATGCTCAATTCTGGAGTAAATCTGTGGGGTTTTGTTAGTTTGTTTGTTTGCTTTATGGCTGTGTAAAATGAAAGAACAAAACACTCCACAATGAAGGTATTATAATGCCAGAATTCAAACTCTTAGAATACCCTTGGTCACTGTTCTTTCTCTTGTCTATCTTTCACACTTTATATATGCTAGCAGTTATTCAACACAGCTCAAATCATGCTTTTCAGTTTAAAAGGCAATACATTTTGTAAATTATTACCAACTTATTAAAAATAAATTCACCCAGCATTAGAACCCTTCCATTATAACTCCTGCTGTGCATGACAAAGGACAAACAGTACAGAAAACTATGCATTTGCTCAAGTAAACAGAAGGATAACCAGATCATTTATTTACAGGTAATCAAATGCAATACATATTTTTCTGCTTTTAAATAATTAAATAAATTCTATTCTGAAATGTCATGAGACTTATCTAAGTATATACTGAAAACTGACATTACTTTTATTAAAGCAGGAATGATTTATTATGTGTGTATACCTCCTGACAAAATAGAGAACAAAACCCACAATTAATGTAAACAAAGGAATTATATAACATTTCATTTTTCACCTAATATCAGACTTGGAACTCCTAAAAACAGCTGACAGAGGGTTCAGAATTTCAGCTTTTACATAAACTAAATAGTTTTTATACAATCTATTATCAAACCAGTATTTTTCTTTCTTCTGTTTTTTGCCTTTCTCTGGAATAGTTCAGATTATGTCCTCCCCTTATAATTCCCAATTTCATTAAGATAACCTAAAAATAATATTTCAAGTTTCTCAAAATAAAAGATAACAAAAAGTCACCTCCAGAAAACCAGCAACTAGACAAATATCATTATTTTATTATTGAATTACATGTTGATGAAAAAAGTAGAAATGTCTTTTGTTTTCTATGACAGAAAAAATTGTCATAAGACCATTTTTCTCACAAACAAAATAGGATCAATATCAACGGTGTTTCTTTTTGGGGGTGTGGGTGGGAGTGGTGAAACTAATGACATTGCTGATTAGACATCAAATATAACCTGAAACCAGCACTTTTCCAAATGCAAGTTTATAAATTGGAATGAAAAAAAATCTCCTGAACTCAAGAAGGACCGTTGGAGCTACATATTCTTACAGGCTAGATGTCCCGATTCTTCATTATAGCCCAGGTGCAATATGCTGGTGACCTCTCTTCCGAGTATCTCTAAGGGGGCAGCAGCAGTTCAAAACATAAATATTTCAGACTAAAGGCATTTGGATATATTTCAATGGGAGGTCAAAACAAAACTGTGAATAATTCTGCTTCCAATTCCTAGTCTTGGAATGCTAGGCTTGTTTTGGAATGCTGTCGGAGCTAAGATTTCATGAGTTCATGAGAAGACTGAACATTCACTGTTCTGGGGCAGGCATTGCCAAATTTGCCAATTGTGAGGAAACACAAATTTACAGTTGCTTTTCTCTAAGCATCTGTTATTGGTCCTTGTTGACAATGGCATATTAGGCAAAGCAGTAAAACCCACAGTTGGCTATTCTTACATTTCAATTTGCTCAGGAATTTTTTTTTTGCATAGGTTGCAAGTGGTGCCTTTGATAGTAGTTTCACCTCTGCCTCATTATAATGTAAGAGCTAGCTCAAATAGAAGAAAACTAAGAGGAATTCATTATATCTCTTTATATCACTATTTATCTGCTTTTGTTGGCTAAGAACTAATTTGGGATTGAACTCTTGTTTCAGAATATTTAAGAGTCTAAGAAGAAAATTCCTTCCCCAGCATAAGAGCTGTGCTAAAGCTAAACATTTATTTGATGATAGATGCTTATTATAATCATTTTCTAACAGCTTGCTCAGCAATTAAAATCAATCAGGCTGTTTAATTCTTCTTAATTTGGATACTTTTGATATGTGTTTCATATGAAACTCTTCCTTCCAAACTTGATTAGCTGTTTTTAATAATCCCTATTACTTCTGAGACCTTCAACACGCATAATTTTACTATTTCCTTCTCTCATATCTATTTTTGTTTCAGTGGAATCACTGTCTCAAGATGTTAAGTCTGCATTCAGCTCTCCTCTGTGGACTTTTAATTCATCCCTGTTCACATTCTGGCCATGTGCTCTGGACAACCAAAAATGTATATATGTCATTTAAACCACTTCAGGAATGAGGAGAAACCTGGTAAAAGGGCTGGAAGGCAGGTCCTGTGAGGAGAGGCTGAGGACGCTTGGGTTGTCTACTCTGGAGAAAAGGCTAAGAATTGACCTCATTGTCCTCTACAACTTCCTGAGGAGGGGAAGCAGAGAGGGAGGTGCCTGTCTCTTCTCTCTGGTAAATGATGTCAGGACGTACAGGAATGGCAAAAAATCTGTGCCAGGGGAGGTTCAGACTGAACATTAGGAAAAATTTCTGTACCATGAGGGTGGTGAAACACTGGAACAGGCTTCCCAGAAAGGTGGTTGATACCCTGTGTCCCATGGCGATCTGTGTTCGAGAGGCATTTAGATAATGCCCTGATTAATATGTTGTAACATTTGGTTAGCCCTGAAGTGGTCAGGCAGTTGGACTACAGGATCTTTGAAGGTCCCTTCCAATTGAATTCTTCTCTTCTCTTAAATGACATGAATACAGCAGTTAAGGGATTCTTATTTCAGTTTTGATAAAAGTGTGAACCTACACCATGTAACAGGCTAGACTCAGAACAAGTTCTAGTTTCAGAATTGAGGGCCAAATTGTCATGATATTATGGTTATTTAAAAAATATACATGTATTAAGCCAGAAAGGAAGCAGCTGAAACATATGAAACATAAACTGCTAGGAAAGCTTTCATTTAAATAATACCCTCTTTTCTATTTTTTGACCTTTTCCCATCCAGTCTTGATAATCTCAGGTGGCATGAAATACGGTAAAAGATACAAGATTTATCTGAGATATGGTATTACAGCTAGCTGTTAAAACCCTAAACTGAAAAACGCACAGAGGAGAAAAAAGAGAAGCAAAGATTTAAAAAAAAATATATATTTTTTTTTAACATATCCATCTTCTGTCTCCAGGGCTTTGCAGGCTTGCGGTTTTAAACACAGATACAGCAAACATTCTTAGTAATCTCTTCAGGTGCTGATACACATGCACCAGCAGTATTATGTAGCCTATGGAAGGGCCAAAATTTCAGTCATCAACAGCTATGGTATATGATTTTTAAATAGAAAGCAAAGCCAGAGAGAGATGAAGAATGTCAAAACAGATAAAATCCATTTAAGTTGTGTGGACAATACAGATTTCCCCTCCTCTCCTTGAGTTGCCAGGAACATTGCACAGACAAATTCACTAAGTGTGTGTGTGTGTGAGAGAGAGATGATGTCTGCTCACACCATTATGGCTTCTACAATGTCGCAGTATCCTGGGATCATGAGAACAGAAGTAGAGCAACACAAGATTCAGATAATTCTAGATCCAGAATCAGAAGGCTGAAGGAGCTCTTAAGAGGTTATCCAATTCACCTCAGTATCTCTAAGGAAAAATAGTTTTTTGCTGCATTATTTCGCACTACCTTGCTCTGCCTGTTCTTAAACATCCTCCCGCAGGCAAATGCCAGACCCCAAACCACCAGTTTTTGTTGCTTATCATCCTCACGAGTAGAAATCTCTCCCAAATATTTAATCATGCCATAATTTACATGCTATGTATCCTAACCATTATAGAAGCAGATAACAGATACTTTCTTTCCCCTTAGCAACAGCCTGCTTGCACTTTGTTTTTTCTCCCATCACTCTTTCTTTTCCAGGTTAAACAGATCCAGGTATTTCATTCCTTTTATGTAAACTGAGTTTCCTAGATTCTTGATTGCTCTCATAATGCTCCTGGGAATACTCTTCAAGTTTGCCACAGTTTTCCTGAAAAACCTGTAACTGGGTTTATGCTGAATTTCATCAAGATGATTTTGAACCACTTGCCTTGTTTTTTATTTATATTCATTTTTTCCCTTCTAAATTGTTTTGTCTGCACGGTGGTTAGGATCACTGTCTCCAGTCTATGTTCCCAAAGCCTGACATCTTCATTTCTCTTCAAAATATCCTCAAACACCATCACTTCCAACGCTGCTTGATTGCTAATGCAATCAATTAGCTGATTGATTCATTGATCCATTCCAACTGTCATCTTCCAGCACAATATGTGGAACAGATTAGGAACCTTTCTTGCTCGAACACATTCTCCTTGTGTTTAAATTTGCAGAATTTGTTTGTTTAGGTGTGTTGAAAGTGTTTCTGAGACATAGTTTGACTTTCCATAACCCAAGAGAATACTTCAGGCACCACACATCTGATATGTGCTCCTGTCCTGCACTCTTGTGTTACATGTGCCTTGTTTTCATATCAAGCACACAAAACTGCCTAAGTATAAAAATAAAAGTGCCCATTTTTCCATAGTTTAGCAATTCAGTGGTATTAATAAGAAAAAATAAATGATTTCAGGATGTGCAGGATGGACTTTTTTCCCCTTCAGTTACAAAAGAACAAATAAAAAAAAGAAAAAAGAAAAAAGAAAAAAAAGACAATAGGACATTTTGATTGAGTAACAAGGCAAAACGAATGGGAGGAATGGGAGGAAGAGGACAGATGTGAGAAAACAGTCATACAGCTACTGAAGCAGAATAATATGCATCGTGATATAGTGTACAAGTAGAGGTGTTGAGCTGTGAAAACTAATCTACAGGTCTCAGCTCCAGCTGATAACCTAGAGCAATTCAGAGCATTCTGCTCTTCTGGCTTTGATCGGCTCTCTCTACTTCTAAATATTACCTACATAGTACTGTTAGCTCTTTCAGAAAGTTAACATTAAAATTTAGAGATAAAGTCGATATAAAAATAATATATATTTGTATATAAAAATAAAATACCTTAGTAAGGAAATATATAAGTTAAATTAAGATCAAGGTGGTCTTTCATTTAAGATATGGAATTCTTGTCACCACCTATATTTTTAGGTTGAGCCACAAATAAATTGTGCTAATTAAATATTGCAGTCAAAATTACTTTTAAAAAACACTGTAGTCTAGAATTTAATGAACGGTTTCATTGATGTACAAGGACTAAAGCTTCTAATCATACTTCTTAAAATATAACTGTAATAATAGTAACAATATAATAATATAATGACTAAAATTTAATAGTACTGTATAATAATATAGTTTTGAAAATATATAACATATTGATAGTAAGACCACGTGCGTACAAAAATAAGAATACAAGAAATTTGTTCTTCGAAAGTCTGTAATTACAAGATGCTTACTTCAAATTCTTACTGAAACATTTGGTAGGAGTACTACAGCTCATTTGGGGAAAAGAATGAAAATAAAAGCCAGGATGTAAAGTTGAAATTAAATCTGAAATACAGATATCTAAGAAAGGATAATTCATCCTGAGAAGATTGTTGACAAATTAGGACAACGAGAGTACCAAGGGTAAACCACTTATTGGGCCTTAGTGCTTGCAAAGCATTGGACTACCCAAGATGATAAACAAAAGCAGATCTGTAGCTGTTTGCTGAAAGGATATCTACTGTTTTCTTAGACATCACTAATCAATACATTATAGTTCCTACATAACCTATTTAGTGATGCCGGAATCATAAAATCATAGAATTATTTAGGTTGGAAAAGACCTTCAAGATCATTGAGTCCAAACATCAAACTGACTTACTGAGTACCATCACTAAACCATGTCTCAGTGCCACATCCACGTTCTTAAACAGAATAAT
This sequence comes from Oxyura jamaicensis, assembly GCF_011077185.1. NCBI lineage: Eukaryota > Metazoa > Chordata > Aves > Anseriformes > Anatidae > Oxyura > Oxyura jamaicensis. The sequence goes on from NC_048893.1 coordinate 152,972,120, forward strand.
TGAATCACTAAGGTTGGAAAAGACCTGCAAGATCACGTGGTCCAACCATCACCCTACTATCAATGTCACCCACTAAACCATGTCCCTAAGCACCAGGGGATGGGGACTCCACCACTTCCCTGGGCAGCCTGTTCCGATGCTTGACCACTCTCTCCTTTTCTTCTGGGCAGCCTTACAGTCATTCTTCCCCAAACCCATACTGCTGCACTGTGTTGTTGCGACCCACGTGCAGCACCCAGCATTTAGTCTTGCTGAGTGACTTGCGATTGGACTCAGCCCATTGACACAGCCTAGCCAGATCCCTCTGCAGAGCCTTCATACCTTCAGTGGTCCTGCCTAACTCAGTATTGTTTGCAAACTTACTGAAGGTACATTGATTCCCTCAAACAGATCACTGATAAAAATGTTAAGCAAAACTTGACCCAGTGCTGAGCCTTGGTGACTGGCTGCCAAGGGGATTAGACTCCACTATGACTCCCGGCCATCCAGCCAGTTCTTCACCCAATAAAGTGTACACCTGTCCATGCCAGGAGCAGTCAGTTTCTCCAAGAGAATACTGTGACAACCATTATCCAACACTTCACTAAAATCCAGGTAGACAACATCAACTGCCTCATCTACTAAGCCTATAATCTTCTTCTTACATAAGGAGATAAGGTTAGGCAGGACCTGCTTTTCATAAACCCATGCTGAAGATGCAGACTGTCACTGCCTGATCTGATTAGTACCAGCTATCTCCTGTTTTACTAACACACCTTTACAGCCTTTACCCACTTTCTTTGATACTACCTAACCTTGGTAACAAGAGCATGATCTTTATAAAATGTAATTGCAAAAAAACTCTTAATATTTTCATCTGTCACCACAAAAAGTTCAGAGAGATGCTTGTTTTCTTGATGAGAGCAATAAAGCAAAAACACAGATATCATTTCTCTGAAAATCCATCTGACATTCACAAATGATAGTGTCTTGTAAGTTGTGAAACATATCGATTCCAGAGATATGCATCCAGGAGCCTAGCAGTTTATTTTTATCTCTTCTTTGCCATTGCTACTGAGTGATGTCTCCCAAGCTAGTGCATACATAAAACAATACATGTGTTTCACCTTTAAAACATTTTATCTTGGTGTCTTAACTTATAGTGTTCTCTTGAGACACCACATACATTAAGAGATTAGCTCATTCTTCAGAGCCAGAGAAAGTTTTAAGCAAGCAGCTTATCTGATATCACAAACTGTATTAAAAGGAGCAGTTTATAAAAATCATCCTTTAAAAGAAAAATCCATATTCATTTCTTCCAACTATATTTTGTAAATGCCAGTCCATCTTTTCCTAACCAGCATATGGTTAAGCTCCATAAATTTGAAGCAGAAATGTCTGAGGACCAGTAAGATTCTTTTTTCTTTAAAACATAAATACAGGGAGATTTTTTTTAATTCTATTTATAGATGAGGCCTGAGAGAAGGAAACCCATGCTGACTTCTTTTCCAAATGGGCTTTGACATATACCCAAAGAAACAATGCACTTGATTCCACTTGACTAATTTAGAACAATGAGAAATACAGAAGAAAAGACAAAAGTGAGTGAAAAAGGTACCTTCTTACAACATCTTCTCCATTCCAACACGGGAGTCCATCAGCAGCTGCCAACTCATTACCGCACAGCTGATCAGCCAGCCCGCCGTAAAAGGCTCTGTAGAGCCGGAGGTGGCTGATAAATTCTCTGCACAGAGGAACACGGGAAACAATAGACAGTGTCAATCAATAACATTAAGCAGTTATGCTGTTGTGCATTGCTACAAGAAGATACAGAATATGCTTTTTCTAATGTTCTCTCTTGGTTCCAATGATGTTTTAAATCAATTTGTCAATTTCTTATTACCTAAGTTAGATTCTCTCTGACACATTTCTGTAGTTTACAGACTTGATACTCTTATTGTCAAAATTAAACGATTTATTCATGCTCTGGAACAGGAGTTATTTTCCTCCATCATGAAATTTTCTTGCATAATTTTGATACAGCTTGCAATGCTACACTTGTATAAATGTAATAAAAAATGATCCAAAGGAAAGCATAGCAAATAAAAAAAACAGGTGTATATTAATGTCATCTGTTTTTCAGTACTACCAACTAGTATCCTACACAGTCCTACAAATACTAGAAAGAGTATTGGTTAGAGTTATGGAGTAATTCAAGATTTAGGTAGGATGGGTTTAAGATGTAGATGTTAAATATTTAGTGGATATTTAAATTACTGTCTGAAAAAAGACATCATTTTATCGTGTTATGCTGCTAAGTTATAAATTATGTATTGCTATTTTAAAGAATTGCCAAGTTGCCCAGAGCTAATTATAAGGTTTTGCACTTAAATCAACATAAATGAATGACTTTTTAGTTTGTATGTTTGTAACTGGATTGTGATATTTCTGTTTATAAATTGTTTGCTTATGTACTGAAAATCTCTTCCTGGGACATCTATTCCTGATGTGAAAAATTAAAATACTTATTTATTCTGCTTTTGAATATCACAGTACACTGAGTTATCTATGACCCGCAAGCACAAAGAAGAAAGGTACTGACAAATGCTGTACTCAATGCTCTATAAGCCAGCAAGATTCTCTTTATGTTAACTTCTTGAATGCTGTCTGGAATTGTAAAAATAAATAAATAAATAAATAAATAAAATAAAAAAAAACAGAGCTCCAAAAGTTCTAGACGTTTCATTACATTTAGTTAACATAGATCTAAAATGGCATATGGAATTAAATTTTTAATTTTTGCTTACTCAAAATTAACACAGATAAAACATGAGTAATTTTACATAATCTTTTGATTTGTAATTGTACACTTTTAAATTGTAATTGTAGGGCAAATATTCTACACAAAGCACAGTGTTTCAGATTTACTATGATTATTTAAGGTGATCTAAGTGCACTACTGTCTAAAACTGCTGTTCTGAAAATCTGAGGTAGGGTCATTTTTGACTATTCATCATGTAATTGTATATGCACGATTTATTTTAAGTATATATGATTCATCTGCCCTTTCCCAACCATGGATAGTTGTATCATGTATTGTTCCATCCATCAAATTGCATATAGTGTGCATAATATGTTTGCAGATTTCCTCCATTTCCCATTGAGGGGGACTGATTTTGATTTTGACTATGCATTGTGTTTATGTTCTGGATGAAGTCTAGTGACTAAAGTCTTCTCATAATAAATAGTTGAAATTTCTTCTTCTGTACAATCAATCCATGTATTATAAATAAATGGAAATAAATACAGCCACTAAAATATCTTATCCCAAACTGCGTTGTAACAGAAAGGTCAGTTATTTAGTTTATTAGCAGATACAACCTGAGGCAAAGCTGAAGTTAATACAGAAGTAATAACTGATTTCAGCCCCTGTAGATGTCTGACCAAAGTAGTTAGAAGGGCAGATGGTTTGAATGTCAATTTTCACATCAACATCTTTTAGCCCAGATAGCATGTAATTATAGGCAGCTGAGCACAAATGTGCAATTGCAGTCAGTGCAAGCTACAAATATTTCTTATCTGTTTGTTTGGCAATGTTCTTTTTTGTTTATCTTTGTTCTTACAATTTTATTCTCCTTGTTATAACCTGGCTGCAAAGCTAAGGTTTGGAGGGAAAAGCATTATATGTTTTTAAGATTGTATGCTATTTTGTAATGTTCTGCTTCGCAATTTTAAAAACTCATCTGACATTTTTAAGTGTCAAAAGTAAAGTGGAATTTCCTTTTCTTCTTGTACCACATAGTGCTAGAAAATACCGTGTTGATGTTTAAATTGATGGTGTTTCTGATGGTGAAAATAATTTAGGAAAAGTTCAGGCAGAGGTAGTCCAACATGTACATTGTTCTTTAATGTACATGTTCATGTAAGCTTTCATCTGCAGCTGGATTTGAGAAACATTAGGAAACTGGGGAACTCTTGGGAGTCACACATGTAATGGAGTCCTTTTGTTCACTTGTTTTTTTCCTAAGATAATTGTCATTGATCAAGCCTCCACTATTTGGAAGAAGCCTATTTGTTTCTGCTAAAAGTTGTGAAAGTTGCAGAGAGCAACCCTGCTGCCAGAGGTAAGCAGGTCAGAAGGGAAAAAATGTGGAGTTTGACTGGGAGAATCGTGCTTCCTTAAAAGCAGGCTGTAAGGGTTGCTGAAGTTGCTCTTCTGTGTGAGGAATTGTTACAGTTGCCATGGAAATATAAAGACAAATATGAAGTGTTTGTGACTAATAAGGAAAAAGGTGATCCAGGAGGTAACAAGGGAAGATGATATAAACTATGAAGTTGATAAATTGAAATCTCTGCCAGTGGATCTCAAAAACTTTTTTCCCCTCATTCTACATCCCCCATCTTTTTGGTGTAGTGCCTGTTGCAAGCGATAAAGTGGTTCCAGCTTCTGAGACGGGGTAAACCATTGGAAAACAACATTGTTTTGTGCTTCCCACTGCCTCTGGTATCCCATAAGATCTCACTGAGGTCAGCCCATACACTAATTTTTTGAATCATGGATCAGTCCTGGATGAATTGAGATATTAGAATACCATTTTATGTTTGCGGAGTGCTAGCAATGAGTACACATCAGGAACTTGCTTAGGAACATGAAGAACATTGAACTAGCTAGAATGGTCTGCCTTTGAAGCTCAGAGGCACATTTGCTTCTCCAGACATCAGAAAGAAGCAATTATTCCTTGGAATTCTCACATTTCAGTCTCCTTTTGCACTGCAAACTGAAATGAAAGAAAAATAGGCCAAAGAAACTATCACTGTACTTTAGTGGATACTGTGATGAAAATGAAATTTCTGATTTTTCCTTCTCATACGATTTGCATTAATAGAGCCTTTAATCTCACCAGTAATACTATCCTTACTCCTTACAGTGCAATTACTCCTTACAGGCATTAAAAACTTGATTCATTTGTCTAAAGATGGAATATCTGGTGGCCTTTAAGGTGCCCTCAGCTATCCAGGATTTCTGCACAAGGCTGCAACATATGGCAAAACTTACAGGACACCTGTATCCTTCTGGGCAGCAGAAGATCAGTTGGGATGCCTTAGGGCAACCTCAAATGTCACTGAACTCATGCTGTTGTGTGGGCAGCTGAACTGAGTCTTCCTCCCCACTGAATATAACGGCAGCTTAAACACTTAGCTCCTACGAAGTTACAGAAAGTTTACGCTATAATGCTGAACCAGATATAAATCAAATACCTAAGTCTTTGCAGTCACCTGAATTCACTCTGTACTGGCTAAAGAACCAAAGAAAAAAATCAGGAGGATTTGTTTCAACAAGAGCTTCAGCACTTAACCCTAAATACTTATTTATCTAATTTTTCACAATAGAAAGGTATGTAACAATGAAGTCATCATATTTTTTGTCTGATCAATTTGTACAGTTTTCTGGTAAAAGGGACAATCAAGTCTTGACAGATGCAACGATACGCCATTATGTGCCATTTAAAAGTAATTTGAAAATTTACACATAGAACTGATATTCATATTCATATTTTAGTTATCCACTCTTTTAATATTTCAAAACACACCAAATGACCCCACTCATACGTCCATTATACTGGAAAACATAAAGTCATAAAGTCATAAAATGACTCTTTCCAAAATGTAACAGAGCAGACTGTGTTGCTGAAATGCTTCATTCTTTGCAGCTGTTATTGCATGCCACTGCATTGAATATAAGCTATTCTGTTGTAAAATTAATGGCTTACTTTATTCTTTCTTTCTGGCTGTAAAACTAATATCTTACTTTCTTCTGTTGGCAAGGGTTTCTTCACTGTCTCTTGAGAACATCTTCAGCCCTTCATTATCTTTGTTCTGATCAAAAGAGCAACTTGGAGACTGTGCAGGCTTCCTTACAGGAGGGCCACATACCTTGTTCACCTAAAAGAAAAATAGTCATATGAAGAAAAGAACATATGTAAGCAAAAAAAAAATAATAAAAAAAATTACATATCCCTCAATTCAGTTTAAGTCCATTTTAATAAGAAAGAAAGTCTGTGGACATATGATAAAGAGTAGCTGCAAAAAATACCATTAATTATCATACTTGTCAACAGTATGTCTATAATGAATGCAGTAAACACAATTCTATTTCATTTTATAAAAGAAAAGAACAAACAAAATCACTCCTTTTGAAGGAATATAAGGGGTATAAGCAAGTCACCACATGTATTTTATTGAATGTGGCTTTTTTGCTTTTTTTCAAGAAACCGTATTGTTATGCAGACAGTGACAGTAACATCAGAGATCACAATGTGTTGTGAACAGCAGTGTATTTCCATTCTTCTGTATTACACCTCAATCACATATTTAATATGTATTGAACTCTGTGATTTCTTTCAGGGTTGATGAATTATTATGGCACGTTCAGCACAGTTACTCAGAGCATATAGTGAACACTTAGCATGGTGGAAACCTGCATTACAACTTTGCAAGATGTAAATTTAATGATCCAAGATGCATGTTTAATGATTCAGACCATAGATGTTGACAATATCAAGGGATTTTATATGCCTGGTTTTCTGATCCAGATGTCAATAGATACAGGTTCACATGAATTCCCATTTTCTTCTTTGTAAAATGTGATAGCATTTTGTGCTATAGACAATACCAGTTCATGTTCATAGCTCATTATTCTTCCTAGTCACTGAAGAAAAATAATTAGTGCCATACATATTTATTAAGTAAGAGATACTTCATGGTGAGGATCACGTCAGACAGTATGTTAAGGAGACTGAAGGGCACATATCTTCTTTAACCTAGCATGTATGCAATACCGAAAAACTAACACTGCATGTGATTTATTAAAACTCCATTTTGATAAGTAGTCAACCTTCTCAAAAGGGACTGAGGAGATCACTGGGCTCTACAATAGGTATCCAGTTTTTGAAACACAAACACAAAAATTGCTGTTACAAGAAAGAAGGAAGGGTACAAATGTTATACAACAGGGATCATAATTTCCTGCTGCACTTTTTATCTCCAAATACAAGAACAGAGGAAGAAAATGAATCTTATGTTTCAAGCTGCAATAATACACATTAATGAGTATCACACACCTTTACACCTAAAAACGAATATGCTGTTGGTTAAGATATACATTTCAAGTTTAAAATTAAGTGAATGTATCCAGTTTTGATGGCTTTCCTTGCTGCTATGCACGATGGTGTAACTCTGATGTAAAAATGTGGGACTTGTTGAATATTATTAGCTTAGAAAAAATTCTGAAAGAATCAGAATTACTACTACATATGAATAAGTCTTATGAATAGAAAGTGAGAGTAAAGCTGAAGGTGAAAAGTCCTTTCTGGTTGTAAATCATGTGTCTTCATTTAGGTGTCCAATATGTAATTTTAATCCCTTTCACATGAGGTGCATGAATTTACAGTTACCTCTGGACATACGGCTAACAGGATACACCTTACACATAACGTTAAATATTCACCTCACCATTTCCTAGCAGAATCAGTATCTTGCTGGAGAGTATCTTACATGTGTTCCTGCCCTCAAATTCAGTTTCAAATCTCCCTCACGCTTCCACAGCTTCCCCCGTTAGTTCTTCTTCAGAGCAGATTACCCTACACTCTTCCTTAGCTTTAGTGGGCCCCCATTCCCCCTCTCCCCCTCCACACTCTTTCTAGGCTTCACTTATCCCTGTGCGAGCCTGCCCCGTAAGTGTGGCATTTTTCCAACCGCTGCAGCAGTCTTTCTCCTCAGCCACTCTACAGCAATCTAAAAAAATACTTCTGGCGTTCTACTTGACTCACTTTGTTCATACTGTCCACTGAAGTGACACTGGCATGGGAGTGTTATGGGTGTGATCAGTTTTTATGACAAAGCAACTGATGTTTTGGGTTGCCTCCGTCCTAGCTTGCCATACACTCTTTAACAAGTTTTGTCTTGTCAAGAATAAAAATAAGGGTTTAACAAACAATGAGTGTCAGATCCAGGTGTTTGGGAAGGAGCATCTGTCTCATGACAGGCACAGGTTAGGTGTGTAGGTCGTGACAACTTTGGACCTTGGATGTCTGAAAAAGATGCCACAGCTGTCCTGGCACTCTCAGAGACTGACTGCAGGGTGTGAGCCTGTCAGGGACAGAGAAACATGGTGTCAGCGATTTACCAGCTAATATAGGCTCTAAGGAGGTGAGTGATGGTCCTTTGGAAAAGCGAAAAAGGAAAAAAGGAAAAGGAAAAAAGGAAAAGGAAAAAGGGAAAAGGAAAAAGGGAAAAGGAAAAAGGGAAAAGGGAAAAGGGAAAAGGAAAAAGGGAAAATGAAAAAAAGGAAAAGGAAAAAAAGGAAAAGGGATATTTAGTTCCAGTTATAATAAACTGAAAAAAATATATGTATATGTTGCTCCATATGTATTGCTCCCCTAGGAAGGCAGGAGAATCTATATTCCTTGAAATTAAAATAAAATGTCTGTATGTTTTACTCCAACTAAAATGAACAAATAAAGAAAATCAGTAGTTTTTACAGTATGGACAATGTTCATTTTATACATTTTATACATTTTATGGTTGCTTCAAAATACTATCTCATGACCTTACTCTCTGTTTGCTCACTTTGAGTGAATGTCTAAAGAAATGCATTGCATAATTTTGGGAATTTTACATTCACCGATATGTTTACAAATAGGCCTTAGATTCAAATATAAAATCTTTTTAAAAAAATAATCTTATATAAACTTTACATATATGTATATCTATGGAATATTCTGAAAATACCATTAGTTAAATTGTAAAAAGTGCCTGTACAGCACCACACACACCTCTGCCATTCCCACAAAGAAGTACAGGCCAGTAGTCACACTGCTGAGAGCTGTTATATTAATGATAGCAAACATCTCTTGCAGCTGAAAGTTAGCTCACTAACCTTTAGCAAAGTCACTTCCTGCTTCAGACAGAGTTTCTGAAGAGCGAGCTACTTCAGCAGGTACAAGCAGGTACTCTGATGATGTCTTTGTCTGTTACCTTTCTCTTTTTTATTATTTTTTATTTTTATTTAAAACCTTGGGAACACTGCCTGCCTGGCCAGCTTTGTGTGGTGTTGGATTCTTCATTTTGTTTGACCCGTTACACTTGCATCACTCACCCACCTGAACCTGATCTGTTGTTTTGTTTGTTTGCTTGTTGGTAGTTTGTTTTTTTTTTCAGCTGTTCACTGGTGGCTGTCATGTTTATATCATATTCAAACCATTAACTGTACATGGATGCCCGCTGTACTTTTGCCTTCCTCACTGGCCCAGTCTTCACTGTCACATAGTTTTTTCAGTGAGCTGTTGTGCACATTAAAAAGTCATGTAGTACTATCTTACCTTCAGATGCCTGTTATGTCTGTGAGCCAAATATTTTAAAACTAAAATGTCAGAATTTCATTTTCTACTGTAAAGCTGATGATACACTTAAAAAAAAAAAAAAAAAAAAAAAAAAAGCAAGCACACTTTTCCATAATAATGTCTACTGTTCCTTGTATGCATTCTTTAAGTATCTGGAAAGTGTACATGGAACAAGTGTAATGCTGGTTAGTTGTATTTCCACCCATTCCAGAAGGATTTTAACAGCCTTTCAGCCACATTGTCTCAGTAGTCTTAGCCTTTGGGCTGTAAAAAATTCATCCAGCGCTATTACTGTCAGTCCTTGGAGACACAGACTTGAATCTTCACTTAGGGAGAAGGGGGTTGCTCTCACTTCACTGATGAGATAACAAATGATCATTTTGCAGCAATATCCAATCGGAATGTATTCTTATCATCCTGCCCTCCAGTTGCACTGAAAAGGTATTAACACTGAACATTTGCACAAAAATTTGAGCATTTTTCTTGGCCACAAACACAAGATCCTTTAAAAGCACATAAAATGATTCTTGAAGGGGACTGAAAATACCCCGAGGAAAGTGAGACTGAAAGAGTCACCAAAAAAAAAATTATTCTAAAGAGAATTACAAATCTCACTGAATTTCAGAAAGAATTAAAGACCACTGTAAAATTTTAAAACAGACAAGCCTAAGCAACTTACTAGGATTTTTTATTTTCTTCCCATCTCCCCACTTTGGTCCATTTTTCTTAAACAGATAGTGCACAATATTTAATGGCATAAAAGGAAATCTCATAAAATTATAAAACTCACGATTTTCACAGTTCAGACAGACCCATTGTCATTATACTCAGCATGCTGTTATTATGCACAATTTGTATGCCACAGAATGATGACTGGGTTAATTAAAAGCTCTTGTAATAACCATGCAGTTAAATTGCAATTAGTGCCACACATGAACTTTATGACAGCTTGATTTTGCTTGGTGCGATTTAGTTGAACATCCCTGGTTAAACACAGTTTGGAAAACTTGAGTGTCATAAACCTTTACATTTAAAGAGGGCTGGACAATGACGTGAGAGTTATGTTGGCAACAACAGGACACTGCCATGTCAGTTCACATGTTCAGTAGGGCCAATTGGTCACATCCTTCAGGACTTTTTTGCACTGCAAAAATGGTTCTTTCTGACCTCAGCATTTCTACTGAAATTATTTCACTTTTTTTTAATTATTATTATGAAATTCAATAATCAGTCCTATGTTTAATTTACAGTCTGAAAATAAAAGTGCCACTCCCATTCACTAGCCTAGGACACAGCCTGCTTGGTGTGCTTTCAGTTACTGATCGATAGCTTTTTTTTTGATCCCCTCAAACACTTGTGGGAAGAGAAAAAAAAAAAAAAAAAAAAAGACTACTGAAGTCCAGTAGCTCTTAAACAAAGCTAGAAGGAGATAGCAGAACAACTGGTTGAAACTGTATTACCAACAACAATAAAAACTGTGGTTAAGTGAATGTTTTTAGGTTTTCTAGGAATGCACAAGTTGAACGCTTTCTTCAAGAAATAGATCCTTGATGTCACAAGGGTTTCCAGCAACTGATTACTAACCAAACTGCCCAAAACATTTGTCCATAAACACAAGGCCTTACAAGTTTACAAAATTTCCTGATTCTGATTCAAACCCTGCAAGTGGATGTGCAATCCTTGCAGGTGGATGGCTGTGTGTCATACAGAGGAGAAAAAGAAGAGCAATATAGCAGCACACTCTGTCCTGCACCTCCTTCTGCCAGCTGGCCATTGCCAGCAGCAGAGGAAAGGATGGCTTCTTGGCGTTTGGCACTTTTTGATCATCTAAGCAGGTGACAATGACGATTTCTCATAGCAAAATTAGCTTCTCCTCTTAACATGTAATAATCCCCAGCTGAGCTCCTGCAGCAGGAGCCAGTATATCGGCACGCTTGGCGCTTAACTTGCTTTTTCTTCTTTCAGTTAAACCACAAGAGGGAGCACCAACATTTCAGTATTTCCAAGGACTTGAGCAGGCTTTTATCGTTTATTTCTTGTAACAGTTGCTTATTTAATATCAAACTTCTATTGCAACGAGAAATGTATTTTGAGGTGTCAGAGCGCGCAGAGGTGCATGAAAGAGTAAAGGACTCCCTAATGAGACAAAGTTCAAGTTCTTAGATACCGGGAGAAAAATCATTTGTTAAAACAGGATGCTTTTTCTTCAGAATAGGAAAAAGATGTTAATGAGATTATCTTAGGAAAGAGCAGTGGGGTGTCACCAATGTTAGCAACATAGGAAGATCATGGAGAAATACTGTATTGTTTTCTTTGTTACTTCTTTCTCTGCAACTTGTCTCTTTCTCTACTGCAGCCCCAGGATTCTTGGCAATACATCCTAAACATCCAAAGCTTTAAACTCCAGAGTTACTGCAGCAACCCAAAGTTTTATAAGTTTCACAAATAGGTTTCATCATTTTTCAGAATTTATGAGAGAAGTCCAACATAATCTAGAAGTGGAAAATGTGAATAACAGCCTAGAGCATTACAGACTAAAGCTGATAATTGAAGGATGCTTGCACAAATCAGTTAACGCTCAATTTATAATCACCTTCAAGACTTAAATGGACTTGTTAAATAATTCTGAATGAATTTTATTCAAAACTATAATTAAAAACTCAGCTGATACATGAGAAAGTGTATTTACAAATTTTTCCAGTAAGATGGAGTTGTGGTGGTTTTACCCAGCTGGGCAGCTGAACTCCACCACAACCACTCTCTCACTCTCCCTCCTCAAAGGAAAAGGGGGAGAAAATACAATGGAAAGAGCAGGGAACAGGGAATGGGGGCTGTGGTCAGCCTCTAAATGGGGGTTGTGTTCAGTGCAAATCAGCAGTTGCCTCATCAGGAAAATAAATAAACAAGAAGAGAGGATTACTTAAAAAAAAAACACCTTTTCTGAGATATATAAATAAAAGTACCACTGGAAAACTAATTATTCCACTATGTTTGGCACTAGTGGGGCATCAGTGTCATTGCCATGCACCTTTCTGGGAAATGAAATCTACACTCAAGATGGAGGACCAAGGAAGACACAATAATGCTAAGCATTTACATTATATATATGTATATATATTTCATCAGAGAATTTTTGATAAGGGTTTGCAAAAGACTATTTCCAAGCTGTTGGATTGGGACCCACAATTCATGGCTTTCAGGTGACTGAGACCTGTATCCTCCTCCCCTACCAAAACCAGTGCTTCAGCCTGTGTTCTGCAGGCTGTTCTCCCATGTCTTATCAGTCTTTAATTATCTCGGATTTCCTTCCTCATTCTGAACATTGTGACTGTAAAATAAAATCTGCTAGTTCATTAAGTATGAATTACTTAATATAATTTTAATTTATATCTTCCACTTTTTAATTACCAAATCTTAAATTGTTTCAATTCTGCTGCTCCTTTCATGAGGGACTAACACTCAGCAAGTCTGGCAGTAAAAAAGAGTTTCCTCTTCTGAATGGGGGTGAGAGGGAAGGAAGTGATTTTTTTTTTTTTTTTTAATGGCTTAATGTTAGGGGAAATCCTAATGTTCCTGGCCAAGTTATCCTGCAGCCAGAATACAGCACTGCCAGTTCAAACTCCTCAAAGGCAGTTCAACAAAACTGCTTCTTGTGAGAGGCTGCCAGCTCTCCCAGTCCAAGTCTGCTTCAGTGGATGCCAAGGTGTTTCATTTATGTTCAGTGAAAACACTCTGTGGTTCTCCTCTGAAAAGCAATTATATAAAACCGGCAGTAGTCCTTTCCAAAGATCAGCTCTCTGTGTGTACTGAGACTGACATATCTGTGCTCTCTAGTGGTTGAAATATACTTTATTGCTCCTTATTTCTGTGTGCCCTGCAAGTGTAGCTCTGACGTGGAGGGCTAACATTATTCTGCCTTCTCGTCTGATACTCACAGAATTGTTCATTAAATCTAAATATAAGTCTATCCAGGGTCACCAAAAGAAACTCAGTAGGAATGCAACTGTCAATGAAGAGCAGAAATGGGCTCTATAGCCTTTAACAGGCATGCTGCTCACTTAAAACAAGAAACATATTACAATTTACAACACATAGAAGAGTTTGTGGAAGCAAAACAAGTTCACCGCTTTTGCATATTTGCACTCTGTGCTTACACTTTGTGGCAGGGTGCAACTTAAGTTTCAAAATTGTGAAGGCAACAGTAGTTTTGAAAACAAGGTCTGTAACTGAAGTATGTATGTCAATAAAACCATGCACATTTACAATAACAGTCATAATACATTATTTCATTCAGTGTAAGACACTGCCATCCATTCCTCAAGTAACCGGAAGTCTACCTTTTTATGATAATAAAGAATGAAAAACCACCGTTAAAAAAAAGGGGGAGGGGGGGGCCACTATCAAGACAGTTAACATTTCAGAGAACCTATTTTTTTTCACCCATTTCAGTTTGCATCTTACGAGATTAGTGTTTTTCCTTCTTTTGTCTCTATGTTAAGTGTATAAATGTCTCCTCACCCTCTCATTTGAACCTCAAAATAAAAAAAAAAAAAAAAAAAGGTTTCCTATGAAGATCTTTGTTAGGTACAAAGCACAAAGCAGTCACCTATTCATACATGTATGTATCATGTAAGGGACCAAATTAGTCTAAAAAATTAATTTGCTTCACAGTCTCTGGATTTGCCCTCATACAGTTTTTCTCTTACAGTACAAAGAGCTGATTTAAGGGCCAACTGAGAACCAGAAGACTGCTCAGCTGAGTAGCTCACTGTTAATCTGTTTCAGAATGAAAAAGGAAGAGCAAAGAAAAAAAGAAAATAAAGACTACAGAAAGGATTCGTGGTTCACTTCTTCCTTTACACTTGTTCAAGCTTCTTACTTGGCTTATGGAAAGGAGTGCAAAGCCTCTTTTCTTCTCTTTCTGCAAATACAAAGAACCACACTGTTGCATTTTCAGCCTCTTGGACCATCTTCCTCACCTTCAGTTAGTTTCCCAGTGAACACATTCAGACAGCTTGCCATGGTGCCAAAGCAGAGTTAGACATCCAGTATGCCATCTAAACCCAGAATGTGACAGCAGTCCAGACTGCTTTATCCACACTTATTTTTCAGACCTCTAAGACTGAAAAAGTCAATGGAATGCAGTCAATAGAAAAGAGGAGGACCATTTTGAATCTGTGCATTTTGTCTAAATTGTGCATTTTGTCTAAATTTTGCCCAACCTTCTGTTAAATGCCCCCCCCCCCACCCTCCAAGAAAGAAGGTATATTAAGGACTCTATTATTTCCTGACAAAGCAGATCTCATTTTAAAAAAGGAAGTGCAGCAAACTTGAAGATTTAACAAAAAATACTTCAAATTGTGATGCACATTTGATTTCAGCACATTAAACGGGAATGCATAAAGATATGTTTCTATATTATTTGGCAGTCTATATTGAACTTACCTTATGCAAAACTGCACTGCTTGCTGTTGCTTGCCAAAGCCATGTCTGTGTTGATGGGGGGGCAGGGACATAACAGCCTGCTCCACCACAGACCTCTCCACAGGCCACAGGGGAACTTCTGCTGCGTGCCTGGAGCACCTCATGCCCTCCTGCTGCACTGACCTGGGGGTCTGCAGGGCTGCTTCTCTCGCTTTCTTTCTCGTTGCCCTCTCTCACAGCTGCTGTGTAACATTCTTTAACCTTTCTCATATATGTTTTCTCAGAGGTGCTCACCCATGGCTGCTGGGCCCAGCCGTGCCCTGTGGTGGGGCTGTTGAAGTCGGCTGGAAGTAGCTGTGTCTTCGCATGGGGCAGCCCCTCAGAGGAGCCCTGAAGCCCCCTGCCAGCACCATGCCATGGGCACCCAATAAAATGAGTATCTCCAGCAAGGAGTTGCAGAAGAGGAACACAGGCAATTTGGCAAATGGATTGAAAAAAGCACAAGGCTTTTCAGAAAGGCGTGAGACGTGAACTCGACACTGGATTTGAACCTCTTCCCACCAAGGGTGAGAAGTATGTTCTCTTGCATTTCCATAAATGAAAGGAAAATTAGCGGAAAGAGGAATTGGAAATGATGCATCTTGAAGCAGGTATTGAAAGCTGTGCCACCATATACTCAAATACTGAGAAGAAGAGAAATGAATGTAGCTGTCAACTTGATCTGATAGACATGGTTCCATGGCTTCATGTTCTGCTCTTGTATTTAAGAAGTTCTTGGCAGAAACAAGTGCTTCCAGTGTTTGCCACATATCTGTTGGTGTATCACAAACCTTAAAATAAACACACTAACAGAATATTAACAAGCATATGTCCAGCATAACTCATCATTTTTTTATTCTTTCCAATTTGCATTTGAAAAGCTATGCCCTGCTAAATGAAAGGGATGGATCATATCCTAACATATATTTTTTTTTTTCCAAAATGCACGCATATTTATGGATGTATTACTGCTTCTGTTAATATTTATTCTATCCATGGTTGGAAACCTTTTTTTCTACACATTGAAAGCAAATAAACCAATTGCAGTGGAAAAGACACAGATTTTGAGCTGAATTCTACAGAACTGAGCATACAACAGGGATTCCGACAAACAGGAGATGCTGAGGGATGTTTGCTACCATTTTTATGTTAAATATGGTAGCACTATAAATGTCCATGCTGTTTTATAGATTTTGTCATTATTTGGAAAACACTGTTTTTAGTTACAAAATCTATAAAACATTATGGGCATTTATAGTGGTAGAATATAGTGTGTTGTGAAAAGGGCAAGATTACAGAAACAAGGGAGATTAAGCAAGAAAAAATAAATGGGAAAACTGATAAGCTGAGTCCAAAAAATAACTTCTTATGCATAAAATGAAATGATGTTAACATACTCAGTTATCTTTTATACAAACATCTTTCAACTAATGTCTGCCATACCTGACTTTTTGTTGCTCATTTCATATGTTTAAAGAATAAATTTAAGCATATATCTTCAAATTGTTTTATATTAGACAACAGAGCATTCTGTCTATTAGAACTTAATTTTGGTTTCCTCTATTTTTCACTTTAGAGTTGGAAAAGCCTTGCAAATCAAATTGTCTATCATTTAAGCTATCAACATCACTGAACTTACAAAACACCCATGAAAACCTCCACACAGAATTCCAGATTTTAACTTACATTTTTGATGTTCTGGGTAATTTATACTCCTGAAAGTTGTTCTAAAATAGACCATGCTTCAATATAGTAATCTCTAATGCTATTTTGTATTTTTACTTTATTTGTGCATATAAACCAGGACCCTTAGTTGTTGTTTTTTTTTTTTTAATAGAACCATGCAATAAATATGTAAACAATATATATTTGTATATTAACATGTAAGTTTTGCTTTTTCCTCAGAGTTTCTGTAAAAATGTTTGTCAAAGACTACCACAGTAAATACTCTCAGGTTGCCTGGCACTAGGGAGACCTGGGTTTCTTTACTTGAAATTTATTTTCATCTTAAACACTGACTTTCTGTAAAACTTTCTGTCAGATTTTTCCATGTTGTATTTGCATTTATTTTCCTTAATACCTGCAGAAGTGGACTGTGAATTAGTTTGTATGTTGCTTTGTAAGTACTTAGTATGCACAAGTTTCCTGAAAAAGGTCTTTCTTTTTCCAGGCAATATTGTGATTGAGCATTGTTCATTTAGAACACCAAACAGTGTAAAGTTTCAAGATCAAATATGAGACTATTCATCTTCAGATCAGTGGATGCATGCCTCTGTGGTCATATAGGTGATGGTGGTGGTTTTTTTTTTTCATTTTCATTTGGAACCCTGATCACAAGTTCTATTCTCTTTCCTCAAAACATTAAATTCAAAAGCATTCAAAACTTACCTCAAAATTCCTGTCATCCAGTACTAGCTGAGAAGAGTTTATATACTTCAGTGTTGCTCTGACTGCAGTGGTGAGAAATAACACTCTTGGCTGCTCAATGACTTCCCCTCTTTCATGTCAGACATGAAACATGGCTTAAACCCTCCCATGCTTCTTACGAATGGTTTTCATAATTTCACTAGTTCCAAGCAAGTAATAAAAACTTGCTTTGTTGATTTTCAATGTTTTCAAAATTTTCCATTCTTTTTTCTTGTGATTGAAGCTCAGTTAAGCCTCTGGAGAAAGCTTCTTGACAGAAGCAAGGAGCTTTTCCACTTTGAAATACTGGGAAAGTAAAATATAACACTAGAGGAATCTAAATTAGATGGAGGTCATGACTGCAGTACACTTGCTCCTTGCTACATTCAAAAAATGACTGATGTATAAAAATACTTTATATACTTTATTACATAAGCACACAGTTTTTCACAGCTGCAGTTGGATGCTTATCTGTGGATGGAGGGAAATGGAAGGTGATGGTGTTCAACTGTGTGTTAAGTTAGGTATCAAACCTTCTTTTACAACACAATGAGATTAGATAGAATACAGAGTGTTTAAGATGAGGACTTTAAATTCAATTACTGTTCAGCAGCTTCCACAAATCAGTTTATATTGATCTTCTAAAGTAATTTAAATTAATCAATTTATCAAGTTATTTAAATTCAACAAAGTAAAGATGGCACAAACATAAGCCAAAAGCTTCAGGCAGAATTCCACAATTTTACTCCAAAGTCTGCTTTGCTGAAAATTACATATTTCAGATTTTCCTTTTTTTTTAAGCAGTATATGGCAAGTAGCTCACTCTGGTTCTGTCTCTTGTAAATTGTTAATGGAAATACATGCTTGCTTAAAGTTAAAAGCACACAAGGCTGAATACAGTTAGACATTTTGATATGAAGAAAAATATAATTAATTTTATGATTAAAATTTGATATAATATAAATTGTAATTTCAAAATATAACTAGTTTTATAATTAAAGCACCCTCAGATCCCTTTCTGCTGAGCTGCTCTCCAGCCACTCATCCCTCATCTGGACCGGTGTCCAGAATTACTCTGTCCCAGGTGAAGAACCGGGCATTTTCCTTTGTTGAACTTCATGCCGTTGATGACTGTCCAATGCTCTGGTGTATCTAGATCCCTCTGCAAGGGCCTCTTGTCCCTCCAAAAGTCAACAGCACCTCCTACTTTGGTATCATTAGCAAACCTGCTGAGGATGCATTCCACTCCTGTACCCAGATCACTGATAAAAATATTGAACAGAACTGGCTCTAGAATTGAGCCCCGCGAACACTGCTAGTGACCAGCTGCCAGCAAGGCATAGACCCATTTACTACAACCCTTTGACCTCTACTGTTGAGCCAATTCATCACTCAGCATCGTGTGAACCTATTCATCTCACAGTTGGATATGTTTGATCTATGGGAAGTTGGAAGAGATCTCCAGAAGATCATGTAGCTCAACAGCCCTGTTCAAGCAGGGTCAACTTGAACAAAGCTGCTACAACTTACCCCACCTGCAATGTACACTGTATTCCTGATAAACTATGGGATGTTGCTGGCAGTGGAACGTGGCAACGACCTTGCTCCTCTGCTGCTGCTGTAGTGTAAGCCTGTGAAGAGCAGAAGGTTGACAGAGTGTGGGGCACCTGCACATCTTCCCCAAAATCCACTTCCTTCACGCCTACTCATACTCCCTTTCACAGAATCGCAGAATCATTAGGGTTGGAAAAGACCTCCAAGATCATCTGGTTCAACCATCACCCTACTACCAATGTCACCCACTAAACCATGTCCCCAAGTGCCAGGTCCAATGTCTCCTGGAACACCCCCAGGGACGGTGACTCCAACACTTCCCTGGGCAACCTGTTCCAATGCCTGACTACTCTTTCTGAAAAGAAACGTCTCCTAATTTCCAACCTAAACCTCCCCTGGCACAACTTGAGGCCATTCCCTCTAGTCCTATCACCAGTTACCTGTGAGAAGAGGCCGACCCCCAGCTCCCCACAACTTCCTTTCAGGTAGTTGGAGAGAGCAAGAAGGTCTCCCCTGAGCCTCATCTTCTCCAGACTAAACAACCCCCGTTCCCTCAGCCACTCCTCACAGGACTTGTGTTCCAGGCCCTTCATCAGCTTTGTTGCCCTTCTCTGGACACTCTCTAAGGCCTTGATGCCCTTCTTGTAGTGAGGGGCCCAAAACTGAGTACAGTACTCGAGGTGCGGCCTCACAAGAGCAGAGTGGTGGGAAAGGATCACTTCTGTGATCACTGCCCTGATCCTCCCTAACTCTCTGCATCCCATCTCAGAGAAAATCCTCCTTCAGCGTTAAACGTGCCTGTTTTCCTTTCCAGCAAGAAACTGCAAGTAATCCATTATACATACAACACGGGCATACATACATACTTTTATATGCACAGTGTGGTTTGGCCATCCAATGCCAAAAGTAAGCAAATCATCTTGTCTCCCTATCACCCAGACTGCTAGTGGGAACATGACTGAAGTTTGTGAAGAGCTATCTAATCTAGGCCACTGGTCCTTACCAGGACCATCCTGTGATAGAACACTCCATCCAACACGGACAGCACTTCTCCTTTCTGCCCACACAAAGTGCAGCTGGAGACTTGTGTTATATGGGGCTTTCTTGTGAACAGAGAGGGAGTGATCTCAAAGGTAATAAGAGCAATCCCAACCAAGGAGCAGGAGCATGTGTAGAAGGAACTCTGGGACTTGAATGCGCTACGTTGTTCCTGATATCAAGCTGCTTTTTTTTTTTTTTAAACTACAGCATTGCAGAATTCCCTAATAATGATGCTGCCTGCATGCCTCTGCATTGTGTAAATGCTAAAATATGATGCCTACACAGCAGCAGATGAATCATAGACAGATGAAGTCAACTATTTGGAAGAGCCAGCTAGATATTTGACTCTACTTATCTATTTCCAAACAGATGAAGTACGGCTAGAATGTCTGCAATAGAGAAATTTACTGTGCAGTTTAAACACCAATAATATGTATAATAAACCAAAACAGTCTTATATTATATAATGCAGTGTAATCTGCTTAATGTGTAAAATAATAACTGAATAGGTTACTCTGTAATAATTGCTGTTTTTGCTCTAGTATATACAGGAAATTAGGCTGTGAAATTATCTTTTTACGTAGTTAATTCTTCTTATGTGTAGAACTTTTATTTCTTTTTAACTTGTGTTTTGATTTTCAGGCTATTTCATAAAAGCATATATACAAAATTTTTATTACATTTAATTTACAAATAAAACTTTGAATGCATCATTTTCAAATGTTTCTCATTTCATTTTATATTAAAGGAATGAGAAGACTGAGGTGGCAAGAGAAAATGCATGAAGTTAAGGTTAAAGCCGTTATCCATTTTGATAAAGGTTATGCAGCATTCCCATTCATAGTCCTCAAATTCAAGGAATTATGAATTGCTGATTCCTCCAGCCATGAGTCAAAACAAGAGAAGTTGGTGATAAAAGAGGTATTGTAGTTGATAACAAATGTGTGTCTCTTCTGTATGTATACAGTTAGGTGCACTGAAACATACCAGTGGAGTCCCCCAGGACTCAGTACTGGGGCCAGCTCTCTTTAATATCTTTATTGATGATCTGGACAAGGGGATCGAGTGCACCCTCAGTAAGTTTGCAGACGACACCAAGTTAGGTGCGTGTGTCGATCTGCTTGAGGGTAGGAAGACTCTGCAGGAGGATCTGGAGAGGCTGGACCGATGGGCCGAGGCCAACGGTATGAAGTTCCACAAGGCCAAGTGCCGGGTCCTGTACCTGGGGCACAACAACCCCAAGGAGCACTACAGGCTGGGAGATGTGTGGTTAGAAAGCTGCCTGGCAGAGAAGGACCTGGGAGTAGTGGTTGACAGTCGGCTGAATATTTATAGCCAGCAGTGTGCTCAGGCAGCCAAGAAGGCCAACAGCATCCTGGCTTGCATAAGAAACAGCGTGGCCAGCAGGTCCAGGGAAGTGATTGTCCCCCTGTACTCAGCTCTGGTGAGGCCATACCTCGAGTACTGCGTTCAGTTTTGGGCCCCTCGCAACAAGAAGGACATGGAGGTGCTTGAGTGAGTCCAGAGAAGGGCTACGAAGCTGGTGAAGGGTCTGGAGAACAAGTCTTATGAGGAGCGGCTGAGGGAGCTGATTGCACTCTACAGGTACCTGAAAGGAGGCTGTAGCGAGGTGGGGGTTGGTCTGTTCTCCCACATGCCTGGTGACAGGACGAGGGGGAATGGGCTAAAGTTACGCCAGGGGAGGTTTAGGTTGGATATTAGAAATAACTTCTTTACTGAAAGGGTTGTTAGACATTGGAACGGGCTGCCCAGGGAAGTGGTTGAGTCACCATCCCTGGAGGTCTTTAAAAGATGTTTAGATGTAGAGCTTGGTGATATGGTTTAGTGGAGGACTTGGACTAGGTGATCTTGGAGGTCTCTTCCAACCTGGATGATTCTGTGATTCTGTGATATGGAAACAGTATTAGAAGACATTCATATGGCAGTGTTTAATTAGACAGACTGCATTGTTTTAGGGTAAATGTTTATTATTTTCCTCATTTACTTAATTTTTCTGAATCATCTTCATTTTTAATGGAAGTGCTTTTTTTTTTTTTTCTTCTATTTTCCTGAATTTTCATTAGATGGTTAACTCTTAAGTTTTTCAAACAAAATCAAGGGCAGATATTTTAAATAAAACTTAGAAGTACAGCCTAATATTTTTCTTATAGTAAAATATTGTATCTCTGATTGTTATCAAATCAACAACTGTTTTTGGTAAACACTGTACTGTGTATTCTTACAGGCATCTGATAAAGAAGTTCATTTCATGTGGTCTGAATATAGCACCCAAGCTACAACTTTGTTTATAATAAGTGATGAATTTCAGATCTCTTTCATGACCTGATTTATGTAGATTTATAATTAGCATTTTCCAATATTAAGATTCCTTAAAAATAGAGCAATTCAAGTTTTATTTTTAATATGATCAAATAGCTTGTGAACTTATTTAACATGAATCCACTCTTAGTAAGCAACCAAAGTGCAGTAGCTATGAAGCAGTATGCACAATACTGCTATATTTGGAGGTATATAAGCAAATAAAAGGGATTTAGATAGTAAGGCAGTGGATTCACAGGATAGCTATTTCAAAAGATGCCCATTTCTTGCAACTCTTTAAGTGCCTCAACCTGTCACATTATGAAAGTTACTAAATATTCAGGTATGGCACTTCCCACAATTAGAAATACTGTTAATCTGGTCTTTTGTTGACCATCAAGCTTCCTCCTTCCCCAAAATCAAAACTGCAATTGTACTGTGGCTTGCAAGTGTATAAGTGTGTATTTGGGTCATCCAAATGTGTTTTTCATTGTCTTCATTCAGTTTCTTTTTTAAATCTCAGGAATGAATTGGTTTAGTATATTTCTATAAGTACTTTATATTCTGGAATGGCATTGAATAAAGTTGTGCAATTTTGCACTAGAAAAGCCCCAGTAAAAAGTAGCTACATAAACCTAGAATGAACAGAAAAACAAATATGCTAATGATAATGTTTTTTAATATCTCTCTTCATAGGAATATGAAATTCAACATGTCACTACTGCAGCAGTTCAGACTGCTTAGGTATTTATCGCTAGTGTGGTGGTTTTACCCAGTTGGGCAGCTGAACTCAACCACAATCATTCTCTCATGGTGAAAATAAGAGAAAAAGATGAAAAGGGTTCAAGGATTGAGATAAGGACAGGCAGATCATCCAGCAATTATTGTTACAGGCAAAATAGACTCAGCATGAGGAGATTAATATAATTTATTGCCTGTCACTAGCAGATTAGAAGACTGAGAAACTAAAAGCAAACTAAAAACACCTTCCTCCCAACCATCCTGTACCACCTCTTCCCCCCAAGCAGTGCAGGGGAACGGGAAATGGGGGCTGTGGTCGGTCCCTAACGCTTCATCTCCACCTCTCCTTCACAGTCACTCTCTGCCCCTGCTCCATGTGGGGTCCCTCCCACGCGATGCCGTCCTTCCTGAACTCATCCTGCAGGGGCTGCCCACAGGCAGCAGCTCTTCAAGAACTGCTCCCACATGGCTCCATACCATGGGGTCCATCCATCCATCAGGAGCAAACTGCTCCATCACGGGTCCCCCAGTGGGCGGCAGCTCCCCCCAGAACCCCTGCTCCCACATGGGCTCCTCTCCACGGGCTGCAGCTCCGGCCCGGGGCCTGCTCCACCGGGGGCTCCTCCACGGGCTGCAGCGTGGAGATCTGCTCCATGTGGGACCCATGGGCTGCAGGGGGACAGCCTGCTCCACCAGGGGCCTCTCCACAGGCCACAGGGGAACTGCTGCTGCCTGCCTGGAGCACCTCCTGCACTGACCTTGGTGTCTGCAGGGTTCTTGCTTACTCTTCTCTATCCTAGTTGTGCAGCTATTTTTTGCCCTAGCCACACAAGCCCAATATAGCTATTCATTTCAGAAAAATAATAAGTAAGCAGAGTGCTAAATATGGTCTATTACCTTCTTAGCAATGGCATTTTACAGCACAAGAAAGATTTTTTTTTCCTATTATCAACAGTATTAAAAAAAAAAAAAAAAGAGCAGGACAAAAGTCTCTTTCTGTACAATATAATCATGCACATTTTCAGAAGACATATAACTTAGAATTTCTTTCAGGATTAGGCTAAGATAAGAGAAATATATGCATGTCTTTGTATGCATATATAGCTTTCTACATCATAGTCACATACTTCATTTTCCTCCAGATCCCCAAATCATGAGTGCCCCGAATATACAATGAACAACTAATCGATATTTCTTTTCATCTCTTTTACTCACTATTAATCTCAGACATCGTTGATCTTTTGGGATTCAACAACAATAGCTTAATGTTAAATTTAGTTTGCAGGAAAGATTTTAATTATAAAGGCTTATGCCTTTTCTAATTCTTTTCTTTACTGATCCCTTCCCCTCCTCCTTCAGCTCTTGCCTCAAACCCATTTCACCTCCTCTCAAGTCCTCCATGCTGCTTTACCCAACACATGACAGCACAAGTCCTCACACCACGAAACAACATCAGGGCTCCCTGATCAGCTTATTTTTAAGCTTTCTAACCAGCATCCACACAAGAAAAGGGATGGAAAAACATAGCTGAGGATGATGCCAGAGCAAGACTTAGCAAGCCAAGGTGAGGCTGGCTTAAGCTGTCATTGAGACACATTGTGAGTGACATGGGAACTTGCCTTTCCATGGCAGGTGACCCTACCTACCATCAGCACATGTATAACGGGTACAAGTACACACTCTTCCACAGGGGACACTATGGTCCATCTACACTAGAACTTTAGAAATCTTACTAAAATCTATTTCCTTCTATCTCATGACTGAGATGCAGTGTCTAGATAATATCTGTAAAATGGAAGTAACATGAAATAATTTATGACCACTTGTAAAAAATTTCCATAGTTTCTTTTTTTTTTACTTTCCCTTAAACAACGTTTAAATGTGTTACAAAGTTCTTGCGTATTCATCAGCCTGTATAGTTGCCCTCACTGGAGATTTTCCTGACTATGCCATAGCTCACAAAAAATGGCACGTTGCTTAGCATAGAGAGCATAGGAAGAAGTTACAGGGTCCTATATAGAAACAGGCATTTTTACCTGTTACGTAGTGGATAACAACTGCACAATATCATCTTTTTCAAATTATTGTAATAACAAATAGCTTATTCTATTCTTGCTTTGTACGATGCTGCTCTCTTAAAACTCTATGGCATTACATTTGCATGAGTGTACATGCAGAAGACTGCTAAAAATGTTTCTATTTCAGCTCCTACTAGCTAAAAAGCATAGAACCCGCTGCACTGAGCATAAACAGTGCATAAATGGACATACGTAGGCTTCAGGAGCACAGAACAGAACTGGCATTAATTATATGCCTATATATATATGTATATATACATGTGAGCATATATAAATATGTGAATATTTGCACAACCACAGATTTCCAGTAGAGTCTGTGGAATAGCATGGAAAAATGTCCAGGTATAAAGATTATGAACTGATGCTGCATTTATCTGTCAGTAAATGGAACTGTTGGAAGAAGGAATTAAAGGTGTGAATTCAAAATAGGAAGAACAAAGGGAAGGAGAGATTGGAACTGTAGACAGTGTGGCACTGCTCTGCTGACCCAAGCAGAAAAGTGAACAAGTTGTAAATTACTGGAAAAAAAAAAAAAAAAAAAGTTTTGTAACAGGAAGTGGTGTTATGTAGGCATTGCTCTTTCCACACTAAACAGAAGAACATAATGTAAGAATATACACTAGATTTAAATACAGATAAACACACTGCACATTAGAAATAAATCCTTTACATATACTTATTTACTCAAACATACATATGATTAGATACAGAGCTATACAAATACACGTATCACTGAATAGGATACACTGCTGATTCTTACATTAACATTTGCATATGCATATTCCATATTTCCATACATTTTAAGATTTTTTTTCTTCTATCTGCTTCTTTAAGATTCAAAAAAAAGTACTTACTGTGATGAAATTCAGCTTTAAAACTGCAGAGACTGCTGAATGCCTAAGCAAGCCATTATTTGCTGGCTCACAATCATCTTCTCTGTGTCTGTTAGGATCACTGATGCATTAATTGCTTATCTAAATTTGAAATAGTTCATGAGTCACTCTGAAGATAAATAAATAAATTTTAATGAGCCAATTTCAACAGAAATCGTATCCTCTTCTTCTAAAAGCTGAGAGACTGTCTTTATTCCATGTCAGAATCAGCTTTTATAGCCAATGTATGGGCAAGTCTGAACTATACTCAAGCCATTATCAACAGTTCAGTACTGACCAACTAAATCACCATGCTTCAAGGGATCAATGTATCACAGTCTTATTGACCCAATTACATATCAAAGAAGGAAAGAACTGATCAACTGTAATAAAGAGATTAAGTGAAAGATGCTATAAGGTTTATGAACAGTCTAAACACATGGATCTGATGCAGACTGAGTGAAAAATGATTTTTTTAGCTTTTCAGGTTTGGAAGTGATTCTATATGAAAAGATCTTACTGTAACAGAAGTAAACAGTTGATCTTCAAGCAAATGCATTGCCACAAAATATCACTGCATAATAGATTTTCATATTTCTGATGTCTTGTGAGGGAAAGGGACAAGAAAGACATAAAGTTTTCAGAAATATCAAAATAAAACACTTTGGTTTGGACCAATCTGAATTTTTCATAACGCTGAAACACTGGGTGAAGGACTCTTCACCCATTTAGTTTTTCATTCAAATTGCATGAAAGATAGTATTTTGGAGAGTAAAAACTTCCATTTTGAAAACATAAGTGTGCCAAGAGACCTTAAGCCTGGGGCAATGTTGGTATACTCTTCAAAATGCAACCCTAAATCTTGAGAGGGGAGCTTTTTTCATACCAAATGACCCAGCATGAAGCAGAAAAGAGGCCCTTCCTTGAATCTTTACTTGCTTTTCCTAGCTCATTCCTGAAAACCATAGGGTAAAAGATTTTTTAAAAATAAATAAAATCTTAAGAGGAGCAGGGACTATCCCTAAAAGGCAAATGTAGCTTGGGAACACATTAGGAATTGGACAGACATCAGTAAGGAACCTTTAAGCCAAAATGTTAGTGAAAAACCTGTTCAAAAATCACAGCTTTTCTGAATACAGTTCAGTAGCTAGGGATCCTGGCTAAAGTAGCTGCCTTGTGTAAAGTAGATCAAATGGGAAATTCTGAGAGATGGTCAATTTACCTATTACTGACTGACTACAAGCAGAATTAAAAACCTGTTTTAATAGACTGTGGGTTTTAACACAGTAAGAAATGATGAATCCTCTATTTACTATGCTAGGGCAAGTAATTTATTGTCAGCTGCTTAGCAGAAAATGCTGTTTCAGCTGCAGCTAGTCAAGTAAGGAGTAAAGTTGTAGTATCCCTAGAAGTATTATTGGTACCTGCCACCCCACAGTGGTGCACAGCCATAAATGGACCTGTGTACCCTCCAAAAGTGAAGACATCTACCTAGACCAAGATATCCAATCCAGCTTTAAGGACAGAATATGCCACTGTCAGTGAAATCTGCATGAAGATATACAGAGAAAAATATACTTAAAAAATATATCATGGATTAAATATAGGAAGAATTTAAATTTTGCTACTTACACAACTTTAATGAATTTGCAGATATACTTTAATTCTAATGTGTAGCTAAATACCATGTATTTTCCCAAACCGTATTTAAATTTTTCACTTCAGGCACTCACAGATAGGATAGCTGCCACTTAACTTGCTTTTTCTCTTAAATTTATATAAGGAAGGACTTAGTTCATGTTGCAGATGAACTGTGCTACACTTTCTCTGCAACCTATATTATGCAAATAATATACTTCATAGGTTCTGTGAGGCAGGCCATTGGTAGCTAAAGTAAGAATTGCTTGTATTTATAGTTACGAGGATATAGCAATAACATGATTAAACATTTTTTTCTTACGTAGAGTTCGTGAAAAAAAAGGTTTTTGTGCTCTGAAAAGCTGTAAGATTCCAGTCCAAAAACAAATATTAATGCTGAGACTTACACTGTCATTTTCACAAACCTTGGGATATTATTTTATCGTTAAAGAATATTTGAACATATGGAGAATATATATTTGTGGAGTTACTTTTCACAAGATAATTTACTCCCCTCCTTTTAATATTTTAAACTTCCAAAATTTACAACACATTCCACTTTTTACACTTGGTCAGTGTAGAAGGGAGATAAGATAAATTAAGAGATGCAGTTGTAAAATTAAGATAACTTAAGAGATGCAGCTGTAAAGTTAAACCTAAAACTATTTGGTACATCTATTGAAAATGTCAACTTCTAAACAAAAAGGGTGAAGGAATTGAAGTTTCCATTCAAATGTGCAACAAAATTTTCACTCAGCAAAATTTTGAAATATCTGTGGTTTCAAGGGAAAACATTTTTCAACATTAGTTCAAATATTTAAATGATTCTGATTTTAAAATACACATTTATGAATTTCTGTCCTTTTGAAAATCCTTTAATTTAAATGCTGCCAAAATGCTGAATCTCAACTTGATGCCAAACTTGTGAATTCATTATGTGAAATTAGAAGTTCAAGTGGATGATTAAGTTACATCAAACTATAGTGTTGGAAAAACACGTTAAATAAAACTGAATCTGGATACAAATGTGTTCATTGCCATGAAAAAGGCCACACAAGTACTAGCTATTAGCGCTACTTTCTCTAGTGTCCTGTTTGCACCAAGCATGGATAACAGCTTCTTACCTGCTCAGATAATTCAGATCCGTGTACACGAGCTTGAATGAGAGCATCATTAACAACTGAATGGAAGTTTAGAAGCACGTGCTCAATGTCGTATGTCCCACGCATGGCGCTTGAGAGCTCCTCCAAAGACTGAATATATGCCTGCCAATGAAGATCAACTTCTGCCATGTAGGCTAAGCAGCCTCGGATGACATTGAGGCAGTAGCCCATACAGGGCTTACTTAAAGTCAGCCCTTGGCAATGGGGGCAGTACTGCATTCTCAGTAAAGCTCTGCTGCAGTCTTTAGAGAAATGCAGATGATCTGTTGTATTGATAACTTCAATCCCCAAATTCAGAGCCTGCAGGAAAGTCCGGCTGGGTAACAGTGATCTTCCCATTTGTACTATGACCTTCTTGGGAATGTTGCCAAAGGGTCTGATATCTCTCCTTGCCATTCGAAGGCACTCCGCATATTCCAGTGAAACATCAGTCTGACCAGGGTTAATAATGTGATTGTAGACCACTGGGAACAGGTTGTCAAAAAATCTGTTGACAAATTCCTCTGTGCTGATGTCTGTGCCAAATATGAAGAGTCCAACATCTGTGAAAAACTCCTGAACACGTGTAGCAGCCTCAGCAGCCATGTTCCTATACACATTGCAGAAAAGTGTGCTTGTGTAATTCTCAGCTAGTTTGATGAGTGTTTCAAAGGTTTCTGTAATAAAAAAATAAATACTTAGATAAATAAATACTTAGAAAAAAAAATAAATACCTAGAATACTTAAATACTTATCTTTTACATTTATCCTGAAAGCATTTTTGTAAAGATTATAAATTAGAATTTATGCAGAGAGAATACTCACAAACTCTGACAACTACATTTTCTATACAAGCAAACACCTTACAAATAAAGTTACAACACTGTAATAATTCATCTGTATTCTTGGAAGAATTTATTAAGTACAGTCTGAACAAATATAAATGGAATCAGCTGTAAGCTGAGTTATTAAGCTACAAAATATAACAAAGCATTACTGCCTACATATACGTATGTGATCTCTCTCATCCCACAACTCATTCTGCAACTTGCAATAAAAAGTTAAATGCTCTTAGTCATTCTACCTCAAGTCTTTCCTCTTGCTATCTTAAATGGATAGGCCAAAGTAATATTAAACAATTGAAATGACTCTTCCATTCCATTAAAACTAACCTTTAAAAGACAAAGTGTTTGTCTTCTTGTCTTCCAAAGGAAGGAAATGTACCAAACACACAAGAGAACATGCTTTTAAATAACTCTGGTTAGACTGTCAATTGCTGCGGTCAAAGTTATGGAACATGGAGAATTTCTCTCACTGGTCATTGTGCTGGATACTCCCTCTCTAAGCCTCAAGATCAACATAGCCTGTTAAGCTTGTATAGGTAAATTTGTACTTAGTTATATGTGTTAGGTGGTAATACTTATGTACACTGAGTAGTTTTTATCAAAACAATTAAAATATATTGGAAAAGAATTCAGTCCTGACTTGATCTATGATTTACAGGTGTAAAAAGAAAGGGAAAAAAAAAAAAAAAAAGAGTGTTTGCATTGAGGAATTCCGAGATCTGCCTGAGAAGTTTGCATTTCAGGTTAGGCAAAGGAGCAATATAGAAATCAAAAGGAAACTTACCAGGAGCTTAAAATAAAAACACAATGAAACATCATGTATTACAAGTATTAACTCATTTTATCCACTAGACAGCTATGGCTAGGTCCTTTTCAACCCCCCAGGCCATTCTATGATTCTATGATTCTATGACTCGGTAAGTTTATTTCATTCATTCAATATGGAATCTAATGCCTTAGAATTACAATTCTGTGTTAAAAAATAAAAATTAAAAATCTTCAGAAGCAACATAGAAGACACAAATAGACAAAGGGAGGGGTTCATGGGATGCAATAGTATAAATGGACCAGTGTTATTAGAAAGACTGTAACCTGGTCTTCAAGGGAACTCGACACATTTAAAAATTCTTTTTCTTTTTCTATGGAGTTCTCCATAGAAATAAAGTTGAGGGAAAGCATGAAGTGCAGTCAATACTGTCCTACCAGTGATGTTAAAAATAGGAAGAGTCAAATAGTGTCAAAAGATATCAGGCAATTACTGAAGCAATTTGAAGTCTGATGAATAGCAATATTCAGGAACAGCAGAACACCAAGAATAATTCTAATGTAGTCACCAAGACTGGCTATCATGTCTTTAATATACATCTATACATAAGAATAAATGTCTCATTTCCAATAAAAAGCTTGTTTAGGTCAATGAAATAACTCTCACTGACTCCAGAGGGTTTGAAATTGCCATCTTTATGAAGAGAAAAAATCAAGACAAGACACATTTAACTCATCTGCTTATACTTTCTGTGCATTGTTTCTTCCAATAAAAATGAGATACGTGCTTAGGTAAGAATTTGTCATTACCTCTATTGCTCTGTTGCCTATTACCTATTAACTCTCTTCCATCCTCAAGAAGGTGGAAGGATTTTTGCTACTTCTCTTTTTTTCCATTCTTCTAGCATGTACATAAGTAAGAAAAAAAAATGTTGACTGCACCCTGTAAAGAGTAGGAAAATGCATTCAATTTGTCTCATTCTCATTATTATGACACATACATATGTGCCTCTCTCATAAGGTGAATTTCTCTATAAGCATGTACACATGACAAATACCACAGTGATTCAGCAAAAGGTTTGATCTGTTTCAAAAGTTAGACTCCCAAAGTTAGAAGTCTACATGCAGCTAGGCTCCTACCATACCCCGTGGAGACAATTCCTGCATTCAGTACAGGAAACTACCTTCAGCATACCCCATATGTTGACTAGTGGAAGTGCTTGCTGACTAAGACACAGCATCAGATTAACCAAGATGCCCACCTTAAGGCAACTGCACTGAGGATGACATCGCTGCCAGCTATAAAGGCAGCCTCTACCACAGCGGCTTGACTTAGCTGGCTGAAGAGCGTTCAGTACCATTTCCAATGGTAGATGCCATTTAGCTGCCTGTCCAGGAGGGCATGGGTATCCTGCAGGTCTTGCATCACACCTGACAGTTTAATGTGGGTATTATGCAATTAAAATAGTACTAGATAGCTGTGTCTAAAGAACTGAAGTAAGTTCTAGATATCTAGTTATCACTGACTGAAGAACCCTTAATTTGAAAGCCTGAAGTAGACAGAATATCAGACAAAAATTTAAGTCATATTGATTCCTGTTTTAGAGTGTTTAAAATAACAGCCAGTAAAATGGCTATTTTTGTAACTGTAGATCCAGTCTACACAAATTTGCTAATGTTTCAGATGAAATTTATTCAAGGAGGTAATATTAGTAAAATAATGATGTTACAATAATCTCTTTAGAATGACAGGAACAAATTTTCTATGACCCTTTTCAATTTTTTATTATTACTTTTTCATGGATAAAAAACATAAAGTATGTGATCTAAGATGTCTGCTATAATCTATAGCTGCAATATTCTATTAACAAGAGCACAAACATTAGATGAAAGAATAAATCATGCTGCACATGGATAATCAATAGATTTTACAATGTGGTCTAAACTATAACAAACTTCTGAGACTGAATTATGTTTTAGTACCTCAGCAACCCACAGATGAATGGATACAACAATCGGCTGCATGATTTATTGACTATTTCTGCTTTTCGAGACAGCATATGGTAATACTGGCCACTTGGATTTACAATTCTGCATCACGCTGTTTGTCATTTTAGCATTTTATTTCATTTTTTAATTTGTTAATCGGACTTATTCTACTGGCACATTTCTTGCTTTATAACCGCCAAAACTCTCAAGAAATGTGTTTTGCCCACAGACAGCTTGAACAATGTCAGAGAGCAAAGCAGATCTATGTTTACTTACAATATTGAACAGCTCCTGTGAACATTTACAACAGCAATCTACTTAAAATACTTTTAGAGACTTCAAGGACTAACCAGGTTATGCTGATTCAATACTGCAAGCATAGATTTAACAATGTGTTTCTGTATCTTTTTAAGTCTATAGGCCCAGACTAACATTATCAGTCTTAATTACTCAGCCATATTAAATAAGTGGCAAGCTTTCAATCAGCATAAAACTAATACATATAAAAGACAATTTAAATATAACTAAGATGAGCCAGACAAGCTTTTTTTACTGTTATTAAATGCTCACTTGTTTATAACTGCTTCTCTAATTTTCAGGCACACAGGTGTTCAGTGCCTCTTATTTCCATCCTTTATGAGATCTTTGTCGTAACCACTATGGATACTTCCTGCAGTGCTACCATGAGTAGTATCTAGTATTTACCATGGGTAATATGCAACTATATATTTTTGCTAAAACAAAAATTATGATTTGTACATTCTTAAGTCAAAAATCAGGGCTGTCAATATACTAGCCCCTTAATTTCTTGAAAAAAGAAAATCTTTCTGGTTTTGGTAAGAAGCAACACGACACAAGACTAAAAAAAAAAAAAAAAACTGTTTTAAAATGTAAAGAAACCATAATACAGTAATCAACCCAGTAGATTGCTGGCTTTAAAAGAGGACACAAAAGTATACATATGCTTTGTTTCCTATTACAAAGCAAGGAGAGAAAGAAATAGAAAAAAAAAGTATTTTTTTTTTTACTACTGGATTTTAATCAAACGTAACAGAAATAGTACACCACTGAATTTGGATTGATTTTAAACCAGCTCTGCAATTTTCATTTTTAATACTCTGGGGGAAGTTTCCTTATAGTACACATACCTTAGAAAATTAATTTAAACCAAATTTCTATAGCATTGCAAAAGTGACTGCATTTTCTGTAGTTTACCATTTCTTCCCACACATAAGTGTTATACATAAGCTGCCAAATGAGAACATGTATGGTTGAAATTCTGTATTAACTTTTCAAACATCTATAGTGCTTACCATAAATAGTTTAGTAAATTAAAATTCCAGTATCAGTAGTGGGCCAACAAGTAGTGAAGTATTGTAATTCAGTTATAAATCAACAGCCAACATTATATAATATATACTTAGTATACTTAAACTTAGTCAGGCCAAGATACAGAATCACAGAATCAAAGAATGGTTTGGGTTGGAAGGGACCTTAAAGACCATCACCTGTTCCAGTGCCTCACCACCCTCTAAGTAAAGAATTTATTCCTTTTACCTAATCTAAACCTACCCCCTTTTAGTTGAAAGCCATTACTACTTGTCCTATCACTCCACTCCCTGACAGTGTCCCTCCACAGCTTTCCCCCATTTAGGTACTGGAAGGCCACTATAAGGTCTCCCGAGAGCCTTCTCTTCTCAAGGCTGAGCTATGATTCTGTGTTACCCTGAGGAGAGGCTAGAGCCTGAGCTGGAAAGCGTCATGTGGAACATGGTAGATAAGGCTGCAATTTGCAAGGTCCTGCAGTTTTGCCATCTAACCTAACCCACAAAAGTGGCCTAAAAGAAAGCTGGAGATGGACTCTGTATCAGGAAGTGTAGCCAGGAAACAAGGAACAAGGCTTTGAACAAATGGAAGGGTGATTTAGATTAGAGGTGATGTGAGGAAGAAATTCCTCACTCAGAGCACAAAGCACACATGGTAATTAGGGCTGAAGATGCACCTTGCTTCTGTTCTTTTCCGTAAATTAATTTTGATTACCTAAAAAACAGTGTTAAAAATAAACCCAAGGCACAGGATGGGAGGTGGAGGGCAGTCCCTCTGGCTGAGGGGCAGCCTGTCTCTCTGGCAAGCCAAACAGCCTGGGGGAGCCAGCCCCAGAAAAGGGGCCCTCAGCCCCCCCAGCCCTCCTCCTTCTTCCACGTGAGGGCATCTTCCAGGTCACTTCCAACACAGCCACCTTTGGCCACGCGTGGGCCACTCCATCACAGAGGCTTGCTGAGGTCACAGTGGCCACCACTGCCCCGCCCTTGCTGCGGGCCCTATAAAACTGGACCCCTGCAGCTGGCCCACCACTCGCTGGGCTTCTGGGCACTCTGACTGCCAGCTTGTGTGGCAGGAAGAAGAGCCAAAGCAGCAAGGCAAGCAGCAGGCCTCCTTGGTGTGAGGACAGCAATGCCGTCCAAGGAAGCACTGAGAAGGAGAGCACCTAACAAGAAGGAGAAGTGTCATGGGCAGAGGGATCGTGCCTGCGGCACAACAGACACCAGTGCCCAAGGCACCTCTGGCGTGCGGCCCACAGACACTTATTATAAGCAGTACCACTGGCACCGCAACGACGCAGGGAACAGGCCGCCTCCTCAGCCATACAGCGACAGGGGGCCTGGGCCTAACCAGTGGTACAAGGGTGGCATGGGGTGAAGGCAGGAGCATCATCCGGAAAGTCATGGGGAGCAGAGGCGTCCCTGTCATCCAGAACACAGTGTGGGACCCAGCCATGGCCATAAAACAGATGGCAGCGTCAAACATGGAAGTGAACTGGACAGTGGCATGGGACCTAGGCACGGAACTGGATAACCCCCTGGTTCGGCACCCTGGCCTGAAAACATTCCAGACGGAAGGCATCCCGTGTGGGCAGTCCCGGGCAAGGACTGGCTTGTCCTTCTGCCAAACACCATGGAGCCCATGGAGCTGGATCCACCAGATGATGTGGAGGAACCAATGGAGGTGGATCCACCTCAGCCAGACCAGAGCTCTGACTACCCCAGCATGTCTTCACTCTCTGCTATGTGAGCACACCAACAGCATCACAGGAGGGCCCGGTGAGCTCCCTACTCTTCACACAGGCCCCATCTCAAGCATTAGCTTGGTGCCACCAAACACCATGGACATCCCTCAGGCTCACCTGCAAGATGTCCCGGCAATAAAGAACTCTTGCCAATTCTCAGGGGTTGTGTGAGTGCTTCTTTCCCATCCCCCAGCCCTTGTGCAACAGGCGGCATCCCTTCTGCACAGAGCCTCGAGGAAGAGCACAAGAGAGGACTCAGCTTCCTTTGGGCTGCTGCGCTGGAGTGACAGGAGGAGTCCTCAAGGGCCATCATGCACCTTTAACATTTGTGAAAATAGACTGAGGGGTGAAAATAGTAGTGTGTAGGCGATTATAGGTGGCTAATTTCTTATCCTAGGAGTGAGTTTCTATAGCTGAGCAATTGGTACCAACGGACATGGAGAAGGCTGAGGTACTCAGCAACTTCTTTGTCTCCGTCTGCACTGGTAGACAGGCTTCCCAAGTCTTTCATTTCCCTGAACCTGTAGATGGAGGCTGGGGGATCAAAGTCCCACCCACTGTAAGCGAAGAGCAGGTTCAGGACCACCTGATGAATCTAAAGAGGTACAAGTCTATGGGATCTGATGACATGAATCCCAGGGTCCTGAGGGAACTGGCTGATGGAGTTGCCAAGCCTCTCACCATCACAGTTGAAAACTCCTGGCATTCGGGCAACGTCCCTGGCGAGTGGAAAAATAGAAATATCATGCCCCTACTCTTGAAGAATTAAAACAAATAATTGAACAAAGAGCACTACTCTTCAACAATTAAAACAATTAGGAGACATTTCTTCTCAGAAAGAGTGGTCAGGCATTGTAACGGGTTGCCCAGGGAAGTGGTTGAGTCACCATCCCTGGGGGTGTTTAAGGAAAGGTTGGACATGGTGCTTAGGGACATGGTTTACTGGGTAACATTGGTTGTAGGGTGATGGTTGGACGAGATGATCTTGAGGGTCTTTTCCAATCTTAATTTTTCTATGATTCTGTGATTCTAACCCCAACTGCCTCAGCCTGTCTTCATAGCAGAGATGCTCCAGCTCTCTGATCATCCTCATGGCCTTCCTCTGGGCTCATTCTAATACATCCATGTCCTTGTGCTGGGGGCCCCAGAGCTGAACACAGAACTCCAGGTGGAGCTTCACGAGAGCAGTGCAGAGGGGGAAAATCACCTCTCTCGACCTGCTGGCCATGCTTCTTTTGATGCAGACCTGGACACAGTTGGCTTTCTGGATTCCAAGTGCACCTTGCTTGCTCATGTTGAGTTTTCATCAATCAGTGCCCCCAGGTCCTTCTCCTCAGGGCTGCTCTCAATCCATTCTTCGCCCAGACTGTATTTTTGCTTAAGATTGCCCCAGACCAGATGCAGGACCTTGCCCTTGGCCTTGTTGAACCTCATGAGGTTTGTACAGGCCCACCTCTCAAGCCTGTCCAGGTCCCTCTGGATTGCATCCTTTCCCTCCAGCATGTACCTACTTTGCAGAATTACGCAAAAAAAAAAAAAGGAATGAATTTGAAGTATGCAAGTGTCAGGTAGGTTAATAAATGTACCATTTCTAACTTGACAGTCCCAACACGCTCAGCTTCTCCTCATAGAAGTGCTCCAGTCCCTTGATCATCTTGGTAGCCCTTCATTGGACTCATTCCAGGTCTCTCCAGCACTGGGGGACCCAGAACTGGACACAGTACTCCAGGTGCAGCTTCACCAGTGCTGTGTAAAGTAGTTCATTTCTACACTAATTCATGAGCCATTCTTTAGAAATCAAGAACTAAATAAATACATGTTAAAAGATCCATTGCTGCTAGTAGCTTTGCCACTTCCCTCTAGCTCTACTTCAAATTCATACGCACTTTTTACTGTAGTCACAGCTGAGGACAAAAACAAATTTATTATTTTCACTTGTATTATGCTTGCTGCCAACTGACACTCTTACAGGCTTCCACAGAATCACAGAATATCCCGAGTTGGAAAGAACCCATGGAATCACTGCATCCAACTCCTGGCTCAACAAAGGACTACCTAAAAATTAACCCATAAGTCTGAAAGTATTGTTCAAACTCTTCCTGAACTCCTGCTGGCTTGCTGCTTTGACCACTTGCCTGGGGAACCTGCCCCAGTCCCCAACAACGCTCTCGGTGAAGAACCTTTCCCTAACACCCAGCCTAACCCTCCCCTGTCCCAGCTCCATGCCGTTCCCTCGGGTCCTGTCACTGTCCCCAGAGAGCAGAGCTCAGCGCCTGCCCCTCCGCTCCCCTCGTGAGGGAGCTGCAGGCCACCATGAGGCCTCCCTTCAGCCTGCTCTGCTCTGGGCTGAACAAACCAAGGGACCTCAGCTGATCCTCATACATCTTCCCCTCCAGACCCTTCACTATCCTTGTTGCCCTCCTTTGGACACTCTCTAATACTTTTATGTCCTTCTTATATTGTGGAGCCCAAAACTGCACACAATGGTCAAGGTGAGGCTGCACTAGCACAGAGAAGAGCAGGACAATCCCTTGCCTCAACCAGCTAGCAATGCCATGCTTGATGCACGCCATGACACAGCTCTTTTTTGGCTGCCAGCGCACACTGTTGACTCGTATTTAACTTGCTGTC
This sequence comes from Oxyura jamaicensis, assembly GCF_011077185.1. NCBI lineage: Eukaryota > Metazoa > Chordata > Aves > Anseriformes > Anatidae > Oxyura > Oxyura jamaicensis. The sequence continues at coordinate 153,010,051 of NC_048893.1, forward strand.
GACCAGAACCCTCAGATCCCCTTCCACGGGGCTGCTCTCCAGCCTCTCATACCCCAGTCTGTATGTATATCCAGGGTTACCTTGTCTCAGATGCAGAATCTGGCACTTGCTCTTGGTAAACTTCATATTGTTGGTGGTTGCTCAGCCCTCTACTCTGTCAAGATGTCTTTGCAAGGCCTTTCCACCCCGAGGGAGTAAACAGGTCTTTCCAGTTTAGTATCATCAGCAAACTTACTTAATATGCATTTGAGTCCTGCATCCAGATCACTTATAAAAGAGAAACCCCACTAGTGACTGACTGCCAGCCTGATGTAATGTGATGGTAATGTCATCATGACATTAGCCAGCTCTTTGAGAGTACCCTGGAATGAATCCCATCAGGCTCCATAGACTTAAGTGCATCCAGCTGGAGCAGCAAATTCTGCACAAGTTTAGAGTTGGATGGGAGCTTATAGTTACCACAGTCATAGTCCTTCAGCTCAGGGCTCCAGGGGGTCTCAGGGCCCATCATCACCATTAAAGACAGAGGCAAAAGAGGCATTAAACCTCTCTGTTTCATCTACCTTCCTATTTGTGAGGTGACCATCCTCATCAAGTAACAGACCAATGTTATCTCTGGTCCTCCTTTTGCTGGTAACACACTTAAAGACCCCCCCTCCCCCCCCCTTTTTTTTTTGTCCCCAGCAATACTGGCCACCTTCAACTGTAATTCAGCTTTGGCTGCATGAATTTTCCCCCTTCAATGGTGAATAGCATTTCTGTAGTCCTTCCACGTCACCCAACCAGCTCACTTTTCAGTCTAACTTTCTGGCCTCATGAAACCAATGAACAAAAAGTCAAAACCTAGATTTCTTTATGCAGTTCACATATGTGTCCAAGATGCACTCTACTTTATGAAAAATTCTGAAAACCTATCTTTTAATAGTTATTGAGACTTTTCATGAGATTATCTCATGAATTACTATCTGATTTTGGTTGGCAAGATGCTTTTTAATGACTATTAAAGTTTAATTAGTGCTCACTCAATGGATCCTAGAACAGTAGAGGTTAAATTTAGACTCAAATCAATAATGTTTATTGTAGTATATATAATTATGTAACTAGGGGGTAATGTGCTTATTCCCCTGAGCTTTATATTTCAATGCTCTTTAACCTTCACCAAATTATTTTCATACATAACCAAAAAAAAAAAAACTCTTAAATGATACATTATTTCCATTTAGAGACAACATTAGTATAACAGTACATTACCTATTTTTATCATCCAGCTTCACAGGGGGTGCTCGTAGCCTTTCACCCTATTTGTATATGCTCTGCTAAGCTGTGTTTTGCAAGTCCTGTTACAGCATTGCCAATTAATACATTCCCAGGGCACATAATAGCTTCCAGGAAGGAGATGGATATAATAGTTGCTGGGAACGTGTCTCTTCCAAACTATAACCCCCCTATGAATTCCACTCTATTATGTGATTCTACCCCATCATGCAATACAACAAGGGGTACACGTCTATTGCACAACTCAAAATTGAATGGTTACCTCCCCATTCCCTTTACATCTGTGTAACCTAGTTTATGAGAAGCTAGAAACTGTCTCAGTAAGTTTTAAAACCACATAGAAACACAGGGCTAGGAGGAACATGAGATGTCCTTTAATACATCCTTTGAACACAGGGCAAGTTTAACTATATTTATGTTCTCACATATTAACACATTCATATAACTTATTCTTTAAAAAAGCACAGGGAGGCCACAATCTCAAGGAAAACCATTCCAGCGCTTCATCATCCTCTCATATATTCACACCAATGCAAAGAAATTATTTGCTTCTTCCTCCCTTTAGGTATTTTAGCTTAGATCACCCCCACTTGACTGCAACCATCTACAAAGCCCAAATGCAGCTCCAAAGTAGATGTCTGCATCACAGCTAATCAGTAGAGAGGAATGGGCATGATTCATCTGACCCAGTTTAGGTGTCCACATGGAAATCAGACAAATCATGCTGTTTCTCCCCTCTAATTATAGAGAGAAAGAGGTTGATTAGTTCGGAGAACATATGTAAAGTCAGGTGATTACTTAACACCTAAAGGTGTTACTTAACATCTCTTCTTCTCACATACCCACAGTTTGGTTCCCTGACATACAGGGAAATGAGATTAACTTGGCCCATCTTGTCCCCAGTAAATAAAATTATATTGTTTCTTATCAAATTGATATCTTCTTGTACTTAATTTCTAAATATTTCTGCTTAAAATTAAGCTAACCAGTCTAAAATGATCTATCTGCTCCCTTTTTTATTTAACAAAAACAAACATTTGCCTATTTCAGTCTTTTGCTACCTCTATATATCCAAAGACAACTACTTCAAAGCATGTATTTTGACAAGTGAAGATCCTTTACATGCTTCCAACCCTCCTCCGTAACTGTGCGGAGGTCCTTCACCTGTTAAAAGTGTGATCAACATTGGTGATATCTGGGCTTGAACTATTTCTAGTGGAACCTGGCAGAACATGTGAGAACATTTGAACATCTTGCTCTTCAAATGCTCTGCATTTTTGAATGCCTCTGCATGAGAATCTGATTTATATTATTAGAAGTAATATATATTGTCATGTCAGCTATTAATACATATTTATCTCTGTGCTACAAATTATCAGACACGTTATGGTGCCTTCCAAAGAAGGCATACCATTCAGTTCATAAATGATTTTGAATGTATGCATGCCAATACTGATGAAAGCAGAGCTGGTTACTAAATAATGAGAACCTCCAAACCCCAAACCCACAAGTAAAAAGGGCAGCAAAAGATTACATCACCTGATCACACCTATCACACAAGCACACAGGGTGGTGATTCATCTCAGCTACCACCTCAGCTGAACACCATATTCTCTTTTTTTTTTCTCAGTGGAAAGTAATGGGGATGTTTAAGGTGTGACTCATCTTACCTATTTTAGATGTTTATGGGAAGATGAATCACACCAAAATGTTTATGGAGAGATGAATCACGCCAAAAAAAAGTGTCTCTCCCAATTTACTATAGAGATTTCTGAGGGTGACAAGCTTAGCAATCCATTATCGTCATTAGTTTTGCCGTTTCACCTGTATAACTCAGTTATCTTAGTTACATATTTACTTATAAATTCTATATTATTGACATATTTAATTATATCTTCTGCACTATTATTACTTATAGCTTCTGTATTAACCTGTAGTATCTGAATCTGAATTTCCACTGTAGAAAATTAGATCAAACTGTCTCCTCCAGAGATTTCTCTACAAAGACTTTCCTGTAACTAATCTGCTTTTAAAATATAATATTCATTGAAATTCAACTGCACAAATGCAATCTATAACACAGAATATTTTTTTTGATGAACTCTTAAAGAAAACATACATCCTGTAAAAAAAGGCTGATCAATATGCCTCAGTAAGTCAAAAGTGATGTCCCATTTCTTTATGAAGTCTACAGCAAGTTTAATGTTGGCCTACCAGGCACACAAATGTGTGTTCATCGACTTTTATATGTGTATATTGAACATACGTGCACTTGTATACCCTATATGCTATTCCTTCATTAAAAGAGGAAATTTGGAAAAATATGTGTTACATTACCATCTACAGTTCTCTTCTAATTTCTGTCTCTGTCAAGCTATTTTGATTCTGTGTTAATAACCAAAACATGTAAGATGAAAAAAGGTGCAGGACATAATGGAGGTGAATTTTTGCTTATGCAGACAGACGAATTTTAGTGCCTTTTTCACTACCAATGACTCTACCAGCACAGACTCTCATATTTTCAGCCACTCTTCATAAGTAACATGTGTCATGAAAATGTAGTCTCGTTTTTCAAAATCTCCCTTCTATTCACTCTGAACATGACTCTACTCCAGAATACCACTACAAAAGATGTGTAGTACATAATGTAACTGTCAATACTTGAATGCTAAAACATCAAGAAACAAGACAGAATTCCAAGAGGAATTCTGTACTTCGACAGTACTTACAAAAGATACATGCAGGATCTCTCTGTCTGAAAAAAAAAAAAATATATATTTTCTAAGACACTGAAGAAAGACAATGTATTTCTAACATTAAATTAGACTGCACTGCCAGCATTCCACACCTGTAAAGCTATCCACCGATAATGAATTAACAAGCCCACTGCAGAAAAGAAGTCTAGGGAAAGAATCTGACCACAAGAGCCACAACCAATAGTTTTATCTTTTTTTTTTTTTTTTTTTTTTTTTTTTTTTCAGGTCATCCCTACTAATTCTTTCCAAGATAACCTGTGTGATTCTATAGAGAAGTTCTACTAGAGGGACCACTCCCAAAACACTTAGACATTCTGTAAGTTTGGGCACTCTCCAGAGTTTTCCAATATTGCTTCAGAAAGCTCTATATCCTCTATGCCTTCTGACACCCCAGCACAGCACCTCAGGTTCATTTTGGTGGATGTAGTACATTCTTCATACTATTTCAGACTGAAACAAAGAATTAAAAAAAAAAAAATCGTGTAAAATCAAGAGCGTGCACACAACCAAGTGGTACATGAGAGGAGGTGGCCAGTCTGTTCCAGAAGGAGCTGGCCCTAAGTGGTGCCAACACAAGCAACACCATTGTCTGGCATGTGGCCAGGTAACGTCTCCACGGATCTGCACAGGCAGCAGTGCTGATATAGCTAACATGACCAGTTCTGGCCAACTTCCTTCTGTAATGTGGGACAGTGCTGTAATGCTCTGCCCTTCTTGTATGCCTTCCATCTCACTGCCAAATTTTTATTTGTTTCCAGAACAGCTGATGGGGCTCCCTCGACCCTCTCCTAATAGAGATGGAAGAAATAAAAGAAGTACAGGGTAGAAAAACATTGAAAGCTGTGTCCCTTACTAAACATTAAGAGTGGTGGCCCTATTATCCACTCAGTTTAGCAGACACATTTTATCCCCCTGCCAAATCCCGTTTCACAAGAAGATTATTTATTAAACTATTTCCTGAACTGGCCACTTGCCTAGCACTGACAAAATGGTTGAAACCAAAACTCTTCAGCACACTGCTGAGAAAAAGAGCAGGGGGAAAAGGGAGGAACAACAGATATTATTTCTCTGTTGTGACCATCCAAGGAAAGAAAACTTCCAGTTCCAGCAGTATGTTTCTCTTATAAGAAAGGCATGTCAATTCATCCTACTTTAATCCTAAGGGATGAGTGATAATTCAGCTCCTGAACACAGAATGTTACTCTTGAACACAGGGCACTCCAAAGATGTAAAAGCTTTCTGCATGACCATGAAAATCATCTCTCTAGAAAACAACATTCTGCCTTCACATATCCAGTGCATGCAAGAAACACACTTCCAAATTACCAAAAAATGTACCGTGAAAAGAAGAAAAGGTTGAACAGCCAGGGAAATTCTTGAAAATCTTAGATGTGTCTCATACTCACTTCAAAAGTTTGTGTATATTAAATGTTACAGGAATTTTCTGTGTGAAAACTAATTACCTTTCTCACTTTATTTGTGTATCTTACTGAAGTGACATTTATGGCAAAGATACAGGAACATCTTGCTCTTTTTAAAATGCCCTGTGTACTGTTACCAGTGATTCAGGGAGAATCCCCAAACCAGTGAATGTTGATGAAGGACTCTCGATGAAGTCCTCTCCTTGAGGAAGGGAAATGCCTCCAGAAGCTGTCATTTGACTTGAAGCAAATGGCAATCTAAATGGCAATCTAAATATGAGTATCAAACCATTATTTAAATTACTAATTCTTAGATTCTACGAGTTCTTCCCTTCATGAGTATTTTTTGCATTTTTTTTCACTTGACATCTTTCTGCATGGTTTGGCTCAGCTGTACAAGTTTCTGTATAGCATGAGCAACAATCATTGGTCATTTAGGAACCATGGAAGAAATCAGCATTTCAAGAACCATCATGGATGAACTGGAAAAACAGGACAGAAAAATTCCACCTACCTGAAAAAAGATGACAAATGTAACTTTTTTTTTTTTTTTTTTGGTGGAAAAATGCACCACAACATAAACCATTCCACTGAGCAGATAGAGGGCTGTGAACACTCATATTACAGTCATAGTTCTTTATAGATGGCATGTACAAAAAGGACTCAGAGAAATAATGAAAAACGTAAAATCTATACAAAAATAAATATTGTACTTTTTTTTTTCCTCTTACAAGAAGAATGCTCTCTGCTTGTTGGCCTACACTGGTTTTAGCTTTCCTAGGTATGCAATAAATAATAACACAGGTTAAAAAATCTAAGTTTCTAACTTTATTGTCTTTTAACTATTGATGCAGTATTTTATTTCATGTAACATTAATACATTACTGCTACAATCCTATAAAATCTATAGTCTTCAATTATTAAATATATATACATATATTTCAAATTTCTCCTGGATGGCTTAGTTTATATAGGTATGTAAGACAATTCTAAAATTTGAATTTGCCATTGATGATGTTCTGAGTTGGGGGAAAAATATAGCAGATAATATTTTCTTTTCTATATATTTAAAAATGGTAATTTGTAGTACCATAATAATGAGGAAATTTCTGCTAAAATTCTTTTTTTTTTCCAAAGTTCAAAGCAGGATTCACTTCACCTTACTTTATCTATCTAGAAGTTAAATACTTAGTCTACCCTGGCTATGTGGACGATCAGTGGGTTCAGACAGGCAACTCCTCATATTTTATCTCTGAAGCAAATTCAGGAATTAATTAAATAGATGCTTTAACTGTGCAAGCCATAGTTCCCACTCAGACAGCTCTGAAGGGCAATTCATCCTGATTATGGCAGCCATCCACCTTAGGATGGGATGAGTTCCACTCTAAGTTGTATCTATTTCTTCATGAACTATGTTGAGACTAAATGATTGATAGATTAGATACTCCTTTAGCTACTTTGTGGGAAGCTAAAATTAGAAAAGATGAATCCCACTCATACAGTCTGCAAATTCAATCAGGTTTAGTGCTAAGTAAATTTAATACCGATTTTACCTACATCACAGGTCTTCAATTGCCACAAAGATATTTTCTTTGAATTAGTGTATACATCAAAAAAAATAAAAATAAAAATAAAATACTATAAGATTCTTCCTTATTTGGGAACCTTTGGCTGTTAAATTAATTTTGCAAGGGTCTTCACGTGTGGATGACTGTCAAAATTGTGAAATGTAATTTTTCCTCCTTCTTGATCGTGCTAACTCCTGGTGAAGACCAAAAGATCTAACTCATTATATGAATTAGTTACTTTCAGCAAACATTCCCAAAACCTCACGAATCATGAGGGAGAAAAAAAAAAATGAGAAAAATCTCCTCTTAACAGTGCACTGATTTTGTCCAGCACAAATCAGGTATGTTGCTATTCATTTGTTCAGTCAAACCCTGAAACACTGGATAGCATTCAATAAAGGGCAGAGGAAACTCTTCTTAAATCCTATTAAATGTATCCAACTAAGTCATTAGTTCTTATTAAATATATATTCTTATTGAATGTATGCAAATAGGTTTATCTTTTTTATTATTATTATTTAGCTTACATTTATCAGTAATATATATATATTAACTTTAATGAGTGTGTTGCTTGATATACTTGTTAATTATCACCCATTTAAGAATTTAATACTATACATTTCCCCCAAGGTAAGGATGCAGCACACTGTTATTTTAATATATTTTTCCTACATAATACTATATTATACTGGTATATTTTTTTCTGATTCATCCCATAGTACCAGGTAACTAGAAAAGAAAAATACTGCAGTGGCAACTGTCTGTATTGTGCTGACTTTATTTAAGCTACCCTTTTGTAGCAAACAATTATTTCCATTGCAGTCCAATCACAGAATCACAGAACAGCTGAGGTTGGAAGGGACCTCTGAAAATCACCTGGTCCAACCCCCCTGACAAGCAGGATCACCTACAGCACATTGCACAGGATGGAATCCAGGAAGGTTTTGAGTATCTCCAGAGAAGGAGACTCCTCAACCTCTCTGGGCAACCTGTTCCACTGCTCTGTCACCCTCACAGTAAAGAAGTGCACTCTCATATTCAGATGGAATGTGAAATGACTTTCTGAACTACATCTTTACTTCTAAAAAAAAAAAAATCATCTACGATTCAGTATTCTGAATATCTTTATCTCCACATACCCCAGAACTATTTTTTCCTGGGTCTGGCTGAATGATCAGTTAATTCCCTGACCTGTGCTGGGACAAAGCACAGCTACATAGCAATTCCCTGTCCCAGAAAATACACTTCAATTAATATGCCTAACAAAGCTCACAATCAAAATATCCAGGAGAGCAAGACCTGAAGGTAGGAAGCCACTGATTATTTAATAACACTTTGTTTTTTCAGGAATGCTGGTATACTAAGTTGAGTTTGCTATATAGGCATCTCTAAACAATACCCTAGCATACTGAAGGTGAAAGAAAACTTTTTTAATAAACTGATGTTATTTGATATTTCTAACTTAGACAGAATCAAAATACCAAAGTTTTACTGACACTTTGGCCAGCAGAGTCTTTTACCTTCAGTGGAAGGTGGAGAAAGCAGCTCGTGTAACTTCTCAGAGTATTTCCTTCTGATCACTTCTACCATGCATAAGGGAGATTATTATTTAAAAGCTAATATCCCAAAGGCATTCTGACAGCTAGTTATGTGCACCATTGGAAAGTAAGACACAGCAAACTGTATTGTTAATGTGTAAGTGCAGCCAAGGTTGTGGTATCCATCTATCCCACACACCAGCATCTTTTACAGCATAAGACAGAAAAAATAGCCTGGTTCCACTAAAGCTCCATAGATAATGGTTTTCAGACCAGAATAAAAAATATCCGGTAACAGTTTTGAAGTTCCTTTGAGAAAAATGATGCAAGTCACTGCTCTGTTGAATCATCTACTTCTGCTTTATCATGTAATCCCTTTCTGATCCTTGATCTCAAAGGCCAGAGGGGATAATGAGTTTGGCAATTTCATACTGTTCATAGAGATAAGGAAGTCATTGTTTATTGATGTTACCGGCTCTTGATCTTTTTCTGTGCTGTACTGTGGTCTGATCCTTGACTGTGAAACACAGGAAGTTCATTCACGTCATGTATTGCTGGAACTTGGTGATTACTCTTTCATTCCGTCCAGGAATGAAAAACTGAGCATGGGATGCTAGCTGGAGAGAGCCGGGGTCAATGCTGCCAAGAAAAACAATTGCATTTTCAAATAATGTATTAAGTATGCTTATCTGAAGGAAATCATTATTTGGGTTGATAGTGAGAATAGTGTTGTTCTTTTATTTAGCAGAAATGAAAGAAAACTACTTCAGAGAGTAGAGTTTGAGAAGTTTTCAAACCTGCTGGAGTTTCAGCATGCATTTTCATGACGACTGAGTCAAAAGTAGCGAAAGAAATGTTTTTAATTCCTTCAGATAGAAAGCAACTGTACCTGAATCTCCTGTATTCTGTGCATAGATTAGTACATCAAAGGAGACTACCAGTACCACAGGAGACTCCAAGAAAAATGCCAGGGCTGCCACAGTATTTTGTAGTGAGCCTAATCCTACATACCTCTGAACTTCTGTGACATCCAGGATCCCAGGAAATTTGGCACAGGGAGCTCTAATTTTCATATGCCTCTAGAGTTAGGTTAAAAGCTTGTAAAGTTAATTAGAAATCAGATGCTTTTACGTACTTATGCCAGCATAATTTTTTAGTACCTCTGGGATTTTAGAAACTTCAGTGGCTACAGAGTGTCAGCTAAATGCCAGTTTTTCAGAGTACAGTTCTGGATATAGACAATCCCATTTTCTCTAGCTTCTGGTATTTCACTATCAGTCTGAGATAAGTTTGTGAATGAGTCATCCAAAAACACTGCTGTTCAGCAGGACTTGATTGCCTCCTGGCATCACATGAAAGTCTGAAAGTCACAGTTGTCAGCTGTACACATTAATCCTATTCACACACTTGTATCGTGAATGTCAGCCAGTTTACAGGTTGATATAGAATATAATCCTCAGCAGGCTGACACACATCACAGTGAAATTTGTGTGTCAGACCTTAGTATGAGAAGGATGCCAGAGCCCATGGAAGTCAGTTTTTAACTACCGTGTTTAGTGTTTAATTGCTTCTCTGTACTTAGCTTCTTAATCTAACTTTTAAAAAATTATTTGCATACTTAGTAGCTTTATTTCACTGAATGTCAAGTACTAAAATCTAAACAAGAAAATCCATTTTAATTACATTTTTTGTACCATGTGGTAATATAAATCACTTGTCAGTCATACAACATAGTGAGCTATTAAATGGCACTTTGAACTGTATATTTTATTGAGCGAACAGGTTAAACTGCTCATATTATTAAAAGCTATCCTAAGATGAGATCTATTGGATCTTCATTTGTGTCAATAGCAGTTCATGGTACTTTGTTAAAAAAAAAAAAAAAAAAATCCCTACAGCAAGAGCAGAAGAGCAGGAGGCTTTTGGATCATGTTCCAACTGTTTTTCAGTAACAGAAATACAGACTGCAAAAAGTAGCAGGTATTCTTATCAAATGTGCTGTTACGATAGGGTTTTGTACAAAATCTTTTCCACAGTACTGCAATATAATTACATTATAGTGGCAAGCTGCCTTTGAGATAACAGACTGAACTGTAAGATATGTTATTCAGAACTGAGTACTGAGGGCCAGACAGAGCTAAATGAGGGTATGGAAAGTAAAGTAAAATAGCTATTATCTTCCATAATAATCTGTAGGGCAACTTGGATTGCTGAATAATACTGGGAATCAGGAAGCCTCAAATTCCAGGAACTTCCAACTGATGTTTATTCCAGTGGGGTTATCTGGTGGAGGACTTCTAAACTGGGTGACAATCACAAGAAACACACCTCCCAGCCACATGAATTGGTGGGCTATCAGCCTGGACTTTGTAGTACAAACATATTTGAAAAGGAAAAAAAGAGCTTTTAATATGCTTTCTAATACATAAACGGTATTAAAAAGGTCTACATGAAGTTATTATTATATGCAAAACTCATTGCAGAACTGTATTTGGAAAGATTTCAGTGGTTCCCTGTTAAACATGAAGAAAATACTGATTTGAGGTTCCTGGAGATCTGCTGTTGGCCTCAATATTTTCGTAATGATAATAATAATTTTATTAATTATAATAATAAAATCAAAGTTTTGAGGAATGTGAAATTACAAAATCTGAAAGTGTTGCCAAGCTGGAGATAACTGTAAGCAGTCCTGCTATCAGAACTAAAATTGGAAAGGACCACCGTATATTGGAGAAAAGTTCTTTAAAAGCACAATGAATTTCCACAGAAAGAAGTGAAAAATAACTACACTCAGCTAGAAGTCGTCAAAGGCACAAATGCAAGCTCTGGGATAACAGTTTGTAGAAAAAAAAATAGATCTGGAGGCTGTAGTGGATATCAAGGTGAACGTAAGTCTTCTATGTCTCATCAGAAAGAAAAAGACCATGCTACTGGTGTATAAAAAAAAGTATTATAGCACATATAATATGTAAATAATCATTCTATTGTAGCTGGCTTTAAGATGCCTTTGGCTGGAATACTATATATGATTTTGTATCAGAATTCCCAAAATAAGTGGATTATCTACAAGGAATAAAGAGCACATCAACAAAAATCATCAGAGATAATGATTTAAACATGACTTGTAATGAAAAATACAAGTAATTGGGGCTGTTGAATACCATCTAAATGTGAAGAAATACATGATAAAAAGTAACTGCAGAGAGGAACAGAATAAACTATTTTTCGTGTCCACTGTGGGTAGGACAAGTAATAATAAGCTTTAACTGCAGAAAGGGAGATTAATTTAGACATAAAGAAAAGCCCACCAGAAGTGATAGCTACGCTCTGGAATAGATTGTATTGTAATGCTGCAGATAATCCATCCGTGGGGATTTCAAAAAAACAAGCTAGACAAAAGCTGTCTATTTTTGTCTGTTGTTTAGTATCACCTACAAAATTTTGAGAGATTCTATCTTGAAAATATAATGCCACATTTGCTTCCTAGATTTTCTGAACTTGTTGGGGTGCTTGGTACCCTCATAACCTAAAGGGGTCCCAGTACCTAAAGGGGTTCTACAGGAAAGCTGGGGAGGGACTCTGTCAGGGAGTGGAGTGGTAGGACAAGGAATGATGGCTTTAAACTAAGTGGTTTTTTTTTTCATTTAGATCATATGTAAGGAAGAAACTCATTATTAATGGGGTGGTGAGGCCCTGAAAGAGGTTGCCCAGAGAAATTGTGGATGCCCCATCTGTGGAAGTGTTTAAGGCCAGGCTGGATGGGGCTTTGAGCAACCTGGTTTGGTGGCAGGTGTCCCTGCCCATGGCAGGGGGGTTGGAAGTAGATGATTTTGAAGACTCCTTCCAACCCAGACCATTCTATAACCAATCGGTGAGGGAGTCTAGTGATCAGCAAGATCCCGTAAAGGCAGAAAAGAAATCCAAGAAGGAAATACTGACTGTTGGTCACACAGACAAGATGAAAGGCTGAGGCTGGCTAGCAAGCAAGTTGGAAAATACAGAACCAAGGGTCAAACTGAGCTTACCAGCCTTTGATAGCCAGAATGTCTGAGAAATGAACAGTTCAGTTCATGATACAATTATGAGGCTGATCATGGGTCACTCAGATTTTTTGCTGTTTCTCCACAGTGATTCTATATTCCTTACCTGCTCCAAAAATTTCAGCAGGAAGAACCAAATCTAGGGCTGGTTTTTCCAAATGGCCACACCAATGGAGGTGCATAGCAGCTGTCAGAAGCATGTTAGGCACACAGATTGATGGCAGCAGTACAAGAGTCAGGAAGAGTTGAGCAGCCCTGCTGATGGTCACGGGGTGAGCACAGGCAGGCACGGATTGAGCAGGGAAGCACAGGGATGTGTTACAGGGCTCAAAGCAAAGTGGGATAAGGTCTTGGGACAAGACGTGCTGGGTACTTGGTGTGGATGAGGTTTGGGAGAATTTAGTCCCCGAGCTGTAGTCTTGGGCAGGATGGAATTTGGAGTGGTCTGAGAGAAAGGAGATTAAGAGGAATCATGGGGCTTTGAGTTTAAACCCTAAAAAAACTCTAAAAAACTACGGTTTAGAGCTAAATAGGGAGACCTACAAGAGACTTACTGGACCTCTCCTGAGAAGTCATCAAGGCTCCTGAACAGCTGTGGTGATAATTCAGTTCTGGGTAAAAGAATTATGGTTTGGCATGTGAAAGACTCTGGGTCAGGAGAATACGGAGTTTTTCAATCTTCTTCCTCCCTCTGACCATCTATAACCACAACCTTGGGTCCTGATATAAGGAGGGGTCACAAATACACACAGCTCCTCCTCCAGCTGACATAAGTCTGCTGTGTTGTTGTACTGAACTTCAAACATGTTTCTGAAGAACATTTATCTCCCTTAATTTTAGATAACTTCTGTGTAAACATCAAGATACGAGTTAGCTGTATAGCTTCTCTTTATTGTCTTTATGGAGAGAAATATACTGAAATATACCCTGTATGACTACTTCCACCCTAAAATGTACAACTAATACGGAATAGATCACTCATAAGCTACAGATGTCAGCTTTGTTCCCCAGCTATACAAAGATTAACTCAGATATATAAACCTAGACTAAAATATATATAATTAGATTATTTGAATCTCAGTTCTTTGCATGATAAATCTGCTTCTAAAAATACTATGCAGAACCATTCATGTACATTAATCGTTAAATTTAAAACCAGATGAATTAATGTTAAAATTAAATAAGTACTTTTTGGAATTGTTAAAGAAATAAAAAAATACCGCTACAATTTTGGTGGTGTGAGCACATGTCCAATGATCACATTTTTTCTTAAGTTAATTATATTATTATGCTTCTGTTTCTCTGTGAGCTTAGTCGGGTTACTATCTATAATTACATGCCCATCAGCAGCTCCTAGGTCTTGATTAAATATGGGGGCCTATCTTGCACAAACAAGGGATTGTCTTCAGCCTTAGATACCCAAAAATCATATTACAGAAACTGATTTGTAAAACTTTACTACTCCCCTTTGTCATGTTAATACAGTTAATTTTGATTCACGTTGCCAATAAATGAATCCCTGTGAGGCTTTCAGAGAAGACCACAACTTCTGCAAATTGCTGAGAAACCCAGTGCTGGTAAGTGGATCATGCTTCAGAAGCTGTTTTGTTTTGCATTTCAACAGCAGCTGCCAGTGCTTCCTTATGCATTTGTTATTACAATGCTGGATTTAAATTTGTCTCATGAACTAATAACATTATGCCGTTTGTTTTATTACTGTCATTTGGAAGTATTGCTCTGCTGCGCTTTGTAGAATCAGTTGTGTATGCATACAGTTAATCAATGGGTGGCAACCACTTTGTCAAGCTAGATTTCTACAGTTCTATACCTGTTTCTATCTCGTCAGAAAATGCTAAAAGCAAATATCAGTATTGTTTATGAAACCCCACAATATTTATTTCCATCATTTTACTAAATATATTACATTTATTAATTACTTTGAAAAACAAAGATGGTATCTCTCATCTGAAATCACTGCATCAGGAGTTTTAAAGAAAAAGCTTTGGTGTCACAGAAGTATATTTCTAGAACAAATTATATAGATGCTGTTTTCAGATAGTATTTGCAACATCATACATAGACATTTTTGGACTTTATTCATACTGAAATATCCTTTAAATATGTGCTCTCCTTTCCTCATTTCTTATTTCTCAATGCCAAAGTATACTAAATATAGTAACAGTGAACATAATATAACAAATGATTAAGGAAATCATTATCTTTTTTTTTAAATGTCTCAAACAGTTCAATGTGGTTCAGAATTAATATTCAAAACATGATAAAATTAGCTTTAAATTAACTAAATTACTGAAAAAAAGCAGTATCAGTTCTCACCTTCAAAGTCACCTATAATTGGTTGACAATGAGCTAGAACATAAAGCCGAATTTACATTTACATTCAGCAAATGACAATAGCAAAATATTCACACTACTTCTGTTTAATTCAGAGTACTCCTTAGGTTTTCCAGAACTGAGAGGGGGATGATTATTAGCATAATAAAGGTCAGATTATTATGAATTTAAAAACAACAACAAAAATACCTGTACAGTTCTTAGTGATATCACTCAGGTTTCTAGGACAAATCATTTGAACAGGATTTGTATGAACTAGCAAGACAGATTACAAAATTTATGTGGAAAAGAATGACTCTGTCCCTGAAGCTTGTTCAAGTTGATGAACATTTTTCTGTGACTTAAATGGCCTTTGATCAGACCTTCTGTATATACTGAATAAGTAGTATGTACATATCACATTGAACATTATTATTAGAAGACTGAAGTTTCTTCCAATAGTAGAAAATACTTCAAAATAATTTTCACGGTGCAAAGTAGAGTTTTTTTTTTTGTTGTTTTTTTTTTTGCATTAAGCTCATGTTCATGTTAAAAAAAAAAAAAATTAACTACACATGTGTAGTATGTAGTATATACATACATAGTTAGGAATTAATCTACTGGCATATCCTTGAATGACATTGCAACTGGAAGTATGTCTTCACTGTATAAGTTGTATAATGGGTTCTTCTAAATTATTGTATCACAGCTGCGTTATGGTGAATGGAGTCAAATCCAGTTGGAGGCCGGTCACTAGTGGAGACCCCCAGAGCTCGGTACTGGGGCCAGTCCTCTTTAACATCTTCATCAATGATCTGGATGAGGGGATCAAGTGCGCCCTCAGTAAGTTTGCAGACGACACCAAGTTAGGTGCGTGTGTCGATCTGCTCGAGGGTAGGAAGGCTCTGCAGGAGGATCTGGAGAGGCTGGACCGATGGGCCGAGGCCAACGGTATGAAGTTCAACAAGGCCAAGTGCCGGGTCCTGCACCTGGGGCACAACAACCCCAAGGAGCACTACAGGCTGGGAGATGTGTGGTTAGAAAGCTGCCTGGCAGAGAAGGACCTGGGAGTAGTGGTTGACAGTCGGCTGAATATTTATAGCCAGCAGTGTGCTCAGGCAGCCAAGAAGGCCAACAGCATCCTGGCTTGCATAAGAAACAGCGTGGCCAGCAGGTCCAGGGAAGTGATTGTCCCCCTGGCTCTGGTGAGGCCACACCTCGAGTACTGTGTTCAGTTTTGGGCCCCTCACTACAAGAAGGACATGGAGGTGCTTGAGCCCAGGGAAGTGGTTGAGTCACCATCCCTGGAGGTCTTTAAAAGATGTTTAGATGTAGAGCTTAGGGATATGGTTTAATGGAGGACTTGTTAGCATTAGGTCAGAGGTTGGACTCGGTGATCTTGGAGGTCTCTTCCAACCTGAACTATTCTGTGATTCTGTGATTCTGTGATTATGAACACCACGCTTGCTCATTTTATTGCATGGCTGGCTGAAGAGCCCAGAGCAGCCTGATAGACATCAACTCCGAGAAAATACACGTTCACATTCTTTTTTCCTAGCTGCAGCATATGAAAGGCATTTATCAGATGAAAAGTCATTTAGAAACTGGGCATATATGATGATTTTGAAGAAATGGTTTATTATATGAATCTTTTGAATGACAAGAAACTGTTGAAGGTTCTTGAGGATTTGCTCACATGGAAGGGATTTTTTTTAACATACTTGAAAGGAAAATAGATGACCAATTCAATTGAAAAGGTAAATGGTGGGATGTCTAATCTCACTTTGTTAGAAAATGCAATAGATAAAAAGTTATACTTCATTCTTCATTGCAATATAATACAGTAATTGTTATTATATTGCTTTTCCTTCCTCTCTTAAAAAAGTTCTCTAAAGTACAATTTCTACAGCATCTAGACATATTCCTCTACACAAACTCTCTGAAGACATAAAACTTTATTAACTGAACTAAAACACCATCAGTATGATGAACGCATGAACTTATATCAAATTTAATTAAGAAGATGTTTTTGTGCATTCACATTTTGAACAGTTTTAAAACCAGCTGTTCTAGAGTAAAAGGTAAGAGGTGCAGACTAAAAAACATATTCAAGGATATCAGAGAAATTAAATTATTTTGGTGCTGAGGAATGTCTTTCATATATGTGCTGCTTATGCCAACTTTTTCATTTACATGTTATAAATACTATCCTTGTGTGAAAGGCTTCACTATGCATAATGTATTTTTTTCCTGAGACAATCCATTAGCTTGCAGCGCTTTTGCTCTGAATAATTCCCCTACAACTCCAGCTAACATTTTTCATCCTTGAATTTTGGCGGGCAGAGGGGTCTGGAAAGTTTTGGTCTGTTTGGCTTTCTAAATTATTTCTAATTTATTTCCCGATTTCCTCTATTTCAACCCATCATTCTTTCTTTTAATAGACAGCATTTTTTTTCTCTCAGCACTTAGTATCCAGAACCAGTGCCTAATTCTCAAATTCAGAGACGGACAGCAGAGATGGACAAACATATTTGTCCAACTCCTGCTACTAAAAAGGGACGCCTGATGATTGCAGTCTCAGGTCTGAAACACTGACAAGATAAAGTATAAAATTCAGTTAATTAACTTACATAAATTCCACATAATTTACATTCCATTTTACTCTGTCTGAACACTTCAGATCTGTACTCAGCATATGTTCTGGTATCTTTTAAAATCCACAGGAACTAAATATTTTTAAATGGCTGGTTCACCCTGAAAACAAATCTGTGAGCTTTCTGAGAATACTCCACAACAATGTTAAATTCAAAATAATCTCTTTACCCTACTCAAAGTATACCTCTTCTTGTGTGATTAATATAAGCCAAGACATATCTGCAGTGTAGATGTTTATTTCAGCTACCAATTCTGGATTTTTTACAGTGGCATCTAATGCAGTTGCAGTCGAATAAGTCTGGAATATGCCTTAGTTGTTTTGTTGTTGTTGTTGTTTTTTCCACTGACTACAAAAGGAAGAGGGACTACGAATTCAAAGGTAACTGCTAATATTATAAACATGAAAGGTTAGATAGGAGAAATCCCACATTATGTTTGTGAGCATTATTTTTTCTTTTGCTTGCCATAAGGCAGATTTTCTTATCACTTGGACACTGTAGTGCCTCCACGCGTTGGAAGGTTTGTAAAACACTTGGAGATGAAATGTGCTATGGCACATCAAGTACAGTCTACAAATTTAGTCTGCACTTTCTTTAATTCCAACATATTCCACCTTCCAGGATTTGTTATTTGCAAAACAAAATGACTTCAAAGGAAATGCAAATAAAGTCTGAGAACATTATATAAAGCAACATACCGATAAATTTAAATATGGAAAAAACGTGTAGAAGACCAAAAAGCAGTTTGTGACAATAAAGTAAATTAATTCATTCCAAATGTTACGCTACGGTAGGTTATATGATTCTGCCAGATGTTTCTCTTTACATGAATTTTATGATACCACAGAGGGCAATTTGTTTTAATGAGAATATTTTTTCAGGGCAATATTTGTTCCGGAAGGCAGTGCTTTTCTAGCTTCACATTCTAATGAGAACAATTTCCTTTGATTCATTGGTGTTACTATTCTTTTGTTGACTCAGTCAAAACACCAATTAGCTGTATGAATGCTGCAAGAGTGAGAAAGTGGGAAAATGCTGATAAGGGGCCCAATCCTCAAAACACTTTGAGCAATGCCATTTACTTCAGTGGAGTTCTTTACATGAACTGACTGCATGATAAGGAGCTTAAAAGATGAGAACTTAAATGTGTAATTCCAAACACAGGATCAGATTACTTGCCTCTACATGTGAATTAATTTGTCAAGTCCACTTGGGTAGCTATCTTTTAATTAAAAAGTTAAGAATACCTTACTGCTATTGTTCACACTGTGTTATCTTCAGCTGTTTGACTTTCTCAGGTATGCTATTGTTGCAACCCTTTTTCTTCAACTCACTGAGTATTTGTCTCTTAGGTGTTACATGTTTCTCATCTAGTGCTTCAGATTTAGAATTTGAAATCTCTCTGATATAAAGCTGAGACAAAATTAAAATATATAACTACAAGTGCTCTGTTTGGTCCACCTACATCTGCCTGCATTTACTCACTCTCCTTCAAGCTGCTACCAAAAGGGCTAAAACAACCTATATTTTACACTGAAAAGATAAAATGTAAAAGTGTTTTTATGGAAGAAAATGAAGTTGTTTTCACTGGGATTTGGCTTGCAGTTTTGTTGGTGGTGGTGGTGGTGTTTTTTGTTTTAATTTATTTCTTGTTACTTTGGCCAACACAGATTTTCTCAGGAAAAATTACGCATGTGTTAGGTCTAGAAAGATTCAGGTGTTTAAGCAAGGAAAAGAGAGCTTAGTTTATCTCTCACTGCAACAATGCATCTCATACATTTCTGCATGTTTTAAAAAGTGTCTGTCAGAAGTAGGAATCCCACAAAATTTACACAGCACATTTGTCATGGATAAACTCAGAGTTGTTCATTTCTTGAATTAACAGGTAATATAAAAATGGTTTGTTGTTTACAGAGTAATCTCTATAGGTGATGTTGGCAGTTACAAAGTTTTACTTCGAAAATACATTATATTTTAATGACTATTAAAACTTATCATGCCATTTTTCACAGCTGGATTGCTGAAGGTTTGTCTTCTGATGGTGACTGCAATGTTATAAGCAAAATGATGCAGTGTTCTTTTCCCCAAATCTGAATCATAAAAAATCTGGTAGAGACCAAATTTTAGCAAACAGACATATAAATTGAAGTTACAATGACCAAGGAGAGATTCTTCAATCTTTCATTTTCAAATTCTAGTAACTTGCAGCACATAAAATAGAACAACAGACTGAGTGATGTTCTGTATAGAGTAGCTCTGAGAAAATACCTCCAATAAGGATAAGGAGGTTTGACAGTTTTATAATAAACTCAAAACCAAAATTATACTGTAAATGTGATTTTTGCTTTTACACATAAATGAAGCAAGGCCATTAATCCAAAACTTCTATTACTTTTCTCAGGGTTATTTTATAAAAAAACATCAGTTACATAGTTCAGTAACAGTCAGCTAACTTACTACATAAATGACCAAGAATCTCTTTGAAATAAATGGAATTTTAAACTTTGTTTTGAAAAAATCAAGGATTCATAGAATCCTTTAGGTTGGAAAAGAACTTCAAGATCATCAAGTCCAACCATTAACCTGACCTACTAAGTCTCATCACTAAACCACTACCATTAGGGCCATATCCACACATCTCTTAAACACCTCCAGGAGTGGGGACACCCCCACTCCCCCGGAAAGCCCCTTCCAAAGTTTGACCACCCTCTCCATGAAGAATTTTTTTCTCATGCCCAATCCAAACCTCCCCTGGAGCAACTTGAAGCCATTTCCTCATGTCCTCTCTCTTCTCACCTGAGAAAAGAGACCAACATCCATCTGGTGTGACCTCCTTTCACGTAGTTGTAGAGAACAGTGAGGTCTCCCCTCAGCATCCTTCTCTCCAGGCTAAACAACACGAGTTCTCTCAGCTGCTCCAAGTCTTGCTTTCTAGTCCCTTCACCAGCTTTGTTGCCTTTCTCTACACGTGCTTGAGCAACTCCATATCCTTTTTGTCATGAGGGCCTCAAAACTGATCACAGTATTCAAGGTGTGATCTCACCAGTGCTGCATCTAAGGGGACAACCATTTCCCTAGTCCTGATGGCCACCCTATTTCTCATGCAGGCCAGGATGCCATTGGCCTTCTTGGCCACCTGGGCATACCGCTGGCTCATGGTCAGTAGCTGGCTGTTGACCAACATCCCCAGATCCTTTTCTGATGGGCAGCTTTCCAGCAATTCTTCTCCTAGCCCATACTGCTGCATCAGGTTGCTGTGACCCAAGTGCAGCACCCAGAATTTAGCCTTGCTGAGTGACTTGCGATTGGTCTCAGCCCATTGACACAGCCTATCCAGATCCTTCTGTAGGGCCTTCCTACCCTCAAGCAGTTCAACAGTACTGTCTAATTTGGTATTGTCTGCAAACTTACTGTGGGTGCACTTGATCTCCCCATCCAGATCACTGATAAAAATGTTCAACAAAACAGGCCCCAGTACAGAGCCCTGGCAAAAGCCACTGGTGACTGGCCACCAACTGGATTGATTTCCAGCCAATTCTTCACCCACCAAACTGTTCACCTGATCAAGCTGTGAGCAGCCAGTTTCTCCAGGCAACACCATGGGAAATGGTGTCAAACACTTTACTGATGTCTAGGTAGACAACATCCACCACCTTTCCTTCAACTACTAAGTGGGTCACCTTGTCATAGGAGATCAGGTTAATCAGGCAGGACCTGCCTTTCATAAACCCATGGTGGCTGCATCTGATCACTCCACGGCCCCTTATGTGGCACATGGTGACATTCAGGATGATCTGCTCCGTAACACTCCCTGGTACTGAGGTTGGACGGACAGGTCTGTAGCTCCCTGCATCCCTCCTTCTAGTAGACTGGAGTCACTTTTGCTCACCTCCAGTCAGCTGGGATCTCCCCTGTTGGCCAGGACTGGCGGTAAATTATTGAAAGCGGTTTGGTGAACACTTCTGCCAGCTCCTTCAGTACCCTTGGATGAATCCTATAGAGGCCCTAAGACTTGCGCACATTCAAATGATGTAAGAGGTCACTTCAAGTTTCCCATTGGATTGTAGGAGCTGTCATCATCTTCCAACGCAGAGGGCTGGCTTGCCTGAGAACAACTGGCCTTACTAATAAAGACTGAGTGTCTCAGTCTTTCTCCTCATCTTTTGTCACCATCACATTTTAGAAAGGACAGAGATTCTCCTTAATCCTCCTTTTGCCGTTAATATATTTACAAAATCATTTTTAACTGTCTTTTACTGCACTAGCCAAACTGAGTTCCAGCTGGACCTTAATATGCTTAAGGGTTGCATAAAAATATGGAATAGGTTGTTAAAAAATGTGAGCTTCAACAAAAATGTGACAACAAGGATTTAATAATAAGATCACTGATGTGCAATTTGAAGGAAAAAATGGATTGTTACCTCTGTTATATTGGTTTCCTTTATTATGCAATACTGCGGTTCACAATGAAACATAGTTCATATTTCCTATTCTAAACTGATCTCAATGGTAATTTTGTACTACCTAAATAAATCATATTTTATTACAACAGCACTCATTCATCCAAATCAGAAAAAGAGTCTCATCATGCTATATAAAATATACATTAGATATAGCTCATTGCCTATGACACGCTAGAGGGAAGGAATGCCATTGAGAGAGAGCTCTTGACAGGCTTGAGAAGTGGGCCTGTGCAAACCTCATGAAGCTCAACAAGGCCAAGTGCAAGGTCCTGCATCTGGGTCAGGGCAATATGAAGCACAAATACAGGCTGGGTAGAGAATGGATGAGAGTAGCCCTGAGGAGAAGAACCTAGGGGTGCTGGGTGATGAGAAGCTTGACGTGAGCTAGCAGTCTGCACTTGCAGCCCTGAAAACCATACATATTCTGGGTGATATCAAAAGAAGCATGGCCAGCAGGTTGAGGGACGTGATTGTCCCCCTCTGCTCTGCTCTTGTGAGATCCAACCTGGAGTGCTGCATCCAGCTCTGGGGCCCAGAGAACAAGAAGCACATGGACCTATTAGAATGAGCCCAGAGGAGGGCCACAAAGATGTTCAAGGGGCTGGAGCACCTCTCCTGTGCTGCAGCGTGGACATCTGCTCCATGTGGGACCCATGGGCTGCAGGGGGACAGCCTGCTCCACCAGGGACCTCTCCATAGGCCGCAGGGGAACTTCTGCTCTGGCACCTGGAGTACCTCCTGCCCTCCTTCTTCACTGACCCTGGGGTCTGCAGGGCTGGTTCTCACTCCTCTCTCCCATCTCCTGTTGGCCAGCAGGTTTTTGATTGATTGTTTGCTTTCTCCTTTCTGAAATCTGCTCTCAAAGAGGCGCAAATGTTGCTTATTGGCTTGGCTCTGGCCAGCAGTTGGTCCTTTTGGAGCTGGCTGAAACTGGCCCTTATCTAACATGGGGCAGCTTCTGGATCCTTCTCATAGAGGCCAGCCCTGCAGACCCTCTCTACCAAAACCCTGCCATATAAACCTAATACATAATGATAAAAGAAAATACAAAGTAAGTGATGCACTTTGCAACTGTTCACCATCTCCTGACAGATGCCCAGCCAGATCCCAAGCAGCAGCACTCCCTGCAGCCAATTCCCCCAGCTTTATTGTTCAGCATGACACCACACAGGATGGGATGTCCCTTTGGCCAGTCTGGGCCAGCTGTCCTGGTTCTGTCCTCTCCCAGCTCCTGGTGCACCCCCATCCTCCTCACTGGCAGTGCAGCATGAGGAGCTAAGAAGTCCTTGGCTCTGTGTAAGCACTGCTCTGCAACAGCTAAAACATCAGCATTCTCACCCTAAATCCAAACCACAGCACCACAGAGAAAAATTGACTCTATCCCAGCCAAAACAAGGACAAAAACAAATTATAAATTCCTTCTAAAGTCACCTCATTGTTTTTTTGTTTGCTCTTAGCCAATTATCTAACTAATGCAATTTAAATATATAGAGTACATTAAACACAAAATGAGTTTGTTTTAATTTCTGATGCTTACTATGTTGATTTTTAAACTACTGTGAATGTATATTATCTTCAGGTAATGACCCTAAGCCCACAGGTAAAATTCAGAAAGAAGTACAGATGCCGCACATTGATAGCGATCAAGCAAGGTAACAAGAACCCAGTGCCTGAAGGCTTTTCAGTCATTTGATACATATTTATAACAGTCTATGTAGCATGTATATCATGTCATACTCCGAAATGCAGCTAAGCCTCTAATACTGTTAGCTTGATCAGCACATGCACTGCTGCTGGTTATCGCAGCACTTTCCACAGAAAAAGAAGAAAAAGTAACTGCAATCTGTTGAAGAGGAAACATCTACCAACATCAGGATAAGTATAGTTTCTATTTTTGCCTTTGCTATTTGAAGATGAAAGGAAAAAGGAAAAAGGAAAAAGGAAAAAGGAAAAAGGAAAAAGGAAAAAGGAAAAAGGAAAAAGGAAAAAGGAAGGGAAGGGAAGGGAAGGGAAGGGAAGGGAAGGGAAGGGAAGGGAAGGGAAGGGAAGGGAAGGGAAGGGGAAGGAGAAGGAGAAGGGGAAGGGGAAGGGGAAGGAGAAGGAGAAGGGGAAGGGAAAAACATCGTTACTAGTATTGTAGGAGTGATCCTTAAGTGACTAGTTAGTTACTGTAGCTAGTGGCTTCCCTAGTGTCTCATGGTTGGCTGGATTCACTAGAAAACTAACCATTGGAATTGTAAGCATTTCTGGAAAAAACAAACAGACACTTGAATTTTCTGTATATTTACCATTCCTAGAAATATTCCTCAATAACAATGAAGTCTGCAAAGAGATGTCCTTCAGCAATATTTTCTAGAAAAGTAGTGCCTATTTAAATAAATATTTTTCAAGATGAATGAAAATATTATAGAAAGAAAAGTAGGTTTAAGTTTTTTAAAGCACTGAACCATATGACATAAACATAGAGAAGTTAATGTTGAAGGAGAGACAAAGCTTCTTATGCCAATTCCAATAAAACCGTTCTGCTTTCCAGTCTCCTCACTTTTGGCTGTTTGAGATTTTCTTTTTCTTCTTTTTCTTCCATAAATCCCTTCTTTCAGTCCCACTACATTGTTTCTATCCCAGCACACTTTAATCCTAAATATTATTAAATATATAAAATAAAACTTGATTTAACATAAACCCATTTGTCTTATCCTGTATTCTTCCTCACTGTATGAGTAGATTATTTGTTACCTTATTTTTACATTACTAGTCTGATTGTCCCCTTCCAACTGTAGAGCCTAAGAAATATCTTGAGGGGAAAGAAATACATAAGCACATGCAGAGAGAAAAAGACAGAGTTCAAATACACAGCAGTAACATATATGGAGAAACAAGTATATACACATGCAGGAATGCAAAACTAACTTGTATGAAAAATAACTGTTTTGACTGAATACAGGCTGAGAGATGCCTTCTATTATTTCATTTCAGACTGCTTAGGACTCTTAGGAGAGTTACCAATAGCACAAATTTCCATCTGAGAGGGAAAATGACTACGTTATATCTAATCTCCCTCTCCATTCTTTTTCTTTTTAATCACTGACAGTAATAATAATCTGGGAGTGCAATTCATTGATTCTACTTAGTGGACATGGGTCTTTTTCAAACTAGCCGCCTACTACTCTTTAATTTACTGTTTATTTCTAAGGCTCTTCTTCTTACCCTCAAGGACTTAATTTAGACTGACAGGACAGGATTTATGAAGATCAGTGCCTTCCTGCCCCCTCTTCTTTTTGGAAATCAATGCAACCTTAGCTTTCTCTCTTAATCCTCCAGTGCCTTCACACTTTTTTTTTTTTTTTCAGCATAAATTACACTTGTAGCCAACTGTGTGTAAATGCACCGGGTCCTTTCATATTTATGTAATTTGCAAATTTCTTTTTGTCCAACCAGCATTAAGTCCAACTGTCATTTACCCTTCTTTCTTTGCTAAGGGTGAGACCACGACCCAGGCCACAGCAGAGACCAGCAGTGCCAGGGGTTCTCCTGAGCAGCCCCACACGGGAACCAGCTGCAGCCGGCTGCCTCCAAGGCACTGTGCTGTCACTCCTCACTGCACAATGAGCACAGAAGCCATGTGGTCGTGACTGACAAACGCAAAGTAAGCAAAGGCCAAGCTATGGATCTCAGCCATCTGATGCAGTGCCTGCTTTTTGCCCCAGACTGCACAGCTACATCTCACCTGAGACTCAGGGTAGGTCCCTGTGTGCCAATCCGCTCCTGTTTGCTCATGACTTTCCTCCCCCCCCGCTCACCAAGATTGATTTTTTAAAAATCACTTAAGCACTTGGCCACTTAGAGTCATTAATCTTTAATTTAATCCACCTTCTCATTTATTAATAAGCTTACTTTCTCTCAAGTCCTTCATTTTCCCCTGATATTCCTCTAAAAATTGTATCCACTCTGCTTGACATTAATCTGCTCTGTTTTGCTGTCCTTACCTTTTCCCTGAATTTTACATCACCCTATATCCATTCACAGGTGCCCCAAGAACAGACTGTAGCAAGCAAATGTCAACTGATCTGTTTTTGCACAGTCTCATGTTTATATATTATATATGAGGATGAAAGACGGCACGTGGAGTAATTACTTTAGACCTCTATGCATTCAGCACCTACCCTGCAATCCAGTTGTTGGTCACCCAGCAAGGCACCTGCTGCACTGCCTACAGTTTGGGTGGCTGAAAGCACCTGACAGTATTTGAAAGGTGCAAATCTCCCCCCTCCTTGGGGGAGAAGAACTACAAAAACAGGAAGATAGGCTGAAAAATGTGAAATTGCATCAATGAAAGATAATTTTCTATTACTATTGTTTCTTTCCTGATCCAACTATGGCTTATATTTCAAGCAATTTGTAAGTGAATGAGCAGCATTTTTTAACAAATAAAATGTGAATTCATAGTGATTTTTTTTTAAAAAGCAACTATATACTTAACTATATAAGCAGGGAAAAGCCACATTAAATTAAGGCAGATTTCAATTCTGCAGGTTTAAATGTATTCTAGGAGTTAAGATGCAGTTTCTATTTTCTTTGAAGTACATTCTTACATGTGGAATATTCTGGGCACAATACCCACCTTTTCATGCAAGACTGTAATTTTTTTAACCTTCTCAGCATTGAACTGTAAATGTAGTAGAGAGAGGCTGGCCCTTGCTGTGCCATGATGATTACTAAGCATTTATGTATACTGCCATGTAAACTTTGTGGCAAAAAGTGGCAAAAAAATAACGAGATTTTTATGTGCAGAAACAGGCAGGTAAAATTTACACACACGGCTTCAAAAATGACAGTTTTACCAAAACATAACCCTACCAGAAATAACCATCTTAATTTCTATATGCATGCCTGTTATCACATCATGACAGAAAGCACAAGCTGCCTTCTATTGATTGATCAGACCCTACATAATAAATAAGGGAAGTGAGATGCCTCCCTGTGCTGCATGAATCTTGGTCATAGATTTGGAGTTGAAACTTGACTTCAGGCAAACCAGCATCTCATTGTTCATTTCTTCTAAGAACTGACCCTTTAAAAATTAAAATAGCAAAGAGTAACATCCACCATAAATCCATATTAATATGTCAAGACCAGATGATGTCATCACAAAGCCCCAACAAACCCATAGCATCCATAGGTGTACTACAAGACCCAGTAATTTTTCAAAAACAAAAAAGCTTTCTTTTTTGCAATATTTTCATCCTAGCTATAGTTACTATTACAAAACAAAGATCCAAGCAAACAAACCAAAAACTAAATGAAAAACGTTTAAAGGGATGGGAATGTTTTGTGCCTTTGCTTCTAGAGTTTGTGTGTCAAGCAAAAATTAGTAAAGATATATTGAGTTTAGCTGAATGTTACCATCAGTGCTAACACGAGTCACTGTTTTGAGGTAGGTAGGAATACTTCCTGATTAGATTCATCAGTTTTGCCAATGCACTAATATTTAAAAGGAAACAATTATTCTCAATAAATAATGGGTTGGCTGTTTTGGGATTTCTTTCCTGCTGCATTTCACTAATTTAATTAACTTGAAGGCTGAGTTTATTTATCATTACAATGAAATATTAATTTAAAACATTTCAGAGATTTGATTCCTCTGTCTGCTGCCATATATAGGGTTAGAACGAACTGTACATTTCTTCAATGTCTTCACCTAGAGGCCTGAATTACCCAACCCTTTGCTCTTTTTAAAATCTACCTTTCTGCTATATTTATTATTCTTGAGTCTCCTACACATTTTAGAATGGTTATGTATTTTAATTTTGTTGAGAATTTGCCAGTGGAGTCTCTGTGAGAGATGAGAGCTACCTAAATATACATTGTTATTTATAAATATACATTTTTATTGATGTTTCATGGTGTATAGGAAAATTACTGAGCTAGGTCTATTCTACTGGGGCAGATTCAGTTCTAGAGTAATCAGTACCCTGGGGCTGGCGTATGCATGCAGAGACAGGAGAACTCACTGTATCTTGTGTCCTCCTGGGGGGCTTCAAAGCCATAATTTGTTCCTTACCATGTGAGCATTAAGCACGTATTTTTGATGGCATTATTGTCTCATTTCTGTCAGGAGATTTTTATTTTATTTCATGCACTTTGCTTAAAAAAATCTTCCAATACACGCGGTAATGTGATGGGAGTATAAAAGCAAGAATCACAAACAGAATCAACATAACATTCTACATGAGAACAAAGACACAAAAAGTAACATTTTCTCAGCAAGAAGCAGGCTGCTATCATGAGGAAATACAAATAAAGTGTAATACAGCTGTGTGGCAGAAGGCTAAGATTGACACTGAAAGGACAGTATTTGGATGCATTAAAAAAAAAAAAAAAGGGATTGAAACAGGAGAGAAGATGAGACAAAAAGGTAAAAAAGGAATAACAATAGTAGCACGAAGAATAAATGATGGCCAAGAGATTTATGTAGATGCACAAAACAAATGCTGAAACTATGAAAGAAAATGAGAGATGACGATACAGAGAGGTAGGAGTCTTAAATCACTAGTACATCTGTACAGCATAAATCAGCCATGTTCTTACACTTTTCCTTCATGAAACAAAATGCTGATACTGCTTTTCCAGAGATGCAGGGCATCATTCTTCCTCTCTAGAAAAACAGGTTAAGGAAAAACTCCTCAAAATAAAATGATTCTAATAGTCTGAATTACTCAAAGTTTAATTCAGAGTGTTCTACACCAGCAACTCTAAGCAAATAATCTCTCCAACCCCTGACCCAGCTCCAGCACTGCAGAGAGGCACCTGCCAGGCTGGCAGGACCAAACACCACGTCTGAGCTCATTGAGCTTACACATGCACATAGCTGCAGCCCCTACTGACACATGCCATGGCACGTCCCAGGTCCCTGGAAAACAAAACCTTCCTCAAAAAAAACAAAACCATGACTGACACAAAAGAGTTTCAGAAAAATGTCAAAATCTTCATGGCATTTGCCACTCTCCAAGTGGCAAACTCCTGGACAAAGGAAAATAAAGCACACTGATGGAGTTATGAACTATTGATTCAAGGAATCAATATTTTGTAATATTAATCAATGTATCAACTATCCTCAAGGAATCATTGTGAGTCATTTACCAAAAGTGTCGACTAGTTTCCTGGCAACTGTCAAAAATGGAATTTTAAGAATTACTGTGAAAAAGAAGAAAATAACTAATACCATCTTCCACGGCATAAATTATTAGGTATAAGAAATACTCTAGGCAGTCACACCCTAATCATCACACATCCAGAGGACAACTGTAGGGCTGGAAAAGGTGTAGAGGACAGCCATATACATGTACACTTCAATTTCAGTTCCAGTACTAGCTTACTGATATGTCATGGCTGATGACAAATTAACAGCAGAAGAGGGACAGTATTTTGTAACTTAAACATCCAAAATGTTAACAGCAAGTGAAAAGTGATTCCATTTTTCTTTATAATGAAAACTCCATCAAATTTTACCTTCAGCAGTTCACCTACATGTTAAAAATCAAAATCAAAACAAGTAAACAGCTAATTTATTTTCCTGGTCATAGTTTGTTTCTTAAATGCATATTGTTTGTATTGTTTGCAAGTAGCCTACCACAGTCTAGATTGGTTAGTGGTATCTTACAGTCTAGCTATTTATACTTAGTTTAACAATCTTTTATTCTCTATATTTTTGTCTTAGCCATAAATAATCCACACCTTTGTGATTTCAGAGGGTGTCATCTCGCAGGAGACAGGATTGGTCAACCACACACTTTCCTCTCCAGTGAAATATGGATGCATGCCATATTGTGTTGTAAAGGACAACTTCTCAGTAAGTTCTTCTTTTTTGTAATGACATAATCACAAACTCTTACTGGAAAGTCTCACAGTTACTCACAGTTATGTGAATTTTCATACTATTCCAGGTAATAGAGGAAAGTCCTTGCTTATTCAAGGAATTCCATGCTCAACAGAAAATCTCAAGAACAAAAGAACTGAAAAAAACTATCCTTATGCAGTTCAAAAGATGCAAAGAAATGCTTAGAGATTCTGCAATATTACAAGAATGTCTTTGCTGATCTACATGAAGCATGACAGGTATAATCCAAGCTTTGACAGGAAAGATTAGTAAAACTCCTACCACAAAGATATGCAAAACACCAAACTATGCTGTCATTAAAACATTACTTTTTAATATGTATTTAACAACATTTCAAAAGATGCAAATGACTAAGTATCACTAGGGGGAACCTCTACTGCATATCATACTGTATTGCATCATTCTTTAAGGGTATGAGGTGTAGAATGAAATAACAATAATACAGTAAATGTAATGAAATAAAAGTAATGGACACTAGATTATCAGTCATAAAATGAATGGCTTTGTTCTTTAATCTGTCACCAATTACCTGTGGAATTTAAAGGAAATTAATTTATTCCTTTGTACTCAGCTTCTCTTGCTCATTTACTCACATTGTGAGCTTCTTATGATAGAGGCTTTCCTTATTATGCCCGTACAGCACCAGAAGCAGACATTTATCAGTGAAATACTTACTTTGATGTGGTCCAATAGCTATTTTAGTAATAATAAGATATTTTATTTATTTTTAGCACTGCCTGATCTTACAGGTTCAGATACTTCTTTACCTGCTTCTTCAGTTGTCCTGAAAGTTTTCTGGATAGCCATCTATGGGATTTCTTTTATCCTAGGTAAGAAGTGTTCAGAACCAAGCACACAGATGGGTGTTTGCTTCTTAGACTCCAAAGAAACCTGATAACAATTCAAATGGCATCCTTCTTTTACCTAACTACCTGGAGAAACACACAAAGTCATTCATAGTCTTTACAGCAACTACAATTTTTCACAAAGTGATCTGAGTTAGACATAATTTTGCTTAATAGTCAAGTTGTTAGGGCATTTTTCCTATAAAGTAAAACAACTGTAATCTAAATCCTCAGCTTACTAAAGTCTGAATAGAGATCCTCCCTCTCAGCTGGATGCCCTTGTAGGTGTAGGTGGAAGGTCTGTCTGCTCCTTGACAGGTATCTGGTCAAAGTAGCCACACACCAGAACATACAAAGACAAACCTGACAGATACATGCTAAAGGAGGGCATGGTGAAAACAAACCTGGTCAGTGACACTAAATAGTAAGGATACATGGAGTGTGCAAATGTCTATCTTTTTCAGTTGCAAGGATATGTAAAGAGAGGTAGACACACAGTCATAAAATCTGTCCAATTAGCATTAACAAAGTCAATAACCAGAAACAAACCTAGTCAGTCACACTCATTGATGAGCTATCAAGAAACTGCAAACGAGCACTTTCCAACTGATAAGGATGCAAACTTGAGGGTCCAGGCTGTTGGAGGAGGTCAGTGGGACTGTGCAAAGCAATGGGGCAGTGTGCAGGGAAGGGGGGGGCAGAGAAGAACAAAATGGGGGTAAAAAGAAAGGGGTACCATGGGGTTCAGTTGACTGTAAAATGGGGTCAGTCAATACACTTGTCTGTCTGATCCCCACAGTCTATCCTGTCATGTCATATTCTCCTATGAAAACAGTCTGAGAGGGCTGGGGGTGTTTAGCCTGGAAAGGGAGACCTTACAGCGGCCTTCCAGTACCTAAAAGGAGCTATAGGAAAGCTGGGCAGAGACTCTTTGTCAGGGTCCTGACAGAACAAGGGGGAAGGGGTTTAAATAAAAAGAGAGTAAGTTTACATTAGATATAAAGATGAAATGGTGGTGAGGCACTGAAATAAGTTGCCCAGAGAAGCTGTGGATGCCCCATCCCTGGAAGCATTCAGGCCAAGCTGGATGAGGCTTTGAGCAAACTGGTGTAGTGGGACATGTCCCTACCCATGTCAAGAGGGTTGGAACTAGATGATCTTGAAGATCCCTTCCAACCCAAACCATTCCATTAGTCTATGATTTTATGATCTTCCTATTAAATCTTTTCCTAACTCTCTAAGTATTCCCACCCAGCCAATACTGGAGCCAGTGCAGGTCCTGGAGTCAGTAGTTGAAGGGGCAATCCTTCTATGGATCTTAGCAAAGGTCCCAGGGAATTCCAGCATGATTTATCAGCTACTAGGGGGACTGGTATAAGTGGTCTTGGAAATAAAGGCAGAAATGCAAGAATCATTGTACCTTAAGAGAGCAACAAAAACAAAATCTGACTTGTCACTTGGGTACTAAGCTGAAAGGAGAAAACCAGAACTTTGGTCCACCTACTTCTGAAAGCACATGTAAAATACCCAGGCACTCTAGAGACAGAAATTGATGTCTGCTGACATCATGACTTCACGACTTATTTTTTGATTGTGTGACACAATGGTATTTTGCAGATTATCACCAGAGTGGTTTTTTTTGTTTGTTTGTTTTTTTTCCATTCAGACTGGAATTAAAGCCAGTTACCAGTAATGTATGCCTAGAATATTCTTTCTCCTTCATGTTAAATTGTGAATTTTTACATTTTTCATTTCCATTTTAAGTTCGCTGTATGACAGGGAATTGGCATTCGGACGGGTTGCCCAGGGAGGTGGGGGTGTCACCGTCCCTGAGGGTGTTCAAGGAAAGGTTGGATGTGGTGCTTAGTGACACAGTTTAGAGGGTGATGTTGGTGGTAGGGGGATGATTGGATCAGATGATCTTGGAGGTCTTTTCCAACCTGAATGATGCTGTTTCTACGATTATTTTAAAAGTCACGATCGCTCATGAAAAAGATTTAGAAAAAAAAAGAGGAAAAAAAAGATTGAGTTTTAACAAAATAAAATAAGATTTATTAAAGTAGTACAAAACTACCATAGAGATCAATGTGGAATGAGAAAGATGAACTACATTTTATCATGAATGGCAGTATTGAATAATAAACTGATATAACGGAGTTAACAACCCATTTTTTCCTTCAAATTGTGCATTGGTGATCTTAGTATTAAATCCTTGTTGTCAGAGCTGAAACTCACATTTTTTTAACAACCTATTCCATATTTTTATGCAACCCTTAAGCATATTAAGGTCCAACTGGAACTCAGTTTGGCTAGTGCAGTAAAAGACATTTAAAAATGATTTTGTAAATATATTAACAGCAAAAGGAAGATTAAGGAGAATCTCTGTCTTTTCTAAGATATGATGGGAAACGTGGTGACAAAAGATGAGGAGAAAGACTGAGGTACTCAGTCTTTATTAGTAAGGCCAATTGTTCTCAGGCAAGCCAGCCCTCTGCGGTGGAAGACGGTGACAGGGAGCGAGAAGAAGCTCCAATGGGAAACCTGAAGTGACCTCTTACATCATTTGAATGTGCGCAAGTCTTAGGGGCTCTATAGGATTCACCCAAGGGTACTGAAGAAGCTGGCAGAAGTGTTCACCAAACCACTTTCAATAATTTACCGCCAGTCCTGGCCAACTGGGGAGGTCTCAGCTGACTGGAGGTGAGCAAAAGTGACTCCAGTCTACCAGAAGGAGGATGCAGGGAGCTACAGGCCTGTCAGTCCAACCTCAGTACCAGGGAGCGTTACGAAGCAGATCATCCTGAATGTCACCATGTGCCACATACAGGACATATATATCAAATATAAATGCAAAATGCTTTGTCTAATTCAGGTAAATATACATGATGATCAGCATCTGAACCCCCTTATAGTTCAAAAATGGCAATAGTAAAAAATGCATAATAGTCCCTGGGAATATATTTTTGAATCATCATTCTTCGTTTCACGTTGTTTAAGGCTGTTAAATTTCATTTTATGTATGATACATTGCCTCAAATAAAGAAGGTCAACATCTTAGCATCAAGAATTAATATCTGCAAATATAAAAATAAGGATTTTCCCATACAATCTGTAATGATGTTATTTTCAGTTTACTCTAATAGGCAGTCCTTTAGAAAAGAAAGAGACAGTTCTATTTCCTTCATTTCAGTCCGAGAAATCTCCAGAGTTTGACCATTTATTGTTCTGGAAACCATTAAGTTTACCAGCTGTGTATATCTTAAATAACTGAAAATATAATGCCTTGCTTGATAATAGTAATTTTTAATTTGGTTCACTGTGCTTAAGACCCCACTGTGTTTGACAGTGATTTGGATGAGGTCACATAAATACCAGAAAACAGAAGTGAACGACACTCATGCCACGCTGATCTTCAGCTGGTGTTAACGTCAACTCATCTGACTGACAGTAGTTAGAAATGTTGTTCTCTTAATTTATTTTCTTAAACACTTTAACCAAGAGTGATTCAGAGACTCTACACAAACTGGACCCATTTACCACGTAGCTGTCATTAGAGACAGCAGATCATACGTTGAAGACCGTCACCAATCAGAAAGCTTTGAGCTGTGACTGGAAACTTCTGTAATTGTGTTCAGGTACTTTAGCTCTATTACAGCATAGTTTGATTGCATAAATTCCTACATTAGTCTACTAAGATCATTGAGTTGGCAAGATTTAGGTTCCAATTCAGCTGAGTGTTTAAATACAGGTTTATATATATTGCTGTCGAGGAATGAGGTTTGAGCACACGATTAAATGCTTGGTGTGCCATGCCATAATCTTTACAAACCCAAAGTACAATGTCATTTTTATTTCATAAGCTCTTCTAAACATTTACAAAGTCATATAAAATAGCATAGCGTTCAATTTTTATCTTTGGTTGTTTAGCTTTCATAATCAAGGAGATACAATGCTTTGAAGAATTTAACAGTGTCAGATTCTGAAGAGCTCTACCAAGAGAGGCTCCAAGTGTGCAGCTCTCAACTCACATCAAGAGGCTTTCTCCTTTCACACTCCAGACCACTGCAGGAATGAGCTTAAAAATATCCCAAAGTATAGTCGTAAATCCACAAAATCATTACTGGCTTCTTCTGTTTATTTTTTAAAAAAATATATTATCATTATTATACAGTATAAAGAAACATGTCCAACAAATGCTCCCGAACTAGCAACAAATGTAGCTTATCTCCATTTACCACATTAAGTGAGAAATTAAATGTACTGTTTTCCCTTTTGCCAAGATGATTAGCTGTCACATTATACAGAGATTTTCATGAAAAACATACTACAGATGTTACTAAAAAAAGCTAAGTGAACAATACATGGAAATTCTCTACAAAGTTGTGGGTTTTATTTTTGTTGTTGTTGTTGTTGTTGTTTTTTAATTGGTGTACAACTTACTGCTTTTTACAGCATTTTAAATATCCACTTTCTTCTGCAATACATTAAGCAGAAATTTCCAGAGCAGGCATAACGCATGCTGTGATATGTAATTCCCAGGATTCATTCTGCACAACTTTGTAACAGATTTGAGAGCTACTACCCCTATGGTATTTTATTTTGTGGAAATCTAGTTTCCCAGCAAAACACAATAGTGTGTGGGTCCACCCCTTCCCCATGGTCTCTCCTGAAATCTGAAGATTCCCACCTACAGTACAGAAGTAGTTATCCTTTTTCTTCTGAATTCCCTTCCTCCATTTACTGCCAAGAGGTAATGCAAGGTCATACTTGACCTGCTAAGGCTACAGGGAATGTCAGAAAACTTTGTTCTCATTGGGCAAAACGTGTTTCTGAATTAACATACTTCATGTGAAAATAAAAGTATTCCTAAAACAGAACCTTAAACTTATTTTTCCAAACAAAATTCTGCATCTGCACTGAAAGCAGGTTCTAACCTACCTACATTCATTCCCATGACCTCCACATGCCTGGCCATACAACACCTCAGCTTCAAGGAGAAAGATGAAAAATATTCTCTTCAGTGTAAGTTAGACCAGGGTTTCTCATATTGATAAAAAACATGTCTCTCTGCCTCTGGCTGGTCTGGATAAAAATACAGTAATGGTGGGACACTTAAAAACTAGAAAACAAGTCTGATGAGGAGCAGCTGAGGAAACTGGGGTTGTTTGGCTTTAATCACAGAATCACAGGATCACAGGATCATCTAGGTTGGAAGAGACCTCCAAGATCATCGAGTCCAACCTCTGACCTAATACTAACAAGTTATCCGCTAAACCGTATCACTAAGCTCTACATCTAAATGTCTTTTAAAGACCTCCAGGGATGGTGACTCAACCAATTCCCTGGGCAGCCTATTCCAGTGACTAACAACCCGTTAAGTAAAGAAGTTCTTCCTAATATCCAAACTAAACCTCCCCTGGCGCAACTTTAGTCCATTCCCCTTCATCCTGTCACCAGGCACGTGGGAGAATAGACCAATCCCCACCTCACTACAGCCTCCTTTCAGGTATCTGTGGAGTGCGATAAGTTGCACCAGGGGAGGTTTAGGTTGGATATTAAGAGAAACGTCTTTACTGAAAGGGTTGTTAGGTATTAGAATAGGTTGGCCAGATAAATGGTTGAGTCAGCATCCCTGGAGGCCTTCAAGAAACATTAAGATCATAGAAAAGAATCATAAAATCCTTTAGGTTGGAAAAGAACTTCAAGATCATCAAGTCCAACCATTAACCTGACCTGCCAAGTCTCGTCACTAAACCATGACCATTAGGGCCATATCCACACATCTCTTAAACACCTCCAGGAATGGGGACACCCCCATTCCCCCGGAAAGCCCCTTCCAAAGTTTGACCACCCTCTCCATGAAGAATTTTTTTCTCATGCCCAATCCAAACCTCCCCTGGAGCAACTTGAAGCCATTTCCTCATGTCCTCTCTCTTCTCACCTGAGAAAAGAGACCAACATCCATCTGGTGTGACCTCCTTTCAGGTAGTTGTAGAGAACAGTGAGGTCTCCCTTCAGCATCCTTCTCTCCAGGCTAAACAACACGAGTTCTCTCAGCTGCTCCAAGTCTTGTTTTCTAGTCCCTTCACCAGCTTTGTTGCTCTTCTCTGCAGAACTTAGTAGCATGGTATAGTGGGGGAGTTTAGTACTATGTTAAAGGTTGGACCAGATGATCTGAGAGGTCTTTTCCAACCTGAATGATTCTATGATTCTACGAAAAATGAATTTTCCATCAGAGTATATTCCATTTCAACCCATTCTTCATAGTAATTGCTTACAGACAATGGTAGAGCACTCAGTAGAGAGCACATACAACAACAGCTCTGAAAGGGAAGCAAGTTTCACTCTTTTCTTTGTTTGAACAAGTTTGAACCTAGCATAGAGCACACAAAGCTAACAGTCTGGTTAAGCTCTGAGCTTCTTTCCTGACATTCCAGGCCAATGGAAAGAGACAACAGGCCCATACAAGACTGCCAAAATACAGTAAGGTATATGAGGAAGTAATAGATACATGTGCTATAGATACACGTGTATTCTTATACAAACAATATTGTTTCCTATTCCCATGAAATATTTATTTTTTCACAAAAGTAAAGACAAAGCAAATGACATGACAAGGAATCACTGCTGTCACACCATCCAAAACTGTAGTGCCCACCACACCCACCAAAAATGACTCTTACAGTGACCCCGACAGTAAATAACATAGCATGTTACTTCTATAACAAGCAGCAGGCAGAGGTATGTCCATAATGCATTGGCAATAACAGTTTTAGGAAGTTACATTGGAAAAATAATGTTTGCATTGTTTTACTCTTAAAATACACTAAGTTTAAATGGGTAACTAAAAAAAGAGAAGGTTTGATACCAAAAACCAGGTGTAAATATCTGCATAAATATCTGCATATAACTGTTTATTCATTTATTTGTTTATTCATGATTTGAAAAGGTTATTTCCTTACCATAAAGGAGACATTTGTTACATTTTCGATAAGTAGGTCACAAGGCTTAGCATCCACAGAGAACAATTTTCTGAAGAACTCTGCAAATTTCCAGAAATACTGAAGCAGAAATGAACTTGTTATTCAGTGTATCTGCCGCTACCGTGACAACATCTCGACTTGGATGCAAAAATGACTTTTTATTTCAAAGTACTCTAGCAGTAAAAGAGCAATCTGAGAAGCATAAAATATAAACAAGTGCATACACACACAGAGATACACGAATGCTAGCACAGAATACTGAACCAAGTAAAACTTATCCTCAAATATATATGTTAGTAGTGCATGGGCTACATGCCAAACAGAGAAGATGCTGTTTAGAAGACTGGTATCAGCCTCTAGTGTTACGGGCCAACTGTGCTAAGATCAAGCGTCTCCAGCTATTCAGAGCATCTCCAGCTCTCCAGGGACACACACTGTGACCGTGTCTTAGGTGCATGTTGTGATGATAGGTGGGTGTGCACGCAATGGTTGTCCTCAGTACCATTGGTTGCCATTGGAAGAAAGCACTAACCAGGAGGCAAAAAAGGAGCCAGGGAGCCAAGGACAAGCGCATCTGTTCTGATACTGACTGTGGCTTCCCAGGTCTGCAAAGTTTTCAAAACTATCCTGAAAAAAATTAGAACTCTCTCTTCAGTTTTCCTTATTTAAGAATTTCCAATGAACAAGAGTGGAGGGATGAATATATTTTAAAAACAACACTACTACTTAATCTTGGATGACAGCAAGGCCTGAAATTACCAACTGGAATAAATGCAGAAAAAACATCTTCTGTGTTCTTACGTACTGAAAAATACATTAATGAACTTATTCCGTTGATCTCTTTAAAGAAATAACCTTCAAATTCAGACAGGAGGAATCCCTCTATAGAGAAAGTTGTTTGAGAAAGTTGCTGTAAGAAAAGGGAAGTAGAAATTATCCCTAACTTTAAAAGCTGCTCCTACTCTCCTTATTATTCTGTGTCTGTAATATCACTCTGCATCAAACAGCACATTGTACTCTAAAGATTTTATTGTAGAATATTACATCTTTATTATAATGTGTTGTTTTTTTTTCCAGTTCTGAAAACACTTTTTAAGACTAATTTTCTGTAAAATGTAAATAATTATGTACTTTTCATTTTTAGAAAGATAAGGGAAACTGAAATGAGTCTTTCTTATTACAAAATTAATGATCATAAAAACACTACAGAACGTGCACCAATAAAATTGTTATTAAAATTATGGTATCGTAATAACTGAGAAGCCAATGATAGTGCAATCCATTTTATTTTATTCTTTATTGTTGCCATTACATTAGCAGGAAATAGAATGAAATAAGGTGTAACAGTTGCCTATTAACAAGGAGTTAAACTAAGAAGCGATGCATGAATTCTATGGAAAAGTACTTGACTTTTTAAACTTTTTTATTTTTTAATTAAACTAATTATTCTTGCACTATCTAAATCCTTCTGAAATAATTTCATAGTGGCTAAAGGAAAATT
The DNA here is from genome assembly GCF_011077185.1 of Oxyura jamaicensis. NCBI lineage: Eukaryota > Metazoa > Chordata > Aves > Anseriformes > Anatidae > Oxyura > Oxyura jamaicensis. Next base: position 153,049,323 of record NC_048893.1, read on the forward strand.
CACCACTGGGAGAAAATCAGCTGATTCTTTGAAAGATGCCTGAAGACACACACACAAGATGCTACAGAATTCAAGCAGTTTTCAGATTCTAGGATTAAGAAAAGTTTACATTAATGTCTTCCAGTGGCATTATTTTCAAAACCTGAAATCCTTGAGCTTTGCTGGGCTCTGAGGTCAGTAAGAAAACTGATATAAAAATGTTATATTTGTTATCACAAGTAAACCTATGATTTTTTACCAAACTCTGAGAGCACAATATTTATACTGTTGCCTAATCCATTTTTTCTACAATGCAGTACATTGAAAGACTTTTGCCATCATGTATTTTTGAAGTCTACTTTTTGTAACTTAAAAGAATATATACTGTGTAACACATGTTGCATACTGAAAAATGAAAACTGAGTACAAGTGTTACTAAAAATAGCAAGAATTAAAATCTTTTAAAAGTATACATCTGGAAGTCTAATAGGAAGGGAAATTCTTTACACAGATCCTCACAATATAAGCATGGCTTTTCCCTATTACATTTAGCTTTAGTCAAGGTTCAAGAAATATAAATACTGCCGTGGTAAACATGTTATCATCACAGCCATGTGAGCCAACTGATTTTGAAGATTGATGGTTCCCACAGATCACTGCAGATCAGTCACAGTAACAAAAAAAAAAGAAAAAAAAGAAAAAAAAAGAAAAAGTAATTTGTTCTCATTCTAAGACATGTTTCATCAACTTTCTTTATTAATAAAATTTATTGTTTGCTTCTAGATGCACTTTCAATATTTGAAAAATTGGAAAGGAGGATGGAGGGCAAAAAGAATGTGATGGATGTTGCTTTTCATGGTACTGTTTTTGGAAATTAAAAAGTTGTCAGTTACTGAAAGGATGGCCATGAATACTAACTATTGCTCCCAATAACCAAGTGACCAGTCCTGAAATGAAAACAAAAAGCCTACAATGTATGGACTCACCCATGTTTTTTATGAGAATTTTCTTTGACTTACTGATGGAAAATGGGTGTGAGAAAATGTAAATCCCATTTATGTTTCTACAAAGTTACCAAAAATATCCAAGGACAGGATATACTACATACTTTCAAAATGCCTGTTCACATGAATCCCTCTTTGCTCTGGAAGCTCCTTTGCCATTTAATTGCAATCTGCTGCATTTCCTTATTTGCAAAAGATTTTGCTCGTTTGCCTAGAACAGCGTTACAATACATGTTTAGGTATACAGGCTTTACAATGCCACCTAAGATCTCCAAGGGAAACACCAAAAACGTGTGTCATCTGCAGCAGGACGTGTAACAGCTATTACCTGCATTTTGCATGTAATGTTTGTGTTCAAAAATAAATTCTAGCTCCTAAGCAAAATGAAGGGGACTGAATCTTTTTGGACCCTGAACACTTGGACATAGTATATTCAGCCAAAGAAAGAACGTGAATCAGTCAGACTGGACTGTTTGCCTGAGGCCATTGTCTCTACTAACTGTATAGGAAACACCCAGCTCTGCACAACAGACTGGATTATCCCCACCCGTAAGGCCCAGCAACCCAAACTTTGAGTGAGACAATGCCTTACTCAGAATCTTCAGTCAGACAAGCTGTATTCCAAACTGTATTCCTTTTGTGACCTTCTATTCTGTGAGGTTACTTTATCAATGCAAGCTATGTGCTGCATGCTCTTAAAGAAATTGAAAGAGTTCATTTTCATTTTATTATCAAAGGAATGAAAATCAGCAGCTCAATACTTCAGTGACAGCAGAAAAAAAAAAAAAAAGAACATTAGGCAAATATTGGGTCCTCTCTAAGAGATATGTTAGAAAGGTGAAGAAAGCTGGGGAGGAGCTCTTTATCAGGGATTATGGTGATAGGACAAGGGGGAATGGTTTTAAACTAAGAGAGGGTTGGTTTAGATTAGATATAAGGAAGAAGTTGTTTACTCTGAGGGTGGTGGGGCACTGGAACAGGCTGATTCTATGATATGTATACAGACTGTATGAAAGGAAGGTAACAAAGATTTGAACATTTGGATTTATTTCATTTTATACAAACATATCTTATCTGTGCAAGTCCTTACTACACAGGTCAGAATGCACCCAATAGCTTCTCAAAACCATAATTATGTGCAAGGAAGTCTAAAGAGCACTTAGTTTCTCTAAGTCACATGGAAAATATCCAAAGGGAAAGAGTGAGAATTGAAACTGAAGATTGAAAAGACAGAAAACACAAAAATATAAAAGATACAAATTTGTACAAAGCACGATTGACAAAGGAATGAGGAGTAAAACAAAATATGATCCCCAGCTTGGATCATCTCTCACTTTATTCATGGTATATGCAGGGCTTTTATTTTGTTTGAATTTCCTAAAACACGCACCTCACAAATTTCAGAAATGATCTAGAACAAAGAAGAAAGAGCACAGGGGAAAGAAATAAGAGCACTAATATTTGTGTGACATTCAGTGCTCCTAACTCTCTTTAGATTTTCTTTTAAGTGGATCAAGGCATTTCTCAAATATTCTGTACTACAATTTCATCTAATATCGAAGTACTGTAAGATGTCTCTTTCTCCTGTAGTCACCACTGAAAAATCTCCTTGGTTTCAAAGATTATCTGCTCAAGGATGAATTGTAGTCAGATAAAAGTAACATGTCACAGCATCAGTTCCCTTAATTACTTCATTTCAAATTCCTCTAAAACTTTTATCTTCTACAGGTCAAATACCCATGTTTGGCTTCCTTCATATAGCAATGAAAAACCTTGATTTATGACACAAATTAGAGAATGAGAAGACCACCAACATGAATTTAAAAATAGTTTTATTGAATAATTCTTGCCAAGTGAGAAGTAATCTTAGTTATCTTCTCCATATACATGCTTCCTAATGTAAGTTATTTTTCTAAAGAACTGCATGGACAAGGTTCTAAGCCAAAGGTTTACTGTAATTACTTCTGTTTAAAATAGCTACCATGTGAAAACAGAGTCCTTAATATTTCTTAACTTAATGAGCATGCAAGAGAGGTCTCTTTAACAGCAAAAATTACAAGAAGAGCATGTAAATACAGTAAACCTTTTCCCTGAGCTTCCAGTTGAGAGCAATTATCTTTGTCAGTAGCTGACAGCAATTGATTTACTGTGATCTCAACACTAATTATGCCTATAGGGAGTCACTGCTCTGATAAATTACTATTTACTTTCTCATGTGGATTCTAAACAACATGATCACAGTTTGCTGAACAGCACTCTCTCTCAATAACAGCCTCGTATGCTTGATTGAAAGTATAAAGAAAAGACCAATTATGAGTGTCCCTTAGTTATTTCACTATTCTAAGCCCTGGTAGTGATGGACTTTGAAAAATATGAACAGAGGAGCCACACTGCAATACAACAGGTGATCGTTTTCCCTTCTCTGAGAAAAGTTCAGAAAGGGTAAGTTACCTATAGGCTACTTGTGCACAGTACCTATTAAGATGATAAAACGAGGCTGCAGCAGTCTGGACGGTAAATTTTGGGTTGCTTTAATGATTTCTTACACTTCCAATTCAAATCACAGTTGAGTCCAAAGTGTAATGCTTGAGTTCCGAGAGAGCAAATCTGCTTGAGTGAAGATGCCCTACAGCATGAAAGCTAAGTTATGCTGTAACTGGTGTTTTGACAATCTGCATTAAGATGACCTCACCTGTTAGTACCTTTAGCTAAAAAATAAAGCATGAACTATTGAACAGTTTGGATCCTTTGACCTTGAATCATAAAAATCTAGAAATTTCCAGGGCAAACAACTTCTGTCTGTATGGAGAGCGTAGTTTCAGAAATAATATACAGAACAGAATGTTTCAGATGAAATTCAGGAATCATTTTGGCAATTAGGTTATCTGTCGGCATATATGTGAACTTTTGTGTAGGGTGTATCAGCCTTAAGCACCTCTCATCTTTGGCTAAAGTACTGCCAGATAAGAAAAATGTGACATGACGTAAAGAATATTGTAAAAAACATTAAAAACTATGAAACTCATGAGGATTACTTTGCTCAGGCAAAAGCGCAATCTGATATGCACAGAGATCATAAAAATGTATTACAAAACTTGTATAGCATTAGAAAAGATATAACATCACCAGCATCAGGAACTTAATGTGTAAGCAAAAGCAAAGAATGTGCAAATTTCTCTCCTGAAATTACCTGCTCCTACTTTTTTTTCACATTGTAAATTTTACTTTTGTATATTTCTAGTAGATTTAACAATAAAGAGGAGTCACAAGATTATTTGTGAGCTGATTAAAAATGAAAATGTTCTGAGTAAAAGCCTATTTCCTGTCAATCTAAGTTCTAACTTGACTCTTTTCTAAAATAGTATTTTATTGAGCAGGTAAAGCTACCTGTAAGATGTAAGAATCAGTACTTGCTAGAGAACATTTCACTTTTTTTAAATCTAAACATGCGACACTGACAATGCAACCAACATGTTTCAGGTCTGATCAAAGAAATATAGTGAGCTGAGTATCACTTAAATGCTCCAGGGTTAAATTTCACAGCTATTGCATGCCGCCAATGTGATGTTCATATTTTCCCTCTCGACACAATAACACAAATTCTTTCCACAGATTATAACCGAGGTGGGGATTTACATCACATATAATACCAGATTTTGAGCACAGAATACTTACTGATTTTAACAGCAATTACTAATTTAATGTGAAGTCTTACAAACCATGGGCACCTTAATTTCCTATCTATAAGTAATCTATAAAATGTACCAATAAGATTTTTAAGAGATATTTAAGAGATATTCAAGTCCACCACTTAAATAGCTTTACTTACAGTGGCAGGAGAGACTGATACAAGCAGGTATTCCTGGTAGGCAACTTGTCAACCGTACAGAAATTTGTTACCTTGCTGTTCCTTTCTAGCAGATAAAGAATAACCATGGTTGTCCCACAATAGGAATGTGAAGGATGCCAGGTCTAGAGTTTGGTACTATACAAAGAAGAATTAAGTGAGATAAGAACTACAGCACCCAAAAGTGACAGACAACTGACCAGAGTTTGCCAAACAAGTGAAGTCTGGCAAGCTCTGCATTTACATGCCACCCTCTGGCTTCGTTTCATTTCTGTTGGGTTTGATTTTGTCCTGAGGAAGAGAAGATGTATCTCTAATGGGATGTTACAAGAGGGTATACCTAGTTCTCCAAGACGCGAAGTGACACTTGAAGTAGTTCTAGGAGTGAACTCCACATGAGACAGGCAAGTATGACACAGTGTCTGTATGACACACTGCCTATATGACTCACACCTTTCTGAACTAGCAGGTCGTGGTCAGACAGGATCACAGAATCACAGAATGGCCGAGGTTGGAAGGGACTTCTGAAGATCATCTAGTCCAACCTCCCGGCCAAGCAGGATCAACTAGAGCACATGGATGGCATCACGGTGGGTTTTGAATAGCTCCAGAGCCTCTCCCAGAGGCACAACCAGCGTCACTCACTGGCTTGGCTCTGGCCTGTGGCGGGTCCTTTTGGAGCCAGCTGGAACTTCCCTTATCTAACATGGGGCAGCTGCTGGATTCTTCTCACAGAGGCCACCCCGGCAGCCCACTACCAAAACCTTGCCACATAAACACACTGCACCACCCCTGTGATGATTTCCTCCAGCTTTTTCCTTTTACCTTGGAGGTCTTTAAAGCAACAAGAGTGTAAAAAAGAGTACTTGGATACAGGAGGTTGCAGTCTTACAGATTAAACACGGGTGAGGAGAGTGATATTCCTTGCACCATAAAACATGAACTATGGTAGCAACTTGCAGAGTTCTGTTGGCTTATTTTTCATCACTTTGACACCTCTGGATCTTGATGCCTTAGTGTACTTTCCTACATTATACCACTGGACATAATTTTGGTTGACCAAGGATGGATTTTTAGGCTTTCAAGGAACAGGAACCTTCATTCCAAGCATTGGAAGAAGCTCTGTAATAAGCAAAGCACACACAAACTGTATCAATTCTTGAAGGAAATAAACCGAACAGGATGAGTTTCAATTCACCCTAGTTTCATATTGCTGTTTAATAACGTTGGTTTAATCTATGACAGTCATACACACTCACTTTATAGTGAATAAAGGGAAAGAGACACCTTCAGAAGACAATTTGTTTCATTCTAAGAGCAATGTTTTAATAGGTCAAATGAATTGCTCACTGAAGAGCATTCATGATTCCTAAGTCCACAAAGAGCCTTTTCCAGAAAAAGAGAAACTGTGGGAGACACTAAGATTTATCTGCCCTGATGAAAATACCCACATCTGAATGAATCACACTAGTTTATACTGGTAGAATTGATATGGACAATTTACCATTTCAAACCACAATATATCCCCTTCTAAAGTATACAGTAAAATGTGTTGCTGTGTAAGTGTTTCCTTCTCTCCAGTGACTTTAAATGAAGTCTGGACACTTAGCTCAGGGAGAGATCTCCAAATTATCAATACCTGAATTTGGGCAAATTAAATTCCACCCAAAGTACAAAAAAGCTCAGACCAAATGAGAGGGACTGGACTCTGTGTGAGAGCAACACCAACCTGGTTTACACTCATCAAGAAAACTGACAGGAAAAGGAAAATTATGTTAAAGAAATAGAAAATGAAACTATATTGTTACAAAGACATTTTATTCTACAGAATTATACTGGCCAGCAACTACTACATTTTTTTTCAGTGAAAAGAATTACAGGGTGTTCAACCAAGGCTATTACAAATTACCTCTAGAACAAATTATTTGGATCTTTAAAAAATAATTGATTCTAGAGAAAATTCTGAAAGGTTGAAAATGCTGTGGTTACATTAAAAAAATGAAAAATGATAGAGTTCATTCATTTAACTTACACTACCCTGATGCTATTTCCAGGCAAAATGGTGTAGGTGTTCCTGGAAAAGAGAAAATTCAAAATGTTCTTAAAAGTTACAGAATAAAAGCACAATTAATTCCAATATGCATGACTTTGTGGAATATAGGTCTGCTTGGCAACCTTCTCATGTTTTAATGAGATCACAAGATCTTTTAGTTGATAAGGGCAAATAAGAACCTAAAATTCTTTACATTAATAATTAACACAGGAACAAGCACTATTTGAAGCAAAAATGGAATTCTTATCATTGTTGGATCGCTACAATTAATCATTAGGTTTTCTAAGATCCTGTGTGTTGACTTACTGCTTTTCTTAGAATAAATGATAAAATCACTGCTGATATAATTTGCAAATGACATTTGCAAATGACATAAAATTGGTGGAGATACAAATAATGAAATGGTCACGCCAATGCTACAGCTAAATCTGGATCTTTTGGTAATATGCAATTATTCGCACAGCCTAAGACAAAATATAGCTGTCAAATGCAAGGTCAAAGGCATGTAAAGAGAAGTAATGCAGTATCTTGAAATAAACTGATACTGAGACACAGAGAGCTAAGCTCTTTCATGACAGAGTATTTATAAAACACAATCCTTGGAAGCATATTAAGTCAGAATTGATACACACATATTTGAGCTTTGGAAATCTAGCTAAGTAACTATTTTTGTCATATGGTTGATAGCTAATTTGTTGTGGTAATGGTTGTAACATCATGAAAAAAATTAATTCTGCCATCCAGAATTAGACTAGCTCTAGAAGGTGCTTAAACCTCATTGTCATAAACAACAGGAAGGATCAAAATCAACAGTAACATACTGCCAGGCATGAACTCTATCATGAAGAATACCAAAAAGTAGAGCAATACATAAAAGAAAAGTGAAGATATCAAATATGCACCCTCCACATTTATTGCAGGAAATGAGTAACTTAACAGATGCAGAAAACTAATTAAACAATTATGCAAATGTGTGCCTCCTTTAAGAATCTCAAGACAGTCCCTCACATGCAGCAATTTCTGCAAAAAAGATTTTATAATGCTACTGAACAGATAACAGTAAGAAGGTAAAAATAACAGGCATTCTATATGAATAAGGAGTACTGCTTTTTAAAACAGAAAGACAACTTCATTCTGGTAGATGTCCTTGTTTCATATTTTTTTCTGCTTCCCATTTTGTGGTATAACCTGACATAGTATTGGAATAAGAATTTCAAAGTTCTTAGAAGTGATATGAATGAGGCTACAACGTGAACTGAAATCCCATTTCTTCCATGTAAAGAGAGAAATGATTCTTTGTAAGAGAATGACAGGAAGAAAAACAAAACAGAACAAAACATAAACATGCAAACAATAAGAAAAAAATAAACATAACTCTACTTCTTTAAGGAAAATGACAACTATAGAGACACCTGACAAAGTATGACCTGAAATGTCATCATTTAAAGGTTGCATTTAATGCTGGTAACCTATGAGAGATTCTGTATGTACAAGAATAAACCAATTCCAGAAATGTCATTTACAATGCATGGAATCACATTTATTCTCATACTGGCTATGTCCAAGTATTGCTACTAATCACAAAGCTTATAAATAAATAGAGGGTTCAAGGTTGAGAGGTAAAATACATGTAATTCAGGTTCCTGACATTCTCTCCTGCAGAGTTCCACATTTTCTTTGCAGTGTTTAACAGTGGCAGAAATCTCTGTTTCAACCATTGTCAAAGGCATACAGAAATAACACAAGAGATCAATCAGGTAGAGATTACTCTCTGCAGATGACAGTAACACATTGTCCCAGTGTCTCAAGTACAAACAAAATAAGCAAAACCTTTCAAGTCATCACTCTTCCTGCATGTAGTATTGACAGGCAGTCAAGGACAGAGGTCACAATACTTGATTAAACTGATTTTATTCATTCTTCGTCCTTCTTATCTCACCTCACATTAAAGAAGGAAATTTATTTTCTTTATGTTTTTTTATTATTATTATTATTTGCAAGTTTTTACTTCTTTCATCAGCACTATTGTGTTGGTTTTTTTTTAACAGTATATACATATATACATATATATCTCAGGGGGACTACAAGGATGCTGCGAGGCGGTGCAGGGACAAAATCTGAAAGGCCAAAGCTCATCTGGAGCTCAATCTGGCCACTGCTGTTAAAGAAAACAAAAAAATGTTTTTATAAATACATCAACACAAAAAGGAGGACTAAGGAGAATCTCCACCCTTTACTGGATGCGGGGGGAAACTTAGTAACCAGAGATGAGGAAAAAGCTGAGGTGCTTAACGCCTTCTTTGCCTTGGTCTATAGCAGCAAAACCAGTTGTTCTCTGGACGCCCAGTACCCTGAGCTCGAGGAAGGGGATGGGGAGCAGAATGTGGCCCCCACAATCCACGAGGAAATGGTTGGCGACATGCTACAGCATTTGGATGCACGCAAGTCGATGGGGCTGGATGGGATCCACCCGAGGGTACTGAGAGAACTGGCGGAGGAGCTGGCCAAGCCGCTTTTCATCATTTATCAGCAGTCCTGGCTATCGGGGGAGGTCCCACTTGACTGGCGGCTAGCAAACGTGACACCCATCTACAAGAAGGGCCGGAGGGTAGACCCGGGGAACTATAGGCCTGTTAGTTTGACCTCAGTACCAGGGAAGCTCATGGAGCAGATTATCTTGGGTGTCATCATGCGGCAGTTGCAGGGCAAGCAGGCAATCAGGCCTAGTCAGCATGGGTTTATGAAGGACAGGTCCTGCTTGACGAACCTGATCTCCTTCTGTGACAAGGTGACACGCTTAGTGGATGAGGGAAAGGCTGTGGATGTGGTCTACCTTGACTTCAGTAAGGCATTTGACACTGTTCCCCACAGCATTCTCCTCAGGAAACTGGCTGCTCATGGCTTGGACTGGCACACACTTCATTGGGTTAAGAGCTGGCTGGATGGCCGGGCCCAGAGAGTTGTGGTGAATGGAGTCAAATCCAGTTGGAGGCCGGTCACTAGTGGAAGCCCCCAGGGCTCGGTACTGGGGCCAGTCCTCTTTAACATCTTCATTGATGATCTGGATGAGGGGATCGAGTGCGCCCTCAGTAAGTTTGCAGATGACACCAAGTTAGGTGCATGTGTCGATCTGCTCGAGGGTAGGAAGGCTCTGCAGGAGGATCTGGAGAGGCTGGACCGATGGGCCGAGGCCAACGGTATGAAGTTCAACAAGGCCAAGTGCCGGGTCCTGCACCTGGGGCACAACAATCCCAAACAAAGCTACAGGCTGGGAGATGTGTGGTTAGAAAGCTGCCTGGCAGAGAAGGACCTGGGAGTATTGGTTGACAGTCGGCTGAATATGAGCCAGCAGTGTGCTCAGGAGGCCAAAAAGGCCAACAGCATCCTGGCTTGCATAAGAAACAGTGTGGCCAGCAGGTCCAGGGAAGTGATTGTCCCCCTGTACTCGGCTCTGGTGAGGCCACACCTCGAGTACTGTGTTCAGTTTTGGGCCCCTCGCTACAAGAAGGACATGGAGGTGCTTGAGCGAGTCCAGAGAAGGGCTGCGAAGCTGGTGAACAAGTCTTATGAGGAGCGGCTGAGGGAGCTGGAACTGTTTAGCCTGGAGAAGAGGAGGCTCAGGGGCGACCTTATTGCACTCTACAGGTACCTGAAAGGAGGCTGTAGCAAGGTGGGGGTTGGTCTATTCTCCCACGTGCCTGGTGACAGGATGAAGGGGAATGGGCTAAAGTTGCGCCAGGGGAGGTTTAGGTTCTTTACTGAAAGGGTTGTTAGTCACTGGAATAGGCTGCCCAGGGAAGTGGTTGAGTCACCATCCCTAGAGATCTTTAAAAGACGTTTAGATGTACAGCTTAGGGATATGGCTTAGTGGAAAGATTTGTTACTGTAAGGTCAGAGGTTGGACTCAGTGATCTTGGAGGTCTCTTCCAACCTAGACTATTCTGTGATTCTGTGATATTTCATTAAACCCATCTTTATGAAAATCTCTCTGCGTAGCCAGTTTTTATCAAGTGGAATAAGTTGTGGGTTTAAATATTGTCTTATGAACATCACCTTATTTGGCCTGAATTTCTACTAGACATTTTAGACTAAATTTTCTGAGTAGTATGCTTCAAATTCTAATATTAATTGCAAATTATATAGAAATATTAATAAAACATACAAGGTCAGACGCAACAATTGTGTTATATATAATATATATACATATATATGCCACCATTATGACACAAGAAGGTTATAAAGGCTAATAAACAGAAAAACCAAATCATCAGTCTTACAGGCTATAAAAGTATAAAATTATCTTCAAAAATACCTAAAGTATGTGCTATGCTTATTATATACCTGGAGAAGCTATTTCCATTCCCTAATGTGAGCACAAATACGTTCAGTTTCATGTTTTTCTTTATTCTAGGGGAGCATTTCAGAGACTACGCACTTTAAGTAAAATGCATAACTTCATCCTACTTCAGTCACATCCAGTGCTTCAACTAGCTTCAATGGAAAAATGATATACGTAAAAGCAACACTTAGAGATCCCTCACTACACAGTGCAATACATTTTCTCTTTAAACATACTGTAGAAGCAATGGAAAACCAAAGTACTTTTCATGCTTGTTTTTCCACACTTTCAGAGAGATGTTAGTTTATTTTTCTAGCTCTTTGGCAAAGCCTGCAGCATAATTTACCATTGCACAGATTCTAGATACCCTATACACTCATGAACCACCTAAGTCTAATTACTCAAAAATAATTAAATCATTAAAATATTTGAATATTATTTATTAAGTAGAAATTATTGGACTTCCAAGTACTTACCAGAAAAAAAAAAGACAATTGTTCCCCTATTTTCTCAGCCATGACTGGCTTGTCACTCCTGAAGCAGATACAATGTAGTGCCTTTGCTAATGAACAACACTTTCATTAGGATTATGTTTAAGACTGAATCGCTTTTATGTTAGGAATGAATGACAGGGGGATTCCATTGAAGTTACTGAAACTCTGAGCATCGATCACACGCTATTTCTCATATCATTTCTGAACATCAGCCTCACCTTTGGACCGGGTATCATTTTAAAAGCTTTTACGAAATACAAAGCATATGAACACTGTACTTCAGCAGTGATTCCACCAGACAAAAATGACCATCTCTGCAAGTAGTTTGCCATTAAATGGCTTTGTGAACCCTTCATGTTTGCTCCGCACATTCTTTTGCAAAGTCTAGGAGACATAGTCCATTGACCAAGATGTTGCTTGGTAGCAGTTTCATCATTTGATTCTTACTGGGAAGATTAAACCTAGAGCATTTCAGTACTGCAATCAATTTCTAACACAGTGAGTCAAAAAAGAAAGGCAATGAAGAAAAGATCTAATCTGAAATTCACATTAGCACAATTGCTAATCAGATGCAATTTCTGATAAAAATTCCACATAAAAGCTTTTTGCTTTAGACATCACAGGCCAGAAGAAAGCACAGTTGAGCACAACATTAAAATACGTCTTCAAACCTCTTGTGATTCAAATAAATAAATAAATAAAAAGAATCCCAAATGTAAATGCTAGTAGGTAAACTTTCTAAGAATTTTAATTATGTGCTGGTATAGCAGTGTTTGATTAAAAGTAGACCATGGGCAGGTTGATAGAATTGATGTAGGAATAATTTCCAGAACTTTAGGTCTACAGACACCTAATACACTTAAGTTTCATGTTTTACTAATAAATCGAACATGGCTGTGACTATCCTTAGTCACTGAAGCCAAGTTTCATGGAGTGGCCAACATACACTCCAAAACAGCATGCAGACTCCAACAGCAGATGTTCTCGAGCCATACTAACTACACAACTGTACAGAAAAAGTCTGTGGTACTGCGCTAGACTCACAAGTATTAAAGGGACTGTTTCAATCATTGAACAATATACTGAGTTCCAGAACACAGGCACATGCCCTGGCATTTTCTGATTAATCAATAAAAACACTGCTTTAATTTTCCAAAGACTTCAAGCTCCTAGCTTGGACTTAAATGGAGCACAATTCACGATTAACAAGTAGAAAAACATTATTAAAGAAACATACAATGATGAGTAATCCAGATAAACTGCTTTAGCGTCTTTAACGTTAGATCCCCAACTTTGGAAGGGTGGTTCACAGAAACAGCAGTGAGTGAAATAGTAAGACACCACATGAGCAGTGGGACTAGGTGTACACCTCCTATGCATACAATGATTTTATATTTAATGATTTAATGCTTTATTAACAGTGGGGTTCTTCTATTGATAACCTGCAAGTAGTAAGTACTGGAAAATCCTGAACACAAAGATTCCAGCATTCCCATCTTCTGTGGCATTTTGGTGACTTACTCAGGACTTCGCATTAAGTACCTCCCGTTACTTGCCACTTACAGTCCATAAACAATAATCACTTTCTGAAAATCTGAAATACAGTGACTATGCCACTACTAGTGGCTGTGGTAGTGTACAAAATCTTTATCTTGTTTAGACAAGAAGGGTGAAATCAACTCCCTGTGTTCAAAGAAGTAAGCAGGTCATCAAATTCTTAACGTTAATTTGCAAGGAAAAGGGGACTTTAACATGAATACAAATTAAATTTGGAGTGTCTGATCTCCTATGATAAGGTCACCTTCTTGGTGGATGAGAGGCAGTGGATGTAATCTTTCTGGATTTTAGTAAGATATTTGATACTGTCCCTCATGGCATCCTTCCGGACAAATTGTCCAACTGTGGTTCACACGATGCTGGCTCAACAGCAGAGCTCAAAGGGTTGTAGTAAATGGGTCTACACCTGGCTGGCAGCTAGTCGCTAGCAGTGTTCCCCGGGCTCAATTCTAGAGCCAGTTCTGTTCAACATTTTTATCAGTGATCTGGATGCAGAAGTGGAATGCATCCTCAGCACGTTTGCTGAAGGTACCAAAGTAGGAGGTGCTGTTGACTCTCTGGAGAGACAAGAGGCCTTGCAGAGGGATCTAGATACACTGGAGCACTGGACAGTCATTAACGGCATGAAGTTCAACAAAGGAAAGTGCCCAGTTCTGCATCTGGGACAGTAATGCTGGATACAGGTATAAGCAGGGAGGTGAGTGGCTGGAGAGCAGCTCAGCAGAAAGGGACCAGGGGTGTTCATGTCAGCAGCAGGCTCAACATGAGTCAGCGGCATGCCCTGGCAGCCAAAAGGGTAAACTGCATTTTGGGGTGCATTAAATACAGCACAGCCAGCCAGTCAAAAAAGGTGATTGTACCACTATATTTAGCATTGGTATGGCCTCAGTTTGAATATTGCATGTAATTCTGGGCTCTACAACATTTTTTTAAAAAAAAAAAAAAAAGATGTTAAGGTCCTTGAAAGCATCCAGAGGAGCGTAAAAAAGCTGGTGAAAGGACTGGAAGGCATGTCCTGTGAGGAGAGGCTGAGGAGCCGAGGACACTTGGGTTGTCTAGTTTGGAGAAAAGAAGGCTGAGAGGCCACCTCATTGCTCTCTACAACTTCCTGAGGAGGTGAATCAGAGAAGGAGATGCCAGTCTCTTCTCCCTGGTAACAGATGACAGGACATGAGGGAACAGCACAAAGCTGCACCAAGGGAGGTTTAAACTGAACATTAGAAAAAATGGTTTTATCCTGAGGGTGGTGAAAAACACTGCAACAGGCTTCCTAGAGAGAGGTGGTTGATGGCCCATGCCTGTCAGAAGCACTTGGATAATGACCTTAATAACATGCTTTGACTTTTGGTTAGCGCTGAAAATAGTCTGTGCAGTTGGACTCAGTGGTCTTTGCAGGTTCCATCCATCCGAACTATACTTCTCTATTTCTTACCTAGGAGACTGATAAGAGCAACTGACATTATCTACTAGGACTTGTGCAAAGCGTTCGACACTGTCCTCCATGATATCCTTGTCTCTAAATTGGATAGACATGGATTTGACAGATGGACCACTCACCAGGTAAGGAGTTGGCTGGATGGCCCCCTCAAAGAGTTGCAGTCAATGGCTTAATGCCCAGGTGGAGATCAGTAACAAGTGGTGTTCCTCAAGGACATGCTCAGTATTGAGACTAGCACTGTTTAACATCTTTGAGTCACATGAACAGTGAAATGGAGTGCATCCTCAGCAAGTTTGCAGATGACACCAAGTTGTGTGGTATGGTCGGCACACCAGAGAGAAGGGATGCCATCCAGAGGAACCTGGACAGGACTGAGAAGGGGGCCTGTGCAAACCTTATAGAGTTCAACAAGGCCAAGCGCAAGGTCCTGCATCTGGTCTGGAGCAATCTCAAGCACAAATGCAGGCTGGGTGTAGAATGGATGAGAGCAGCCCTGAGGAGAAGGACCTGGGGGTGCTGGTTGATGAGAAACTTGACATGAGACAGCAATTGACATGCAGCCCTGAAAACCAAACATATCCTCGACTGCATCATATCATGGCCAGCAGGTTGAGGGAGGTGATTCTCCCCCTCTGCTCTGCTCTTCTGAGACCCCAGATGGAGCACTGCATTCGTTTCTGGAGTCCCCAGCACACAAAGGACATGGAGGTATTAGAACGAGCCCAGAGGAGGGCCACAAAGATGATCAAAGGGCTGGAGCACTTCTCCTGTGAAGGCAGACTGAGGGAGTTAGGGTTGTTCAGCCTGGAGAAGAGAAGGTTCCAGGGAGACTATATAGTGGCCTTCCAATTCCTAAAGGGGGCCTACAGCATAGCTGGGGAGGGACTCTTTGTCAGGAAGTGGAGTGATAGAACAAGGGGGAATGGATTTAAACTGAAGGAGGGTAGGTTTAGATTCAACAACAGGAAGAAATTATTTACTCAGAGGGTGGTGAGGCACTGGCACAGGTTGCCCGGAGAAGCTGTGGATGCCCCATCTATGGAAGTGTTCAGGGCCAGGCTGGATGGGGCTTTGGGCAACCTGGTCTGGTGGGAGGTGTCCCTGCCCATGGCAGGGGGGTTGGAACTGGGTGATATTTAAGGTCCCATCCAACCCAAACTGTTCTCCGATTCTGTGATACTAAGGTCATCGCTGGTAACTAAGTAAAAGAAAAGCAAGTGCCCTACCCAAGGATATTATTTACTCATAGTACATACACATTGACTATAGTCAGTAGGATGAAGGATTACTCATTTAATGAACAATAGATAAGGAAATAAGGATAAATATGCCAAAGCATGAAATTAGCAATCCATATGCATTCTAATTTGCCATCTTGGTTGCGGAGTTGTTTTTCTTTTTTTTTTTTTTTCCTTTAATAGGAATCTACTGACCTCTGACATAATAGAGAAGTCATGTTTAGACAGTTTTTGTTGCAGAACAGAATGTCGTTAGTTCACAATAACATCTGGCTTACTAGTTATGACAACCTACAACACTGCAAGCTAGCTCATAAATGCAAGAGCAAGTATCATTCACCACAACAATCCTTTGAAAATTTTTCAAGTGTACTTCAGTGTTAAGTACTTATGCTAAAATTACATTAACGTACTATGTACTCAGCAAGTACTCCATGTGATGTTTGTAAATCCAAAAAGGTTTTGTAAAATGACTTATCACTACCATTATGTGTTTTTTAAATCTTCAGTGGAATATATTGTTAATTATGGCAAGGGTACATGTGATTAACTTCTACATGAATTTATAAAGTTATTTCTCAACTGAATACAACAATATTAATTAAATGTCATTCTAAATTTCTAGAATGTATCATTTATAGAGTATATATATGTTAAAATCAAAAATATTTTGCCTGATTACCTTCTATTTTAAAGAACAGAATCATCCTCAACTTAAATTGATATTTCCGAATTAGCATGTAGCAAATGTAACAACAGTTAAACTAAAGAAAAAAATAAATTGTTTTTCAATGTAGTTCTCACAAGTGGGATACTTGAAGGAAAACAATGATTTTTCACTCAGAACACCATAAATGACATTTTGATTCCACTTAATCTCCTAACAGCCTGGTTGGCTCTATCAAAACTGAACGGATTGTGGAATATCTCATTTACTCATAAAATCATAACCTTTCTATCTTTCTTTTTTTTGCACATTTGTGGCTAAAATATTCTTCCATCTTAGGATACTCATACAAAGATGTTGGTGGGGAGTCCCTTGATTCTGCTTTATGCTCTGGAAAGTACTTTTGACAGAAGGGAAGGAAAAAAAAAGTTTGTTGAAATGCTCTCCTTCCTGCAGATGTAGATGCTGAATAGAATAATTAGACTCTCCTACTTTTCCACTGAAAGAGTTTTATGAGCTTTAAAGGATATTATCCAGATCACCAAGATGTGTAAATTCAACATCTGGCATGTGATCCTTCCCATAAAGCTGTGCTCACAAAAATGATCCTTCACCTAGAATAAATCATCCTTTCCCAGGAACAAGCTAATGGGGTTCTTTGTTTATTACGTTCTGGTTGCAAGAAAGATATATGAGATCTCTATCAGACTACACATTTTACATTTATTTAAGGCAATTTCGATGTGGATCCAAATAAGTTCTACATATGAAAACAAGTTATCTTGTCTTATATCATTTTAAAATAATCAGTAGAAAATTGATTCATAGTATTAACATTTAAAATTACTGTATTTCAGTGTTAATGCTAATATTTTAAGGAAAACCCAGCTCCAGCTTACGAAGTGATTGCTTTTTGTTTTCCTACAGATATATTACAAAACCACATTATACTTTATATAAGAGGTAAAATATTTTTCAATGAGTCTGATGACAAAACCCTACATTAATTTCTTACCCCTAACCTTCAGAGTGTAAGGAAAAGTTGAGGGGAGGAAAGTGAAGAGTCTCTTCACCTTTTTGGATATAGCTACAGAAAGGAACAAGAGCTTCATAGAACAAAAAGGAAAAGTTCAATGAAGATCCATGGTTTAAGGTTAGGGCACTCAACCATAAAGCAGAATATTGTGTCTTCCTCCTCTCACTATTTCTATTTTTCTTGGAAAAGAATAGTGAGGCATTTTATTAAAAAATAAAAACGAAGGCTTCTGCTGCCAATAGAGAATTCTAAATTACATCTTATGAGAACAACACATCTCCTGGCTGCTTTGACTGTATCAATGATACTTTGAAGGGGAAAGAGGTAAGGGAACAGATTTTTTCTTTTTTTTTTTTTGGCATTCTATACATACATGGTAAAAATACAAGGCAGTCTGCAATCACTACATACACTTTCAGAATAAACCTTATCACCTACCTACAGCAATCTGCATTTAAGACCCTTCACTAAGAACCAGAGTGAAAAATTTAGGCACAGTAGTAGCTGATCTGCAAGTAGGGGTATTTGAACTTACTCCACAACCAAATTTAAATGAGTTTTTCTACAGTTCATACCTGAATCAATATTTCAAGATGAAAATACAGTAGTATTAATCAACACCTACTGAAAATAAATATTAACAAATCCTCCATATTGCGACTTTGAGTACTGTTTATGAAAATTTCTAAAAAATTCTGTTTGACAAACACTGGCAACATGCCTCTGCAAGACATTATGTACCTTGTTACCAGAATAGACTAAACGTGGTGAGCAGATGAGGAGATAGAAGATTTTGCATGCGGGTCTTTTAAAGTAAAAAGGAAAAATATCTGGGTTTGAAGAAAAAATAATGGTGCTCTTAACTAAAAGAAAAGTTATTCTGTTTGATAAAATAATTACAAACTCCCACTGGTAAATATATATATATATTTACAGTTTTTTTTTTACAGTCCTAAAAGCATTAGATAATGAATATCCAGAATTGTCTTCTGTACTTTATGACAATTATTTTAAATGCATAATGACTAAATAAAAATAAAAGAATATCTACTAGCAATTCTCAATAAATAAAAAAAAAAATCCTGAATTAGCATCTCTTTGGATTTTTATTTCCCTATCTTTAAATAGTTGAGTGTAAAAGCATAATGTCACTGCCCACATTTTTTCCTTTAGCCTACTTCAAGTTTATATTACTTTTATGACCCATATCAAATAGAGGAAATAATTTCATCTGCTTATAATACTGGACTGGATCAGAACCAAAATCCATCTACGTCCATATTGTGTCTGAAGTGGTGGAAGAGATGTCTATTGAAAAGCATCACGCTGGAGCTGCCGTTCTCCAGGACACCTTCCCAATTTCCAGCCTTCTGAGACTGTGAGATTTCTTTAGCCAGGGGTGGTAACTTTGCACTTACTAGTGAACTGCTCTGTGGAATAGAACTGATGTAAAATTTTTGCAACCACTCCAACTTGATGCCATCAATTTCACACCGTGTGTTCTGAGAAGAGCCACATTCTGGTAGGTTCACCTGATGTCCCCTACTTCTTGTATTGGAGAAAAGAGTGAAAAGTAGGTCTCTGTTTATCCTCTCCATGCCACTCAGGATTTTTTACATCTTTAACATATCCTTCCTTGTTAAACCCTTTTCTAGGCCAAACAGCTACAGTCGTTAAAGACTCTTCCAGAACTATTTTGTCACTCATCATACAGAAGTCTTTCTGTACCTTGTTTCCCTATCTGAACCTTTCCAGTTTTACTAAAAAACCTATTCTGAGATAAATGAAAAAGAGTTGAAAGTTTTTCAAAGTGCTGTGGCTTTTTGCTCCAATATCTAATGCTCAGTTTTCTTCTCTTTTTGCTGAATTCCTAACACTCCATTTGGTTTTGGTGTTTTGTTTTTTTAATTATTATTATTTTGTTTTTATTTATCTTTACTACTGTTGAGCACTGAACTGACTGGGTTAGAAAAATATCAGAACCCATTATCTCAGCGCTGACTGGAAACAACTCAAAGTCACTTTTTTAAAAAAAATAATATTTTTCTTTTTCCATGACTGTCATTAATCTCATACTGTTACCTAGCTTTCTAGCTTTCAGTTGCTCTGTCTCTCAAAAGATACCTCTGCAGCCCTGCACGGTTGGTCCTGATTTTTACTACCCTGAAATATTCACTACCAATAATTTTCATGCTGCTGTCCCCTTTTCAGATTACTTCGAAATATGATGAACTGCATAGAGCCCAAAACATATCCATCTAGAAGTTTTCCTTCTATTCTGAGAATTTAGTATTTTTTTATCCCTTAATCCTTATCTGTTAACTTATTATTCATCCATATGAAACCTTGTACCTTATCTTATGGCTGAGTTATTTGTCAAAAGCCTTTTGGAAATCCAAGTAGACTAAGTACCTAATTACTTCCAAAAACTACAATAAATGTGAAGGATGACCTCTCTTTATAAATCCACACTGTTTTTCTGCCCACATTACTTATATATATATGCTAATTCTGTTCTTCACTACAGCATCTACCAATTTGTCCAATGTATCCTTTCCCAGATGGAAAATGTTTGCAGACCCTTAGCTGACTGGAGAAAGTTGTGAAAGCCCTAAATAAACAGAAAACTTTCCATGCTCGGTAGTATGATACTTGATTCATTGTGTAACAGAAGTGATACCTGCCCTGGTGGTACACAGAACAAACTGAAAACCAAAACTATGAGTAAAAGCCTATTATGGAACCAATGTGCTCTTACACCCTTCTTACAATTACATAAAGCTTATACCATATAATTCAAGGGCACACATTCTTCTTGTATTTATTTGTAGGGAAAAGGGAAAAAGAGAAAAAGGGGAAACAGGAAAAGAAGTCCAGAGAAGCAATAAAATGTAGCTGGAAATGCTAGTATGAGCTACTCATTGCAGTAGCACAGTACCAAACATTTATATGAAAATACCCCGGATTCACTTTACATGTTCAGTGCTTGTTTCTTGAAAGTGTTCTGCATTGCACTGTTAACTCCATATACTGTTTGATGCAAGACTGGTTACCTAAGTTGCCCTTAATGAATCCCCTTCGAGCAGCAATAACCTGTGTTCTCATATTAAAATAATAGACTAACAACTTCTCAAACTAAACAGCTGAAATCGCAAATCAATCTATAAATAAAATGGTATTTTCATGGAGCGACCTCAGGTAATTTTAAATTTCCACATTTTCTCCATCTTTATTAACAGACTCTCAGCTGCAGTTTGGTCAGAAAATCATAGTATTGACTCAGTACAAAGACATGGGGAGTTTCTCACATGCTATTTTATGTAGTTCCAAAATATATGTCAACACTTGATCATACTTTCATTAACTGGTAACAGCAGCCAGCTTTCCAGAACAGCAGTATCCTATAAATCACTGAAAAACATTGCAGTGGATTTCCAACAACTGTGCTGAAGACTGAAAACAGAAGTCAACATTGACACTGATTTCCTTACAGCTCCTCGTGGTAACTTCCTGATTAAACCTTAAACAAAGTTCCCCTTTGTTCTGATTCAACACCTCAAAGTCTTTGTATCATTTATCAAATTTTGTATTATTTTCAAGTAAAATCTGCTACCCCTCCTCACAATCCTGTGCAATATTTTCTGGAAACCTATTTTCTCTCTCATGTTGAGAGGAGCTGGTTCACTGGTTTCAGAAATCGTCTCAGTCAAATTCATTCCAACAGTAACTGTAAAATATTGTAATAAATACAACAGTCTATTCTGAGAGATTTCCATCAAGATACACCATCACTTTTATTTATATCATCTGGTAAAGACAGGAAAGCTCATAGTATGGTATCTTCATATGACTGAATGCCTTTTATCCTGTAAACAAATTAGGACAGAATTAGATGAATTTTGAGCTAACAAGCTAACTCCCCATTGTCATTAATAGCTCATCATTCCCTGCTTAAAGCACTGCTTTCTTTCACTTTGCACCATTGAAAACAAATTACTTAAAATCTGACTATCATTTCACAAAAGCATAGAATGGTTTTGCTTGGAAGAGACCTTAAAGACCACCTAGTTCCAAGCCCCCTGCCTACAGGGACACCACCCACCAAGTCAGGTTGCCCAAAGCCCCATCCAGCCTGGCCTTGAACACTTCCAGGGACGGGGCACCCACAGCTTCTCTGTACAACCTGTGCCAGTGCCTCACCACCCTCACAGTGAATAATTTTTTCTTTATATCTAATAAATCTCCCCTTTCTTTAGTTTAAAGCCATTCCCCCTTGTCCTATCATTACTTTCCCTGACAGAGTTCCTCCCCAGCTTTCCTTTAAGCCCCCTTTAGGTCCTGGAAAGTCGCTATGTAGTCTACCCTGAGCCTTTTTTTTCCGGGCTGAAGAGATGTGGTGGTTTTACCCAGCGGAGAAGCTGAACTCCAAACACAACTGCTCTCTCACTCCCCTTCATCAGAAGAACAAGTGGAGAGAGCACAGCACCGTATGGGCCACTGCAGGGAAACTTAACTCCATCCCAGCCAGACCCAGTACCACAACCCCAACTCCCTCAGCCTGTCTTCACAGGAGAGGTGCTCCAGCCCCTTGGTCATCCTCATGGCCCTCCTCTGGACATGTTCTAACAGGTCCATGTCCTTCTGGTGCTGGGGGCCCCAGATCTTAATGCAGCACTCCAGGTGGGGTCTGACAAGAGCAGAGTAGATAATTATTTCAGGAGAGCAGAGCAGCAGAGTAGAGAATTATATTTCAGGAAAATATGTTTTCTAAACATTGCTAAAGAGTTTGGCAATTGCCTCATCAGTTTTCTGTAGAAACAACTGATTTGATCTCTAAACAACGAAACTCTTTATAAACATACTTTGTTTAGTCATTACCTATTGAAAGTGACTGGAAAAATCCAGTGAAACTCTGAAGGTTCAATCCTGTAGGGAAGGTCTAAAGTAAATTGATAGGATTGCGTGTATGATGGCAAGAAGCTAACACCACTGAACCAAAGCCAACAAAATATATGAATACAGGATATATGCACACCCAAACCAAACAAAATCTTATTGATTTGGGTACACTTATATTCTGTATATATATATATATATCCTATGTAACACTAGATTCTTCCCTCCTGTTTGATTTTACTAATTACTCCAAGATTTCTGTTAACTGTTACCCTTCCTCTGACTAAGATTGCTGAGGCACAAACAGGTTACTGTACATAGCCTAAAAAATAAAATAAAATAATAAATTAAAGTGTGTTAAATATCAATTAGAAATATCAATTAGCTTATGACATTAATGCTCCTCTACAAAAGAAAGTCTT
This sequence comes from Oxyura jamaicensis, assembly GCF_011077185.1. NCBI lineage: Eukaryota > Metazoa > Chordata > Aves > Anseriformes > Anatidae > Oxyura > Oxyura jamaicensis. The sequence continues at coordinate 153,072,293 of NC_048893.1, forward strand.
CTTAATTTACTATAATTTATGCATAAATGCCTTTCATTCAGATTGTTAAAAGGAAGATAAGCAAATAGTTAAGAGCAACGGCCACACTTCAATTTCAATAAAACAGTGTAAATGGATGGGAATTAGATGGAAGTACTAGATGCAAATAGAATATATTCTTTTGAGAAAAACTTGTAATAGGGGCCTAAAAAAGAGAGAGATTGGTAATGTTGCAGAGAATAGTCAGACTTGTTAGTATCACTGATAAGCATCAGCCTTGGGCAAGGGGGGAGCTGAGCAGCTTGTTCCTGCTTCTCTCTTATACATTTGTGGATGGAGGTCTGCAAGCTTGGTGGGAGAAGTTACTGAAGGAGGGAGTCTTGTGGTGGCAGAATGGCCCTGTTTTGGTGGTAGAACAGGATCTTGAAGGTCACGGTGCCTGGAGTGAAACCTTTTGCTTCATTATTTGTAAAATTAATATTAAAGTTAACAATCCTGGATATGACAATAAGCTTAATGAAGAATAGGCTAAACATATATAACGATAGTACTCAACTCTCCACCCAAATCATGCTAAACGTCCTGGAGGAAAGAAGGGAGATGACAAATAAGGTAAAAATATTAAGGAAAAGGGGGAAGTTAGTGTTAGGGAAAAGAGACACTGTTAGCATTAGCAGTTAGATAAAGTTAGATAAAAGTTAGGAAAGAGTGGGGGGAGAAAGAAGAAACTGGAGACCTAGAAGAGACAGTTGATGGGCTGTGCTCCTTTTCCTCCACCAAGAGAGGAGCTTCTTGGTAAGCTCTGTGCCTCTGGCCTTCAGTGAGGAATACCCAGGATAGCATTTATCTTGCACTGTTATCATATGCACTATTGCAGTAAGTGTAGTCATTAGTGGCAACTCCAAATCTGTTGTATCTGTTGCCTTATTAAGTATTTTCAACTTTGCAAAACTGTCTCAGTGCAAAGCCCTAGGCAGGTCTCTGAAACAGGCAAACATTTGACTCTGGTAAGTACACTTTAACACGACACACATTACCATGCAAAATCAATAGATGCACAACTGTTCTAACAGAGGCAGACCACTTCCAGTCATGAAATGACAGAAATCAGTGTGCCAAATTTGCAGACGGAAATTATTAATATAAAGTCTGTAAACATTAAGAAAGATTTGGAAGGGGAATTCTCTTAATTCTCTTGTCATTGGTAGAACACAGAGGGAAAAGCAAACACCTCATATCTCAAGTCAGGAAGTGATAATGGGAATCATCACCCCTAAAGGCAGTGTTATCCCATCTTGCATTCACCCTGTTTACAAACATTATTCCATAATCCCATAAAGTCCCCATGTTTTCAAGGGCCTTAAAAGTTCTTGGTTATTGGAAAAATGCTGTTTATTGGACTTAGGATGACAATTTTATTTGTATGTAACTTAGCGGAGTTTGGTTTTCAACTTTCCTCCTTTAATTCATTAGTTCTACGTTGCATGCTTTCAGGATCAGAAAGACACTATCTGTATATGGCAGGTATTTAAGACCATTGTTTCTTAAAAATTCTCCAAAAGTTTCACTTAGCAGTAAGTGAAACCTTGAAGCGTTTGGGTAGGGGACACTGTGGAGGAAAAAGTGCAGTCAGCTCTCATCATACTCAGCTAATCCTGAAAGGAAAAAGTGCAATATGAGATGTGGTAACAAAGATTACAGGCAGGTTCAGAAAAAAGCCCAGTTATACACAAACAAGTAATAAGAATGCAATAGAAGTACAAGAAGTACAGAGAAAACGTAACTTCTGTAAATGGCATTGACATGACTGATACCATAAAATCCTATGTAGTTTCTCATAACAACTATTTTTTTTTCATTAAAAAAAAAAAAAAGAGATACTGAAGGAAAGAACTCGTAAACTATTTGAGGACTGGATAAAATGTTTTACAGTAAGGCACTTAAGAGAGTTGCTTCACTTACTGAAACTATTATTGAGAATTGTATCATTACATTCATACAGAGAATATTATATTGAGAAAATACTGAGTATTAAAGGACTCTTTAATCTACCAGAAAATATGTTCACATGCACTATAATTACCTACTGGATCTAATTATCAAGGAAAGCAATGGTTTCATCCTCTCCTCATGAAAACTTCAAAACAAAATTGGATTTCTCTCTGGAAAACATTAGTTAAATTTTACCTATTAAATTCAATATAGACGTAATTATATAACACTCGACTAGACAATCTACTGAAGCAACTTAGTCAAAGATTTTACCACAGTTCAGACACGGCTCCAGCTGTCAAAAAGCACAAGCAAGTAACTATATGAGCAGGTCTGTGGGAGAATAACATACTTTTCTCACATGCAGATGATGATGGTAATGGTGACTCCCCAAAACTTAGAGCTGGTAATCAAAAAGTACAAACTAGCTACAAATCACAGAGTTACAGACTAGTACTATAGCAGAGCAATGCAACCAAACTGACACAGGGAGTAGTGTCAATATGCACCTTAAAACATCTGGACTTCTGTAGAAACAGTAATGGCTGCAGAAGGAATAATTCAGCCCTGCAGGCTTGACCTCATTTAGCATTTATGTCCTTTCAAGTTCACAGTCCAGAAGCTGTGCATTAATATTATAGCTTTAAGTAAGTGAATGAACATACTTGCAGTTATTACAACAGAAAATGGAAATTTGCTTCCTCTTTCTTACTACATTTAATCCATTTCATGACCTTTTAATGTCGCTTTTCTCGTATGTTGGTATTTCATTCCCTGGAACATTGGCTTATGTATTTTATTCCACAGGATTTTAACACAACAAAAAGAGATTTTGTATATTTTTTTAAGTATTCCAGGGATAATGCATAATTTGAAGGGCAAATCAATTCTAAAATCAATTCTAAAATCCAATTCTGTAGTGTGCATGCATTTATTTATTATACATTAAGTCTAAGAAGGTTAGTAACGTAGATTGCACATTTTTAATGTGCATTACTAAAGGTTGCATATAGCTAACTGAATAGGAAGGGGAGGAAAAACCTTTAAAAAAAAATGCATCTCTTTAGATGTGATTATGAGTAAGTGGAAATGGATAATATGTAGTAACTGCAAGAAACTCGATTGTCCTTATCTAACAAAATCATATTTAAAGGAATACTTCTAAATATGTGTGACAGATGCACTCTCTTTATTCTGTGCTGGCAGCTCTCTGGCTCAGGCATTGCTGATAATTGGACTCAAATGCTGTAAAATTGTAGAGTCACACCTCAGAACAACTAATTCATGTCTAACGGCATGAATTCCTATGCAGAGGTAGCGTAGTTGAGAAACTACTAATGAGAAAAGAAATAATCAGCCTGTATTGCATGACTGTAAAAGCAAAAAGCTTGACAACAAGTCAACAACTTTACACTATAAATATTTGCAGCCACTAGAGCCCATTGAGCTCTTCTGTATGGCTCCAGGCTGCATGGCTGTGATCTCCCCTTGAGCAGGGATACTTCTCAAGGTTACTCCTCAAGAGAGGAGAGATCTCTCACCTGGCATCTGATGTTTGCAGCAAGGTAAGTGACACTTTTTGTATGCATGCAACATTCATATATATCAAGTTTAAGATATATGTTGTGTAGCTATTAAGCTATCTTAATTATTAGACATGTGCTAAGTAGTATAGCGCTTGACTATCATTAAGTATTGATTAATAAGCCCTTTTGGCTAATCTCACGTTAAGAACTTGCTTCAGTAATTCACCTGCAACAATATGCCAGCTACAAAATGCAGTAAGGATAAAGAAATTTGGTCAGGTTCTCTATTCATATCCATCACCAAAAGTAATTTCTAGGTCCTCATAGTACCTAATATCTACGACTGTTTTTTGTGTTATTTTTTCTTCCTTTTGCCTTCTCTAGCACAAGACACAAATGGCACAAGAAAAAACCTTGCCAAAGAGCATAATAATGCTTGGACAACCTGTATAAAAAATAGCTTCCATCTTCCTCACAGGCAGTGCATTATTTATTAGTACAGACATAGCCTCAGAGTTAACTGAAGTTAGGAAGTATGAATATCGTATAATCATAGAAACACAGGGTTGGAAAGGACCTATAAGATCATCTAGTCCAACGGTCCTCCTATCACCAATACTACCCACTAAGCTACTTAATCATATCTCGTAGCACCTCATCCAGGCGCTTCTTGAACACTGCAGGGGATGGTGACTCCACCACCTCCCTGAGCAGGCCGTTCCAGTGCCAGACCACTCTTTGAGAGAAAAAGTTTTTCCTGGTATCTAATCTAAATCTCCCCAGGCGCAAGTTTTGGCCATATCCTCGAGTCCTATCATTAGCTATCTGGGAGAAGAGGCAGACCCCTCTCCTCACCACAACCTCCCTTCAGGAAGCTGTAGAGTACAATGAGGTCTCCCCTGAGCCTCCTCTTCTCCAGACTAAAGAATCCCAGTTCCCTCAGCCTTTCCACTTAAGACTTGCGCACCAGACCCTTCATCAGTTTTGTTGCCCTTCTCTGGACACATTCCAGGGCCTCGATGTCCTTCTTGTACTGAGGGGCACAAAACTGAACACAGTACTCAAGGTGCGACCTCACCAAAGCTGAGTACAGGGGGACGGATCACCTCCCTGCTCCGGCTGGCTGCACTATTCCTGATACAGACCAGGATGCCGTTGGCATTCTTGGCCAGCTGAGCACACTGCCAGATCACACTCAGCCAAGCATCGATCAACACTCCCAGGTCCTTTTCCTTTTCACAGTCTTATACCCACTCTGCCCCAAGGCTGTAGCGTTGCATGGGGTTATTGTGGCCAAAGTGCAGGACCCAACACTTGGCCTTGTTGAACGCCATCCCATTCGCCTCAGCCCAGCAGTCCAGCCTATCAAGATCCCTCTGAAGGGCCTCCCTACCCTCAGGCAGATTGACATTACCTCCCAACTTGGTGTCATCTGCAGACTTACTGAGGGTACACTCAATCCCCTCATTTAGGTCATCAGTAAAGATATTAAACAAGATAGGCCCCCGTACTGATGCCTGAGGGACACCACTTGTAATGGGACACAAGCTGGACTTAACTCCATTAACCGCTATCCACAGGGCACGGCCCTCCAGGCAGTTCTTAACCCAGAGAAGAGTATACCTATCCAGGCCACGGGCAGCCAGTTTCCCCAGGAGAATACTGTGGGAGACCGTGTCAAAGGCTTTGCTGAAGTCTAGGTAGACTACATTAACAGCCTTTCCCTCATCTGGTCACGCGGTCATAGAAGGAGATAAGGTTGGACAAGCATGACCTGCCTTTTGTGAACCCATGTTGGCTGGGCCTGATCCCCTGGATGCCAGCACGTGCCGTGTGATCTCACAGTATGAGCCTAAGGTCGTAATGTTGTCACCCTGGATGAGAGCACCCAGGTGCTGGAGGCATGTCTGTGGTGTGGAGTCACATCTGTGTGACCGCATGTGTGTATGCCAAACACACCTTGCTCTGACTCAGAACTGTCAACATAAATCCACCCTTGTGCTCTCTAGGTGAATTATGCTTCTTTTTGTCCACTTGCTACAGTTTTTCTGAAGAGCTGAGAACTGGTGCATTTGCAAGCAGAAGGGACTTTTCTTGGTAGGGACAACACACATCTAGAAGGATGTGCCACATTGAAACAAAAAGGATGTTTATAACAGCAGGTATAATTAACATTTGCCTGTTTCTCTCAGTTTTAAAATCTCTCCAGAAAAGGGCTTATCTACCCCACATTTTGTGGGAGACTTCCTTACCTAGGAAAAAAAAAAAGGTATCTTTCACCCTCATTGTTTATTAGAATTACAATTTTATGAACATGATGAAGCTACTAAAAGCCCAGCAGACTCAGGGTATGACATTACTAAGAATATATTTGATTCATAACTGTCTTCTGAATTACTATTAATCACATTATATGAATATGTATTTTTGGTAAACCAAATCTTTATTACCTTTATTTTGAGATAGATGTTAAACTTCAAAATTCTATTTTCTTCAGATGGATGCGACAATGAGACTTTAAGGGATATAAGAAATATTTTAAATGAAACATTAGTCACATCTTCTATCATTGCAACTTCAATGCACCCCTAGCTTATACTCTGAGTTTGAGTTCTGCTGAATTCCAGAGTTCAGTTCAAAAATTCTACAGTAACTTACAGATCCAATTTGTGGATCACTCACATGTGACACTAGAAATCTCTAACATAAATAATATTTTTTCAATTATTGCTATTTTCTTGAAAGAAGTATGTGTCTTGATTAGCTGCCAATATATTTTCAGTCTGCATTGTACAGAACTCATGAAACAAATTTTCAAATAATTCTTTATAAAGTTGAAATACTGGTTCTCATCCATTTTATATTTACTTGAATATTAATATCCAATATTAATTAAACTATTCTATGGACAAACTATTCCTATTTTTCAGTTAAATAGGTTTTATTGTTAGTTACACAAAGCACTTGATATGTGATACTACTTCCCTTCTCTGAACTCAAAGTAGCCCATTTGATTTACAGTAAACAGACACAATTAATAATTATATGTTGGGATGAATCTAAATATCTATTCTAATAAGAAAGATTATGAAAACACAAGTTATGACAGACCCATAATCATAGCTGTCTTTTAATTATAAGCACTGGAAGTAGCTCAAAAACACTGTGTCTAAGGCTATGGTTTCACAGATCTCTGGCTGCAGTACCAGACAGACATGCAACTGTTTGTGCAGCTGCTCCATGAAGCAGATCAGGAAAGTATCCAATATAAAAATAATACAGAAGGAAAATTATCCAGCACCAGTTTCCCACTCTAATTCACAAAGCAGCCACAAAAGTGTCTGGGCTACCACAAAGAGTGACAGGCACAGCACGTCCTGTCGAAGAGGCAGGAATGAGCAGCAAGGAACAGGAAAACCTTAAAGTTCATATCAATGATAAAAGTAAATAAATAGAAAATTTAAAACAGCTTTATGAATATCCAGAATCAAAATCAGTACTTTACCAGAAATTGCCAGTAAAAGCTATCCCCTCCCGCTTCAACTGAATACTATCCTTAGCATAAACATTTGTGATAGGAATCAATGAAAATAGAGTCTGGTGAGTAAAACCAGACAAAACTAGCTACTTCTGTTAAAAGCCATCTCCACTACTCACCTGGCACGCGAGCCTTTCAATATATTTCATCCTTCCAACACCACAGATACTTAATGAGGTAAGGAGGTATTATATACAAGCACAGAAACAGAAGATAGAAAATCATGCTCACAAGAGGATGAAATTCATACTGATTTAATGTAGAACCTACATAAAATAAGTATGCCAGAATTGCTGGGTACCTCAGATAGCCAAGAGAGAAACTGATTTCTGACTGAACGAGCTGAATCTCTATTTGCACAAGGAGTCTGAACATAGATATTAGAAACCAAAATACTTAAAGGTAGTGAATATACGTTCTTAATACCTGAATTTGCAATGCCAGTCCTACTCCTGAAATTGACGGTACTTGATACCTCAATTCGTGTTGTCTAACTTTAGGTACCAACCGTAGCATCCCATCATGTCACCAATGAAGGAGGAGAAGCAGACTCATCTTCTACAGCTGTCTTTCTCTCCCCGTAGACACAGCCTTGGAAAGCTAGGCTCCTAAACTTAGGTGTCTCAGTTAAGAGGAAAGAAGCTGGGTTCTGAAGACTTTGTAGATTTTGGACAGCAACTCAAATGCACTCCACTTAAATGCAGACAGTAAGGAGTATCACGGCCCCAGGTCTTTCTGGTGTTAATGGAGAAAGGTATCTCCTGAACTCTGACTTGGGTGCTCTGCATTATCCTTTCTCTCTACAGTCTACAAAGGGACTTTAAGTGCCTAATTTAAAGCAGAATTACATTCAGCTAATTTTCTAAAGATTAAAATCACTAAGTGTGAGCAGACAACAGTAAGAAATAAGTACCTTTAAACAGCTAAGTCAGATGACTTGTCTCAGAAAAGCCTTTTAGCATGTCCTCAACAGATGACTTCACTCTGTGATTCCAACACTCAGCTGTCGAGTGACTTAATGCCAAATCACCAAACTATTAAGCTAATTTCAGTAAGGTATACCCTTCACTTACTGAGTCTCAGACAAAAAAAAAAAAAAAAAAAAAAAAAAAAGATCCCAGACTTAAAAGTCTTAACACATTCAGTATATGTACACAAGGGTGGGAAAAATACCTATCCTTTCCATAAGAATTTATAAAAATAAAAAATTTATATGTATATATATACATAACCTGAACACAATTGTGTATGCTGCAAAAAATCCTGCTTTTTCTGTACCAAAGGAGACAACATGCATTGAACTCTGCTGGGTTATTGTGTTTGTAGGTTCAAAGCTACAGCAGGAAAATTTTTTTAGCAATAAATGTTCCTCAAACCCCTTTTCCTTCAGACTGATAGTGCAGGTGTTCAAAGCAAATATTTGTAACCTTTGCACCAAATGCAACCGCAATGGCATTTTTATTCTTCTCAGAAGAGAAGTATTAGAGAAATATATTTATAAAACATTGCATGCAATCATTCGTGGTTATTCTTAAGAGATTTTTATGTGAAAAATTGGTAAAGAATAGAAACCATCAGTATTCACTTTCATGTATTTTTAAGTGTGAAGGGAAGGGTCAAAGGCAAGAGTAGAACTTCTCACAATACCTTCCTTGTGAATAACAGCTGAGAAGTCTGGAAGGCAAACTAATTGCTTTGCTTTCACATTATCAACAAGGCTATCTTTTGAAAGTGCCGTTAAAATTTTGGTCATCTGTTATGTTTGAGCAAGTTAGTTTGGACTGAAATGCTCTCACTGTCGAAAAAGTGTTCTATTTTCTTTAAAGAGTTTCAGAGGCTCTTAGGAAAATCATATTTCTTTTGACTTCTAAAACTTTTGGGAAGAGGTTACGGGAAAAGGAAACCTCAAGTACTACCCATCAGATCAATCTAAGTGATGAAATAAAATCATACCAAGTTAGAAAAAAATGCACACTGAACAATGAATGTCTATTTATTGTATTACCTTGTCTTTCTAATACATTATCATTAAAAATTAAGGGCATGTGATTCTATCACTATATATGGCATGTCAAACAGAATTCATGTTTCAAGTCCCAAGCAGCAAAAAGGCATCACCCAACACAGCTCTTGACAGGAACTGAATCTGGCTCCCAGGTATTTTAATGAGCAACAGTAATGGGAAAAAGAAAATGAAAGCTGAATTTCCACTAAAATACCCAACTAGTTCTGCATTAGGCCATCTGTGTGATTCAGACATGAGTCACATTTCTTTGTCCCACCACTGACATCAAATCCCTCTTTGCAGGAATCAAGATACTTTCTAGTAATTATGGCCCTTTGATTGCTGTCCTTTCATCCTCAGAAAACAGCTGTGTAACTTCAGCAATGCTTCAGCAAAGCATGTCATTGTATCAAATACCTGCTTGCTCTTACTTGGGAAGACAGATTTTTGCATGAGTTCCAGTACACTACATATGTATGCTGAAGTATTCCTGTCAGCCCAGTAAAAAAATGCTTATCCTCCCAGTCTCAGTGTTCAGATAATTCCTGAGTAAGTATTAACAATGTTATTGTCTGTAAGTTCCACTGCCATCAAAACCACTGTCAATAAAATCTGCTTTAAAGAAATCTGAATGATCTTTAGTTACCTAAACACAGACATACAGTGAGGCTGGAAAAGCCCCTGATCACACATGAGAGCTAGGAAGATGTGGCACAGGATCTCCACATCTCCAGAACAGCTAATCGAGGCCAGTTAAGAAGTTCCAGGTCACCAAATATAGTGTTACATACTTGTGCTTAGGAAACTAAATCACAGCTGCGTAATATGTCTGATACATGAGAAAGGAAGAGCTTTGCTTTTAAGTACAGACTTTAAACTCAGATTCAAGTGAAGGTATTAGATAAAAATTATCAAATTAAGTATTGAAAAGAAACTTATGAGCACTAACAGGTAAACCACATAAACCAGAGAGGAAATGTCTGATCAAGAGAAAGAAGTATTCAGCTTATAGAAGTATGACAATCCAAAATAAAATTTAAAAAAAAGACTCCTTACATTCTGCAAGCTGGTTTTCCACCATTATCTTTGCATGACTGGTATGTTTTTGTTCCTCCCCACTTTTTCCAGTGAAGAACTCAGCACATCCATTAAATGGGGAGAGCGGGTCATCAAGGATTCTCCCTCACCTGAGAATGATTACCATTGGTGTTTCCTGCATTTCCTTGGCAATATAACAACAGTTATATTCGCAAGAGATTTACTTTCTGAAACTGGTGAAGTGATGATGCAGAGAGCAAAACTGCTTTGGAAAGAAGGAAAGAAAGTCCAAGAACTTATCTATAGAAACAAAAGAAAATGACTAAAACAAAGGACCTGCACACCCACGTTGCAGCATTCTCCTGAAGTAAGATATGCTGGAGTTTCCTAGTACGATATTTGGGAATGAAGTTTAATACTCTTCCCTGAGGATCACATTTCTCCCTCCAGCTTATGAACAGGCCTTTCAATCACTTTTTAGCTATTTATTCAAGCTCTACTCTTTGCAGAAAAACAACTCAGTTTTCTGTGGCCTCCTCCGGCAAGGAAGAAAGTAACAACTGTGCTGTACTTGGAAAAACAGCAACAGTAGAAGGGATAGGGGTCTCCAAGTTGTTAAAATACCAAACATCTAAAACGTTGCCTGTTTTCTTGAAGATGTATTAAAAACAACAGAACCAAATTAACTCTTCACAAACATTACTCAGAGGAAAAGCAACAAAACAATTACAGTATATATATTCATTGATGAAAAAAAAAATCATTCCTCAGATCAAAAGGTATGTGCTCTGTTGTCCTCATTGAATATTACCAGTTCCGATGACCACATAATAGACAACTGCCAGATTTGAATTCTCCCAAAATCATAGCATCTATGAGATTCTGCCCTGCGGTTTCTGAAACTCATAGAATCACAGAATGATGTGACTTAAAAAGGACCTTAAAGATCATCCAGTTCCAACCCCCATGCCATGGGCAGGGGCATCACCCACCAGATCCGGCTGCCCAGGGCCTCATCCAACCTGGCCTTGAACACCTCCAGGGATGGGGCATCCACAGCTTCTCTGGGCAACCTGTGCCACTGCCTCATCAGCCTCTCAGTGAAGAACTTCTTCCTTATATCTAATCTAAACCTACCTTCTTTCAGTTTAAAGCCATTATTCCTTGTCCTGTCACTACACTCCCTGATAGAGTTATGTTACTTACATTCTCCCAACAATTTAATTTTACATAATTCCTTTAACACTGAACCAAGCCCAACCTATACTTAGTCATAAGCCTGTTTTGAAGAGCTAGTGCCTGGATCAGGGATGTGCTGTTTTGCTCTTAAAGAGTCTAGCACATGAAGTGCCAAGCTAAGAAAAGACCTGCACTCAAAAGGAAATCCAGTAGGATAATCTTACTCTTTTAGCACTACTATAGTCAATTTCTGACTTTCTTTCCTTTTTTAATGACGACAGTAACCTCAGGTATCATTAAAATCCATTCCAAGCTGAATAGCCGGAGTTTGTGAAAGAACTGCTCCTGAAACATTCCTATTGAAAATAAAAATAAAAATCCCTTCCAACCCTTCCATTACAGAGACCTATAATGGGTCATCTGAATTCCACCTGTGTATTCAGGTGTGCTGGCAAATTCAGATTGTTTCCAACCACCAGTGATGTTACAGAAAGATTCACCTCCACCAGTGCTGAACCCTCTAAAAGCTCAAAACACCACAGCAATATTAGCTATGACTAAGTTCAACCTAAGCAATCCCACCTTTCTCTACTTTTGCTTTTACAAGTGATGCTCCAGTCCCTTCATCAGCTTCATGGCTCTCCGCTGGACTCCCTCTTATAGCTGTTGCACCATATAGTTGCACCAGATCTCTCTTGTACTGGGGAGCCCACAACTGGACACAATACTCCAAGTGCGCCCTCACCAGTGCTGAATCATCAGGTTCAGCAACCGGTCATCTCCCTCAACCTGCTGGCAACAAGCTTCCTAATACAGCCCAGGAGGCTCTTGGTTGTCATTGCTACAAGTGCATGTTACTGGCTCATAGAATTATAGAAATCTTAAGGTTGGAAAAGATCTTCAAGATCATCTGGTCCAACCATAACCCCGCTACCAATGTCACCCAGTAAACCATGTCCCTAAGCACCATGTCCAACCTTTTCTTGAACACCCCCAGGGATGGTGACTCAACCACTTCCCTGGGCAACCCGTTACAATGCCTGACCACTGTTTCTGAGAAGAAATGTTTCCTAATCGTTTTAACTGTTGAAGAGTAGGGTTCCTTGCTCAATTCTTTAATTCTTGAAGAGCAGGGGCAAAACATTTCCATTTTTCCACTCACCAGGGACATTGCCCGAATACCAGGAGTTTTCAACTGTGATGGTGAGAGGCTTGGCAACTCCATCAGCCAGTTCCCTCAGGACCCTGGGATTCATGTCATCAGATCCCATAGACTTGTACCTCTTTAGATTCATCAGGTGGTCCTGAACCTGCTCTTCGCTTACAGTGGGTGGGACTTTGATCCCCCAGCCTCCATCTACAGGTTCAGGGAAATGAAAGACTTGGGAAGCCTGTCTACCAGTGCAGACGGAGACAAAGAAGTTGCTGAGTACCTCAGCCTTCTCCATGTCCGTCGTTACCAATTGCTCAGCTATAGAAACTCACTCCTAGGATAAGAAATTAGCCACCTATAATCGCCTACACACTACTATTTTCACCCCTCAGTCTATTTTCACAAATGTTAAAGGTGCATGATGGCCCTTGAGGACTCCTCCTGTCACTCCAGCGCAGCAGCCCAAAGGAAGCTGGGTCCTCTCTTGTGCTCTTCCTCGAGGCTCTGTGCAGAAGGGATGCCGCCTGTTGCACAAGGGCTGGGGGATGGGAAAGAAGCACTCACACAACCCCTGAGAATTGGCAAGAGTTCTTTATTGCCGGGACATCTTGCAGGTGAGCCTGAGGGATGTCCATGGTGTTTGGTGGCTCCAAGCTCATGCTTGGGATGGGGTCTGCATAACAAGTAGGGAGCTCGCCAGGCACTCCTGCGACGCTGTTGGTGTGCTTGCATGGCAGAGATGTGGTGGTTTTACCATGCTAGGCAGCTGAACACCACAACCACTCTCTCACTCCCCCTCCTCAAATGAGGAGGGGAAGAAGGAAAGAACAACTCACAGGTTGAGATAAGGATAATTTAATTAAAGAGAAAAAAATATTATTAAGAAAATATTATTAAACAATTCAACTAAAGGGAAAAAATGGAAAGGGGAAGAGGGAGGGGGAAAGGTAATAACAAAAAACAAGTAAAGGCTATGTGGAAGTGCAGAGGAAAGAAATTACTCTCTACTTCCCACAGATGAGTGATGCTTGACCACGTCCTTGAAGCAGGGCCTCAACACCCATAGCCAGTGTTCGGGAGGAGGACAGACGTTTTCGCAAGGAGAGACCACCCCTCCCCTCTTCTTCCTTTTTCCACTTTTTATTGCTGAGTGTGACATCATATGGTATGGAATATCCCTTTGGTTGGTTGAGGTCAGCTGTCCTGGTGATGTTACTTTCTCACTTTTTTGCCCACCCCCTAGGAGGGTTAGAGAGAGTCCTGATGCTGTGCCAGCCCTTCTCAGCAGCAGACCCAACACTGGTGTGATACCACTGCTGTTCTAGCTACAAATGCAGAGCGCAGCACAGTATGGGCTGCTGCAGGGGAAGTTAACATCCCAGCCAGACCCAGTACGGAGAGTGAAGATGTGCTGGGGTAGTCAGAGCTCTGGTCTGGCCGAGGTGGATCCACCTCCATTGGTTCCTCCACATCATCTGGTGGATCCAGCTCCATGGGCTCCACAGTGTTTGGCAGAAGGACAAGCCAGTCCTTGCCCGGGACTGCCCACACAGGATGCCTTCCGTCTGGAATGTTTTCAGGCCAGGGTGCCGAACCAGGGGGTTATCCAGTTCCGTGCCTAGGTCCCATGCCACTGCCCAGTTCACTTCCATGTTTGACGCTGCCATCTGTTTTATGGCCATGGCTGGGTCCCACACTGTGTTCTGGATGACAGGCACGCCTCTGCTCCCCATGACTTTCCGGATGACGCTCCTGCCTTCACCCCATGCCACCCTTGTACCACTGGTTAGGCCCAGGCCCCCTGTCGCTGTATGGCTGAGGAGGCGGCCTGTTCCCTGCGTCGTTGCGGTGCCAGTGGTACTGCTTATAATAAGTGTCTGTGGGCCGCACGCCAGAGGTGCCTTGGGCACTGGTGTCTGTTGTGCCGCAGGCACAATCCCTCTGCCCATGACACTTCTTCCTGTTAGGTGCACTCCTTCTCGGTGCTTCCTTGGACGGCATTGCTGTCCTCACACCAAGGAGGCCTGCTGCTTGCCTTGCTGCTTTGGCTCTTCTTCCTGCCGCACAAGCTGGCAGTCAGAGTGCCCAGAAGCCCAGCGAGTGGTGGGCCAGCTGCAGGGGTCCAGTTTTATAGGGCCCGCAGCAAGGGCGGGGCAGTGGTGGCCACTGTGACCTCAGCAAGCCTCTGTGATGGAGTGGCCCACGCGTGGCCAAAGGTGGCTGTGTTGGAAGTGACCTGGAAGATGCCCTCACGTGGAAGAAGGAGGAGGGCTGGGGGGGCTGAGGGCCCCTTTTCTGGGGCTGGCTCCCCCAGGCTGTTTGGCTTGCCAGAGAGACAGGCTGCCCCTCAGCCACAGGGACTGCCCTCCACCTTCCATCCTGTGCCTTGAGTTTATTTTTAACACTGTTTTTTAGGTAATCAAAATTAATTTACGGAAAAGAACAGAAGCAAGGTGCATCTTCAGCCCTAATTAACATATGCACTTTGTGCTCTGAGTGACGATTTTCTTTCTGTCATCAAATTTAATCTAAATCTCCCTTCGATTTGTTCAAAGCCTTGTTCCTTGTTTCATGGCTACACTCCCTGATATAAAGTCCCTCTCCAGCTTTCTTTTAGGCCATTTTTATGGGTTAGGTTAGATGGCAAAACTGCAGGACCTTGCAAATTGCAGCCTTATCTACCATGTTCCACATGACGCTTTCCAGCTCAGGTTCTAGTCTCCCATCAGTGTAACATAGAATCATAGAATCATTCAAGTTGGAAAAAGACCTCCAAGATCATCTGGTCCAACCATCTCCCTACCACCACTGTCACCCAGTAAACCATGTCCCTAAGCACCACGTCCAACCTTTCCTTGAACACCCCCAGGGATGGTGTCTACCATGATCCCCAATACCTTTTCTGCAAACATCACTTCCAGCCATCTTGCTTCATCTACATGTGATTTCTCCTCTCCAGGTACAGGTCTCAGTATCTGCTTTTGTTGTACTGCACCATGTTCCTGTCAGCTCATTTCTCCAGCCTGCCATACCGAGATTATTTAATTTCCATAATGATTAAAATTTATTATTGCTGAAAAGTCACTGCAAAATACATGAATTGCTTCATTCTTTAAAGCTCTCTCAAGTACAAGAAGATGTCTTAAATGGCTTCTAACATTTTACTGTTATCATATAAGATACATGAACATGAAGGCAGGTATCATCAGCCTTAAAGACTTATTTTTAAGAATTAATTTAATAAGTCTTTAAGAATTCGATCTCCAGAAATACAAAATATTCTCGCCTCCAAAAATGGTAATAAGGATAGCTAATTGCTTGCTAGATAAGGCTAGGGCTAGCTTTGTGACTCAAGGTCACACAGGCTATGTACATTCAGAAGCCCTGTGGCATAATAGGAGTGTATTTACAGGGTGAAAAAGTTCATACAGATGATCCATTGTTCACACTCCTTGCATTTTGGAGTCAAGTCCCACAGATCCCATGCCCACTAGTGGCTGGAGAAAAACTGATGTAATCTTAAAATGCATCTTTCAGTTTAGATTCATCTGTAAGGAACTGAGCTTGTGAACCACAGCTGCAACTGCTCTGTGATGTGAACCTAAGTGGAGTCTGTGAGGACAACAGGAAGAATCACTTTTTAAAAGACATCCCTTAATTCAACCTGAAACATTAATGTAAATGCACCCACACAAGCCTACAGAGCAGACTTTCTCATTTCTCCTGTCCTCTATTCCATCAGCTCGGCTTTAAATTCTTCCCTTCTGTCTATGCAGAAATACACATCAAGGACAAACATATCTATTCACTTTATACACCCACATACTAAAGTAGTGTTGAAAAGCAGTTTGTCTGCATCACTGGCTAGAATTCAGCTATACTTCTGATGGCTCAACTTTAGGTAGGCCTTAGACTGAATTCTCCCAGGATGACTAAATGACTTCTTAGTTCACACAGAAAATCTATGGCATTATTTATGATTGAACACTGTGGTCCAACCTACTTTATTAAAACATAGCTATTGTTCTGACATGGTATTATATAAAAAGATCAATTCTCAGGTTTCCAAACAAACTACTTAATCTTACTGTTGAAAAAATAGTGCTGTATTAAGCTCATGCACCTACAAACAAGAAACAAACAAACAGATAAATATATTAAACCACTAATTTACATACACTGATACACACAAATCCAAGCATTACGTTGCATTCAGTCTGGAAATGCACAAATTCTCTCCTTTAAATTTGGAGGGAGTCAGATGGGGCTCCTCTGTATGGCCTGGAACATAAGGTTCCCATGCCTGAATGAGAATAGGCAGAAGAAACCTAGCTCTAACTGATTGATTAAAAAGTCAGGTAAGAGCAGAAAGACTCTGAAATCTCTGTTTCCAAGACAAAGAACAAGGATGTCATGTCAGTGGTGGAAGCATTCCTGTTTCTACTGTTGTTTTGAATCCTGTGGCTCGCCACAATAAAACAAAATACGTAAATACTCCGGAGAGCAGAATCCAAGTCCCCCTGCTGTCCATTTCTAGGAGGGCACCTTCTCCCTCCTTGAATGGAAAGAGGTGAAATACGTGTTTGCATAAAAATAGCATAATTAAAGCTTCATCAAACACCTTACCATGTCATGCTCCAAGGAAGATTTTTTACCAATGCAATCAAAACAAGTGAATACATAGAAGAAGGTGCTACATTTTTTAAAAGCTTACCAAAGTGACAAGACAAAAAAGTCAGTCACAAGTAAAAATGCTAGAATTTTCACTTCATGCATTTCTCAACTGCTTAATTTTACTAGGTTAATAATAGCAACTTGGTTACAATAGGTGTTGGTCTTCACAGGGCAACTAGACACCAGTATTGGAAACAGACCTAGGAGTAGACAAAAAAAAAACACTCTTTCAAAAACTCCTGAAACAGAACTTAACTGAGATAGTATTGAGACAAGAATTTTGTCTTCAGATTGATTGTAATTTATCTAAAATATTTTATCTTACAACTGTAGTGACCTGATGCAATAGATAAGATCAGGGTTTGTGGACAGAGGTATTAAGAGCTCAAACAACACAGCTGAAAGCTTATCCACTCAGTTCAGAACATGAGATATTACCCCCACCAATTTTTGTCTAACTTATTTTGTGTAAGAAAATCCAACAGAAATTCAAATTTTAATGATGCTTTATATGATATACAAATTCTGTTTTGTCATCCTAGCATGTTCATCTCCTTCAGATAAGCATGTTCTCAATTCTATACACTTGCCATAGTAACACTGAGTCATGTATCACAAAAGATAAACTGGACAGCAAGAAAGAACATCTGTTGTTCTTCACTAGAGAAGATTATTTCTCCATGAAATAATGTTCACTGGAGAAACATGTATACAGTACAACCAGGTTTCACTTAATATATAGGTAACTAATGATGTGTTTTAAGATTTAGCCCACTAAAGAAAGGAGGGTAAATGTTATCTCATACATAGAGTGAAGAATCTCATAGAGTAAAGAATCATTTAATAATAATAAATCATAGCAGCTTGCTTTCATATTTATTCTTTCCTTGTATTATGCTACAGATTTCATTTGATAACCTAAAGACTGCATGGGGGAAGATTGGAAGGGAGATGTTTCTTCATTGTAAAACAACAGCGTTGCAATATTTCAAGATGCTGAAACTGTCTTAGGTAAGAAACAAAGCAGTCGTCATGAACAACCTTTCTCCTTTTGTGCCCAATAAATCCCATTTAGTTGTAAAACTGCTCGGAGAACCTGAATTCCATGCAGGAACCTGGTCTTCCATTAACTATCTGCACGAGGAAGAATACTGTGGGATAATGTGCATAGGGTAGACTGCATTCAGTTTTCTGATTAAATTGATGTTATTCACCTTTCAAAAAACCATTTGAATTCCAGATTATACTACTGTGAATGCCTTCATATGTTTGCATTCGCTATTTTTAAGGCTCAAGTGGGACTGTAGAATCTGACTGCTCTAACACACCTTGGGCACACAAGAGATTTCTTTGTTAAATAAGGCAGTGGCTGGCATTTGAGTACAGCACATCTACAAAAGCTGATGTTAAACCGTGAGGTTGATAATCTACCACTCCCACAGATAGTCTGTTCCAGTGGCTCTTTTAGATGGGCTTAGTTCCCTCAGCCTATACAGCTCACCATCAGTATTCCGGCAGCATTTGCCACTCAAGCACCACCATTTGCCCCAATACCATACCCAAGAGTTTGCAACACTTATGTTTGATGCCATGCTATAAAAACACTATGCTGATGGGTTACCATCATTATTTCATTCTTAAGCATTAAAGACATTCTTAAGCAAAAAAGTAAACCTAGAAAAATGGTCACATGTTATGGAGTACAGGGGCAGCATGCAGCATAGCTCAATGCTATGAAAATGGATGCGGTTAGTCTGCTGCAGAAACACTGTCTTGAATATTGCTTATGCCTGGATATTGCATATGCCAAGTTGCCTCACCGTACGTGGATGCTTCCTCATGGTCAGGGAACACCCCCATAGGATTTGCATTTAAAAGTGTGTTGTTAATCTACGCATCGACCAGATCCATATGCTGCATGCTTTAGATAACAGTGTTTACCCCATGAAAGTGAACACAAAGTGACTGCAAAACAATGCCACTAACACTGCAACTCCATATTAAAAAGGCAGCATTGACTTCTACATTTTAAGATAACAGGAAATCCACCGTAGAACAGCATACATTTTTTCCCAGAATTTTTACAAATATTAAAGTTTTTGAGTCAGATTAACCATTTCCGATTTCTCCTACAGTACTGTTTGAGGAAATTCATCTCACCTTTATAGGAACTGAAGAAGGTTAATAGCTTTTTTGAGAAATCACTTTGAATTAATCCCAACATGTTCTATTTTGAGTGCTTTTCTTGCTTTATTTTGCTAGAATATCAATTTGACTTTTCTTGGTCTTAGAATTTTATTTTTCTCAGGAAGTATCCTAACTCTGTTCTTATACTGTATGAAATTGCACACTTTCAAATGACAAATTAAAAAATTATCAGCTGTTCTGAATCCTTGGCGTACATAGTGACAAAATGCTGTAGTTGTCCTTCTTTAAACGTTACAGAATACACTTGCACATATATGGTCCAAGTTGGAGAAGTATCCCTTACACTGATGATGTGTTTCAATGAAAATTAATGGTAAGTGATGCAAAGGGAGGAATCAGTCTCTAAAAAAAAACACAATCAAATTTTCTTTTCTTCACAGTACGTAAGTAGAAGCATTCGCATTTGGAGAGTGGAAAAGCAATTTCCTGGATTCTCTGTGACAAGCTGCTGATTAACTAACTGGATAAACCAAAATCTTAATTCTGTCTTCAAATTCTCCTTTCTGTGACCTATTCATTTTAAGCTGTAATTTCTCCAGGAAAGGTCTGTGCTATGGTCATATACTGAGAAGCATGAAGTAAATGAGAGCATAAAGTTCTACAGAAAAGGAAAAAAATGAAAAAGACCACACCTATTTCCCCCTTTCTCTTTTCTTCTTTCTTCCTAAAGCTCTCATTCTGTACTTCTCCCATTACTTCCCTAAGGTTTTGCTTTCTAGGATTTATTCATATTTGGTTTGTTGTTTTTGTTGTTGTTGCTGTTTAATTGATCCATTTCTTGTTTGATTGCCTTTACTAGTGCCCTCACTTAAGCTGATGCTTTGATTTTTATTTTTGAAGATCTCTAATTGACATGGATATGATTAATTATTTAAGTGACTTGTGTAAGTGCTCTTGATCGGTTTTACGAGAGGAGCTGAGTTTTAAGAAGAGATGCGAAAAGCTAAAGCCTAGGTGCATCTTCCTAAATCTGCCTGACAGAATGCTCCTGTTCCAGTTGCATTAGGTACCATAGCAACTGCAGGGAGAGAAGCGGAGAATCAAAGAACTATTTCAGCTAGGGAAACAAATCTGTAGTTAGAAGCAAGAACAAACCTATGATCATGTTTTTTTCCCCTGCTACCTTGTCTGTTCTGTATCTAATTTAAAATGTGCGAGGTTCAAGATGAGCAGCAGTCTGAATTACACTTTTTTTTTCCTTCCCGCCCCAGGCTCCAGTGACCGTTCAGTGCTGGTGGCATTGTCTAAGGGTTTAATATTGCTGAGTCTCTTACTTTTTAAATATTAATATACAGTATATACACTGAATCTAAGTAAATACTGTGCACCATTAATGTAAGTGCAGTCACTGGAGCCCACAGTGCGTCTTAACGCCGCTTAAAACAGACATATTTGATCTTACACCTTTCGTTGTTATGGGACCAAATGCCCCTAGCTCACATACAGACACCAGATGTCAGCATCTACAGTCTGAAAGAGTGAACTCCAAACTTTCAACAAAATTATAATGTTGTTTGCTGTTCCCTGGGTTGTGCAGGACATCCTCCGCAGGACTGGCAGATATGACAGAAGACAGGACCAGCACCTCTGCACAAGCAGGTCTGGAGAATGGACAGGACACCAGAGGGCTTCTGAAACAGCACTAGAGAGATGTCTGTACACAATCAAATTAAGCCAAGGATTTTATCCCAATGAATTGCTGCTACCACCTTTGTCTCTGGGAAGGCTGTACTCTATTATATCACTACTTATTCTTTTAACAGCTGCCTCCTCATGGTCCCCTTCTAATTTCACACTATTTCTATTTGCTCATACTTTGGGCAACTCCATAACAGAGCCCATAAAGCAGGTTTAGATTGCACAGTACCATCCACTGAGAGTGTGCCTCAAGGTTTTTGACCTGTCATTCAAAAGTAATTTGAAAGTCTGTTTGATAAAGGAAAGAAAATAAATGAGAGGAAGCAAAATTTAAATTTTTTAAACCACAGGAGTCATTAATCTATTTCACAGTAAGGAATAAGCACCATGATTGCAGCAATGGCTATATTTAAAACTTAAATTATAATAAATACTCAAGAAAACATTATCTTTAAAAGAAAACAGCAGGTTCATTAACACCAGGTGTAAAAGAAAGAAAGGAAGAAAAAAGCCAGCTTAATGCACCATTAAATATAAAATGGAAATATTAAATGAAAAACAAAATATTTCCCAAGGGGATAATTCCCACGAAAGTTCCTTAAATATTAGCCTCTACCTATTAACAGAGTAAAGGAAAAGCCCTCGAATAAAAGAAATTACAAATCTTAATCCTCTACGTTAAAGAAAACTCTTAGATTAGATGCCTATTTCAGTTTATCTTTAAAATAACAAGAGTAAGTCATGAAAAATCAGGTCCCTTGTGAGACTGACCAAAACTGAATTTTCAGTTTTCTGCACTATGCTGACAATCATTTACAATAAAATCAGAATGATAAAGGGAAATTGTCTGTGGGAACTAGTGAGCTAGGTGACAGCTTCAGTTTAACACAGTTATTCTGAAAAAATAAAGTAAATAGAATTTTAATATGGCTGAACGAGGCCTTACTTTGCTTACAGATTTTTTGCTTGATGCTTTCAAATAATATATCAAGGAGTGACAAAACTGGATACCAACCGGTGATAATCAGCTGTCCTACATTACCTGCACTTTGTTTAAAATAACATGAAGTTAAAGCTATGTTAGGCAAAAAACAGAAAAACTGGATTACAAACTACATTAAATTTAAAATTGCCATGATATATCAGGAGCATAATACAAAACTACGCTATACCTTAAAATTTCCAGTCCTCCTTTGTACATCTACAAACCTTGCAAATTATAACAATATATTATTATCCCAGCCTCCAAATCTGCATGAATCTGCAACGCTGCATGACTTCTAAGCACAGCATTAAAAAAAAAAAAAAAAAAAAAAAACTTGCAATGTTTAGTTATTTTTAGTTATCTAGCAATAATTGAATATATTTATACAAATATACTGCATTTTACATAAGCTGAGAACAAATGCATGCTACATTCTGAAATAAAAATGACACATTAATTTGATTTGAAAGAAATTTACTCAGCCACCTAATTAGCATGATCTTGCAGAACATGTATTGTATAATTTGCAAAGTTTACTGCATTCAAGCCAAACAGGCAGACCACAGCTATCACAGCGGTGGTAGTGGAGGGGAACAACCATCTGTAATTTACATTCTCCCTTCTTTCCGTTTGAGAAGTTAGTTGGCTCCCGTTCAGCACGTAATTCCTTCTTTTCAAAGTCCTGCTGACAGTATGTGATCCATTGAAAAGGGCAACAACAAAATTGATGACATCTGGACAACTAGATGTATAACCAGCCCAGAATTCACACGTGCCTTGAGAAACACTTGTTCTGCAGTGATTCAGGCCTGCCAGGTGATGTTATGCCAATGAGGTCCGGGTTTACAGATAATACAAACAAAAATACTTACAGGAGTAGGAATTTACATCTTTCCTTTGTTGCAGATGAATACCTAACCACTGAACTACAGCGTTATTTTTTCACGTTGCTTCTGTCACAATGAATATTTAATTATACAGAACAGAACAGCTGCAACAGGAAAGTTTAAGAGTTACATGCTGCAAAATAAGAAATAACCCAGAAAGCAGCCCACTACTCAGTAATCTGTATTTTTAGACATTACATGAAAATCTTGCACAAATAGCTACTATACATTTACTAAACTGCTATGCAGCTGATCTACAGTAAACCTTAGAATCCATATCACGATCTGCTATGCATGTGTCATTTAAATGCACGTGCTTTTAAACACGTGCTCAGAAGACTGAATATAAAATATTCTCCTTTGGCACTCCAGAATCAGCAGTCCTCTATCATGGCACTCCTCTAGCCGGCACAGACCTAAGTTCAAGCTTTTAATGCAAGCTGAAATTTGTTGATTTATTAAAAATTGACACTACTTGTATCCATATTCTTTTAATGATCAAAGTAAAGTTACCTATGCCTGTTGCTGAACTGTTTAATATCAGTAAAGGCTTGTTTCATTACCACTTTTAAAATTACTATACCACCTACTTTATTCCACAAGATGGACATACCTTTCTGTTTCACTACAGGGAAAGAAATAAAAAGAAAAAAGTAGATAATCATTTCATATTCTGCATGTCTGGCAGCAGGGAGGTAGCAGTAAACCAGGTTTCATTCACGTCAGGGTAAAAGCAATCACCTCTTAGTAGCTGATAGGCTGGAACCTTAAATATCAGCTTATTCCTCAATAACCTGCTCGTGTTCCCAGACCGTAATCACACCCTTGAGCTACATTAGACCTGGCTGCTCTAAGATTTCAGAGAGCAGGGAAGTTCTGGGAGCTGTTACTTTGGCGTGTGTAATACACACACTGTGGCAGAGCTCCAGACACCTCAGCGCATGCATCTAAATACTTGTGTCCAAGCTTTCAATACTGCCAAGGGTGAGAGAGGGCTCAGTTCAGTTGCTTCACCATAGGTTTCTAGTGACATTCAACATGCCCTAAGGTATTTAGCAATAACTTTGGATTCTTTATCTCCACATGAGCCAAAATTCTCTTCCCTGCTCTCTGCTTGCTGTTCAGATCTTTTCTACAGATTTCCTGGATTATTTCTATTTTTATCACTCATCTGCTTTTCAAAGTAAAGGTGTAGTCATATACAAGAAAAACTCAATACTTGCTTTGTTGAATTTTGTAAAAGTGTATTTTAATTTTTGTCTGATGAATTTCAATTTGATGCAAATCTGCCCTCCCTCACTTTTCTTTTTTTTTATATTTTGACAAGATTGTTTTTTAATTAAAAATATCACTTAAAATACAAATATATTTACCTGATTAAGATGTAAAAACATTAAACTTAAACACCTAAATGTAGACTATTTTAGTTTTGCTGGGAAAGAGAACTGTTTTTACTTCTCACAAAGCCTTTGAAAATGCAGTATGGAGTTCCATTTCTCCTAAGCATTATGCCAGGTTCACTGAGACGCAATTTGAAAAAAAAAAAAAAAATGGGGGTAAAGATTAGACTCTATTTCAAAAACTACAAAATTCATTGAATTTCCTGCGTGGAACATGGAGTTCTTAATAACATAATTAGTAACTGTACATATTTAGTAGCTATATGAACATCAGTTTCACTGTAAAAATGATTAAAACTGAAATTATTTGGGGGCTACAATGTTCTGAACAAATGAATGTTCATTCATATAAATATATTCCTATACTATATAAAAATATAGCATTCTAAATTTAACTTCATCTTTATGTCTGAAGCAGTCCATCCCATTGTATTAGAGTACTTACCTTCTTGGAAAGAAATTAATGAACTCTTTTGTCAGATCATAAAGCAGGTTGAGCAGTCTAGACTATCCTCCTGCCCCAAAGCATGATAAACCATATTTACTACATAATTCTTGGCACACGTTGTCTAGTACAGCTTATTTAGAAGACATTCGGACATTGAAATTCCCTACTAGTTTATTCAAATAATTTTATTGTTGTCATTGGAAAATATTTCCTCATACTGAACCTACATTTCCTTTGCTACAATATAAAACCTTTTTTTTTTAAAAAAAAAAAAATCCACCCCGCATTAACAGAGTACAGGTAACTACTTTCTTCTAGATAGTTACGGAAAGTTATGACCCATATTTTTTGAAGAATAGTGTAGTTCTTCCCTAGCTCTCTCACTTTAAAGGAACCAGGGCTGTCCCTTTTTTAAGCTACATGTTTAGGTTTCACAGCACACTTTTGCTCCCCTTTCTGGCCCATTTTCTTCTTCAAGTAAGCTATCCAAAACCAAACAGTCTTCCAGCTCAAGGTTTATCAGCACAAAACAGACAAGTTTCGGTTCACGAATCTTATCTGCTGTTTTTCTGTTTAAGAATCCTGAGACAATAGCTGTCTTCCTCACAACAGCAAGAGATGGCTGACTTCTGTCAACTTTTGATCCATCATTATTCCAATAACTTTTCTTAGAAAACAGATCCACAGAAAGTTATCCCCCATCCTGTTATTTCTTCCACTGTTTCTTCACAATTAAAGGTAGCACCTGTATTTGCTCATAATGAACACTGCTTTTCAGGCTTTGTTTCCAACTTCTCAATATTTAAGTTCTGTCTTCCTGCAATACTTGACTACCTGATATTTTATTTCATTTTCTTAACAGAGAGAATAGAAATACTAAACAGAAATATAACTTTTCCACTTGTACTTGAAAATCCTGGAAATCTAAATAGCTACAGAAAAATGCTATCTTTGAAACAACACAAAACAGTTGTCCTAAACCACCTATTTTATACTGCCTTCTCTTGGACTTTGGTCTCCTTTTAATCTCCTACATTCTACCAGCAAATCAGCTTCCCAACATTTTTAGAATAAGCAGTATGCAGGCATCCACAGATACATGAAAATGCAAGCCACTGCACAGAAGGAAATGATGTTTTAAATTTGTACATCACTTTTATTTTTTTCTAATGCATAAGCACGGCATAAAGTATAAAAGTTTGAGATTAGCATATGTCTGTACTGATCACTTTGTTACAAAGATCTAAACCAAAACAGCAGTTAGCTGGGTATTAAATATATTATATATATATATTATATATACATATATAAATGTTATGTGTTATTATGTCAAAATCTTGGTATTTACCCTCCATTTGACTCTGAAAATTTAGCTGATATCCATGATGACAGGAGTGCCTAAGTACCAGTCTACCTAAATCAGCTTAACTGTAACTTGGGTATTACTGCAGCTAGTAAAAATAATTAAGTGATTGTCAGTAATCATAGCTTGAGACAAGAATCTGCAAGCCTAAGAGCACATCAGGAGTACAATTTTAAGAAAAGACTGATGTGATGAAAACTGTTATTACAGAATCCCAGTGAATCCCTGTGTTTATAAACCTCAGGAATGCCTGTAGCAGAGCATACACGTATGCAAGTATCCAAAAGATAAGAATGAAATACAATGGTAGTAAATCCCTCTAGAATTATAAAAGACATTTTCATTATCCGCAATACGGAAATAAAACTCAGGATTACTGCTTAAAAGTATTTAAATATTGAGATTTCTGCACTTACAACAGCCCCTTAATGCTGTGCTTTATGTGTATATAAACATACTGGGTCCAATTCTAAGTTACAATAGTACACTGCTTATCCTGCTTCTTGTATTATACAGAAAACAAAATACCACCTGAATAGATCATTTCTGAAGTTAATAAGGCTTCTGTAACAACTTTGCTCCCTAGATCAACCAGGGGGTATAATGGGGGGGTCTTGCTGTGTTAACATTCACTACTTTTATTTGAAAATTCATGGCAGACTGGTGAAGTTGCCACTGACTGGAAGATGTTTAAAAAAAGAAAAAATTAATGACCAGGGAACTACAGGCCAGTCAGACTCATGTCTGTGCCTGGAAAGATCATGGAGCAGAGCCTTCTGGAAAGTATCTTTAGGCACATGGAAAATAAGGAGGTGCTTGGTGACAGCCAGCATGGGTTCACCAAGGGCAAATAGTGCCTGACAAATCTGGTGGCCTTCTATGACAGGGTTACAGCATTGGTGGATGGGGGAAGAGCAACTGACATCATCTACTTGGACTTGTGCAAAGCATTTGACACTGTCTTGCAGGATATCCTTGTCTCTGAATTGGAGAGACATGGATTTGATGGATGGACTACTTGGTTGGTAAGGAATTGTCTGGATGGTTTCATTCAAAGAGTTACAATCAATGGCTCAATGTCCAGGTGGAGACCAGTGACGAGCAGTGTCCCTCAGGGGTCTGCACAAGGACTACTACTGTTTAATATTTCCATTAATGACATTAACAGTGGGACTGAGTGTATCCTCAGCAAGTCTGTCGATGACACCAAGCTGTGTCGTGTCAGCAGCACAATGGAGGGAAGGGATGCCATCCAAAGGGACCTGGACAGGCTTGAGAGGTGGGCCTGTGCAAACCTAATGAAGTTCAACAAGGCCAAGTGCAAGGTCCTCCACCTGGATCATTTCAATCTCAAACACCACTATAGGCTAGGTGCTAAGTGGATTGAGAGCAGCCCTGAGGAGAAGGACCTAGGGATGTTAGCTGGTAAAAAAATCAACGTAAGCTGGCAGCGTGTGCTTGCAGCCCAGAAAGCCAGCCATGTCCTGGGCTACATCAAAAGGAGCACGGCCAGAAGACTGAGCAAGGTGATTCACCTCTACTCTGCTGTGAGAACCTACCTGGCATACTATGTTCAGCTCTGGGGCCCCCAACATAAGAAGGGCATGGACCTGTTGGCCCTCCAGAGGAGGGCCATGAAGATGATCAAAGGCTGGAGCACCTCTCCTATGAAAACAGGCTGAGGGGGTTGGGGCTGTTCAGATTAAAACTCTGGGGAGCTCTTACAATGACCTTCCAATACCTAAAGGGGGCTACAAGAAAGCTGGGAAGGAACTCTGTCAGGGAGTGTAGTGACAGGAAAAGGAGAATGGTTTTAAACTGAAAAAGGGTAGATTTTGATTCAGTATCTAGAAGTTGTTTGCTCAGAGGGTGGTGAGGCACTGGAACAGGTTGCCCAGAGAACTGTGGATGCTCCATCCCTGGAAGCGTTAAAGACCAGGTTAGATGGGGCTTTGAGCAAACTGGTCTACTGGGAGGTGTCCCTGCCCATGGCAGGGGGGTTGAAACTAGATAGTCTTTAAGGTCCTGTTCAACTCAAGCAATTCAGTGATTCTATTTCTCAGCCCAAGAGGTAACACTATCATAGCTATGGGGAAAGTTCCACAGGATAAGAAAATGAGGTGCATAACTTCAGTGAAAGTGAGATGTTTTTGAGACCCTTATCCCTCAGTACAACAACCGAGGGTCAAGTGGGTCTCAGCCTGTCCACTTTCTTGACTTTTAATATAATCAGTTTCATTTAATTAATGGAAGCTGGGATTCATAGGTACTTGGATTTTAGCTTATTTTGATCACACTTAAAATACAAAGGATTACAGAGTAGAGAAAGAGAAAATGTTGGAACTTCAAAGCAGCTCTTTGCATTTTTTTTGCTGCAAGCAGCTCTTTGCAGCTTTTTGCATTGCGAATCATACAGAGGGCAATCATCATTTGAAACCTTAAGTGAGATACAGCAGAACCTGCTGAAATAATTTTCTGATTTTCAAATAATTCTTCACAGAACTTCACAAATGGAAAACAATGGAAACACTGCCAGAGCAGATATAGTATTACACGGATGAACAAAATTTCATTATTTCTTATGGCTTAGCATGCTACCAGAGAAAGCATCTCAGAAGATTTCAACACATTTTCTAGTTCATGTAATTTACTTTAGCTATGGGCTACAACTTCATCATATTTAGAATCATAGAATATTCTGAGTTGGAAGGGACCCATAAGGATCATCAAGTCCAACTCCTTGCACCGCGCAGGTCTACCCAAAAGTTTAGACCATGTGACTTAGTGCACAGTCCAAACGTTTCTTAAATTCATACAGGCTTGGTGCAGTGACTACTTCACTGGGGAGCCTGTTCCAGTGCGCAACCATCCTCTCAGTGAAAAATCTCCTCCTGATATCTAGTCTGAACTTCCCCTGCCTCAGCTTCACCCCATTCCTGAGGGTCCTATCACTGGTGTTTATGGAGAATAGGTCACCTGCCTCTCCACTCCCCCTTGCGAGGAAGTTGTAGACTGCGACAAGGTCCCCCCTCAGCCTCCTCTTCTCTAGGTTGAACAGGCCCAGTGACCTCAGCCGCTCTTCATAGGTCATCCCCTCCAGGCCCTTCACCATCTTCGTCGCCCTCCTCTGGACACTCTCCAACAGTTGAATGTCCTTTTTGTACTGTGGTGCCCAGAACTGCACACAGTACTCGAGGTGAGGCCGCACCAGCGCAGAGTAGAGCGGGACAATCACCTCCCTTGACCTACTAGCAATGCCGTGCTTGATGCACCCCAGGATATGGGTGGCCTTCCTGGCTGCCAGGGCACACTGCTGGCTCATATTCAACTTGCTGTCAACCACAACCCCCAGATCCCTCTCTGCGGGGCTGCACTCCAGCATCTCGTCGCCCAATCTGTATGTACGGCCAGGGTTGCCTCATCCCAGGTGCAGGACCCGGCACTTGCTCTTGTTAAACTTCATGTGGTTGGTGATCACCCAGTTCTCCAACCTGTCCAGGTGTCTGTGCAAGGCCTTTCCACCCTCGTCCGAGTCTACAACTCCTCCAAGTTTGGTGTTGTCAATAAATTTGCTCAGAACACCCTCCAGCCCTACATCCAAATCGTTTATAAAGACATTGAGAACCATATTTAAATATAGCAAGTGTACTGTGACCTCAAACAATCTGATATAAGTTTGATTTCACTTAATTCTGATCAAGCTTTAAATCAACATTGATCTATTATGTAGTAAAATTATACAGGAAAAATAAATGAAACTGGTTTGGTGCAAGGTGATTCAATATACTCCAGAGCTTACATCACAAAAACTGTAGAGTTTTTCTACATAGTAGTAAAAGTGTCAGGAAACACTGTAGTGAAAGAATGCCATTTATTACCTCTTTCTTACAAAGGTATACTTGCCAAGCCCACTATTTTGGTGAAAGGCTGCCACATTCATAAACAAACCAAGGTTCCATTTTGTAAAATCAATTTTATGATACTAGAGATCCCAAACACAGTAGCATAAACCAAAGTCCATTTACTTTCAGACTCTACAACCTAATTATCTCTCAATTTCCCTTTCAACCAGACAAGTTGCTATGTCATATACAGCCACCTTCTAAAGAGTTATATGCGCTGTGTGAAAAAATAACAGTGACACAAGATTTGCTATCCTTTCTCCGTAGCTCCATCCCACTCCAAATCACCAGCTTCCTTGACAAGTGACTATTCAGTTCTTCTTCAAGTGGTTGGAGAGGAACTCCTCTCTGTTGTGATTTTTTTTCCTCCTACACATAACTTGGCACTGCACTGTAACTATACAAGGGTCATACATCCATGACATGGTATGGCCAGGGTCAGGAAGAAGCCTTTTTCATGGATATAGGACTTAAGTTCTTTCTAGTCATCCATACCCCTCATTTTGGCTGCTTGTTTTTATTTCAAATGTTACTAGGTGAGTACTGGTGTTACATAGTAAAGCATTTTTTACATGGCAGCTTGCGTCACCTGTGATATGCCATCACATATGAAAACTCTTCAGGTTTCTCTTTCCCATTTACAATATTGCTCTGCATCGTGTCTTACTGGACATGATGCAGAGCAATAAGCATCATTTGGAGGAGAAGGTATTGCGCTCACCTCATTCAGAAAGCCTGAAATGCAGAGGATTTAAATCTTTTACTGCTTTCCCTTGTCAAAAACAGCAAACTGTGATCCTAGAGTAATTCAGAAATCATCCCTAGAGGATTCAATGACACCCACTGAGGTTCACTGGCATCCAGATACCAGTATTTACTTATTCCAGACCAAGCTCACACACATAATGTACTCTTATTAAAGCCTTATCATTGTGAAATTCAGATGTGTTTTCCTCATGACAATTAAAGGCTCTCAACTTCATTAAGAACTACCTCAATGCTAAATTTTAACTTTCTCTCCCAAATCCTTTGAATTCTAGGATGGTTCAAATCTTGAAGAAAATATTTTCACATGAGATAAGTAGGAAGCCTCAGCTTGACAGTTTATTGACCAAACTGTGCTGAAAAATACATTTTAGACTCTACCACCTATCCTGTTCTGCAAAGCCCATCTGGCCTGAAACAGGTCAGACATATATATATTTTTTTCCAAAACCTTTGCTTTGTTCACAGAATAAACATTTTTTCTGGTACAGATCACTAGTGATTTATTTTAATCTAACTGTAGTTCCCATCCTCTCATGAACCTATTGCAACGCCAGATAATAAGAGACTGTAAAATAAGAAAACCAGATACAGATTATATTGATAGAAAGCATTTAATTTGCACTTCAATCTTTATTGTAATAGAAAGGTTATTCCTAGTAATATTAAAGGAAGCTACAGGCTGGTTCCACTTCAGTGTTATATATCTGATTCCTGAAATCTAATTCACAAATCTGTGTCCAATATTTCTGTTTCTTTAACAACAAACAAAAGGTAAGTATCACAATAGCACTGTCATGATGTGGCAAGGCTAGCCACGTAAAAAACTAACAGAGTGATGGCTGAAATCATTCTTCTGAAATTATGAAGTGCAGTACTGCTTATTCAACCACTCTTTAAGCAAAATAGATAAGCAAGACTGCGTAAGGTGACTGATTGCTGAGTCTTTCCCTGCCTAGGCCGCATCCATGTCACTTCCAACCTTAACCAAGCAGCAACCTCCCCAGCAGGTCCCAGGCTCTGGCAGGGGACACACACAGCATCCTCTGCCCTGCGCCAGTGGTAGCTGACCATGCATGTGTGAACACTTCCAGGCAGGGAGCCAGACAACCACTTCTGCCTCCTCCCTGCTGTGTTGGACATCTCCACCTAGCTCTCCCTGGAACAATGCCAAAATATTTTGGGAGGAATGGTTTGTGCCAAGATCTCCTCCCTAAAGACAGTATCATCAATGTCAGGTTTAAACCTCTCGACGCTACAACATATCAGCAGGCCCAGCTATCACACATCTATGTTCCCTCTTAGATGTTCATGTTAAGGAGCCACTTTGGTGAACTGTCTTCACATGACTACAGATACTTTGAACTAAAAATAAAAAATAAAAATCTGCCGGCCCAAGACTCATCCCAGAGGAAACTTTGGCCAAGTGCTACACAGAGTGTCTGGAAACCGTATGTCCTACAAACAAGCACTGTTTCCAAGCAGGACAGTCACAAGCCGCTCCATGCAAATTGACCTCTGGTGGCCCTTTGTCCTCTTTCATTTGGAGATATCAACAAGGGTCAGTGTGAATCTTGTCTAAGAATATTCTTATCTAAGAATGTTGCAGAACTATATATATTGGTCTACAGCATATAGCATAAAGGTTAAAAAAGCAATTATTTGTTTTTATGGTTTCCCCTAGAATGGAGAAAGCATTGCAATACCTGCACAGCATTCACAGTGCTTTTCTCACTTGTTATGAAGACAACAAATGCTAAAAATGCAAAGATATGCAAGAATGCTATCCTACCTAACAAAACTGTCTTAAAATCTGTTAGCATGTAGCCTGACTTTTGTAGTCACCTTCCCCAAGGGAAGAATTATTTCTTGCTCTCCACAAAATATCTCCCACTTAATAGATTAATATCTAGGCTGGCATATATTATCTTTTTTAACTTCACTCTCTCGTATCCTTCTGTTCCTTCATCACTCTTCAAAGGTATTAAGAAGAATCAAGATGTGGAGTGAAAAAGCAGACGTACATTTTAAAATGCCTCGAAATGTAAGGAAAAACCGTAACAGTACTTGCTAAGAAGCACTACACAAGTGGTACAATTTGCTTCATTTAACCTGACGTGTTTTAAAAGGCCTGGATGGAATTTTTGCAACATTTGAAAACTGTCAATAGAAGGCCATGCTTACCACAATATAGTACCACAGAATTTAAAGAAACAATAGAAGGTAGCATAGACATACCATATACAGATATTTTTACTCTCATATGAAAATACGTGCACACACAGAGCTAACATACAGACACACTGATGCTTTATGAGCAAACACAGTGGTCCTAAAGTACTTATTGATCCTTTAGTACGTAGTATCTCTCGGCTTCATTTAATGCATACAGAAAACATGCCTCTGAAGATCTCCAAAGGCAGACACAGATGACTTAATTTAACTACCTCTCACTACTGAATATGTATGAAACTGAAAGAAAACATTACCTATTTGTTTCATTTGGAGCCAGTCCAGCTCTTTCAGGCCAAGGCGTCCAACCTCAACAAAGGCAGGTAATAGCCATGGTGAAGTCCATGACACCTGCTCCCACCTGCACACACCCCAACAATCCCCTTCACACTTTCTGCCTAGCTGCTGAGATGTCTGACCATTTGCCAAAGTAGCAGGAAAGCTTGGTAAAGTTTTCACTTCGAGGTAATCTCACTTCCAGCTGCACAGTCCAGTCTGAACAAAAGATAAGGGGAATGCCTAAAGGTGTGATCTTTCTCCAGGTGGTGAATGCGGAGACAAAGGCCCTGGGAAGGGCCTTCAGGTCTCCAGTCCTAAATCCTGCTCAAACCGGGTTAAAATCTGAACGCAGACCAGGTTGTTCAGGATTTTGTCCAGACAGAAATATGTCTATTTTCCTAGAGTTCAAAACCCAAAAAACATCAGCAACATCATTTTATGGTTTCCGAATCTGAAACCATACAGCCTGAACTTCAGTTAGCAATGGTAGCAATTCTTCAAAAATGAAGAGTATGTACAACTTCCTATTTTCCCACAAATTACTACTTTAAGGGCAAAGAAGATTTTATATCTAAGCAACTCTGTAATCTACAGAATATTCTCTCTAATTACACTTTCTTGCATAGATGGAAATATAAGACAAAAGTATCAAATCATATAATTTAAAGTATTTGAAGTATGTAACATATACAAAATATATACTTCATGGTATATGCATTGAAAAATACTAGTTTAAAAGCAAATAATGAGAAAAAGCCAGTGGGATTAGTACTGAGTGGTTATGCTACATATTTGGGAAAGATGGCTTGGGTTCCTGCTACAAGCACTGCTCACGTGTTTTTCATCATTAGATGAAAAAATGTAATCCTCAAGAGGTGCTCAAACCATCCCTCTAGTGGGAAGATGAATCATCACTAGTGCTTCTTGAATCCCTTTCTAACACTGTAAAATGGCATTAGTGGGAGAATTTAAAAGTGCATTTGCTCCTTATGAGCCTCTAAATTGTTGGTTAGGGCACCTTCCTCAACTTGCAGGGGTTACAATTAAAATTTTATAAGGCAAAAAGAGCCTAGAATTCCCATCCTGAATGATTGCAAAGATTGTACATGAGGGAAACACCTCATCATCATTTCTCCTCAAAGGCATGCATACCCCTGTCTTTCAGGGAGAACTCAGCTACACGGGTAGGCATATAGCCTGCACACAGTCTGAAAATATGCAACAGACTGATGTAAAAGCAATAGAAAAGTCAGTTTTCTGGGTACTGATGTCACTTAACATCACTTTAATTTCACTTAAATCCAATTCCTGTCAAGACTGAGAAATTCTGGGATTGCGCAAGTATATAACCTAGATATGTAAAGGTGGTTTTTGGTTTTGGTTGGTTGGTTGGTTGGTTGGGTTTTTGTTTTGTTTTGTTGTCCTAGGGCTGAGGGAAGGCAGGAGGTGTTAAAATCCCACAGTAGAAAGCACAGCCTTCACTTAAGGAAAGTACCGCTGGTTCCTCAGCTCCACAGGGTCTTCAGCCTCAGATCAGCAAAGCAACACAGCATACTGCAGAAAAAGAAGGCTAATATACACAAGCTGGAAGGAAGAATAGAGGCGGATGACGGAGAGCTTTCTTTGTGCACTTTACCAATGATCCCTTGACCATGACACCCACTGACAGCTGTGTTAGCCAGGCTAAATGGCAATGCTTCCCGAAGGCAGACAACAACCTGGTCTTAGGATTAGACAGAACCTAAACTTCAAAAGAGGGAAGGCCTTAGGAGCTCAGAGTCAATTTTGTGGCCCATTTTATGAGCAGTTGTTTTCAATCTGCTAAGCATTTTAGATTCAAAGGTTAAAAACAAGAGAGACACCAGAGGGACAACTTCATAAGCCTGTACATCTTATCCCATCCACCCAAGTAGCCATAAGTGCATATTAAGGCTCTAAGTACACATTAATAGACAAACGACAAAACTGTAGGACTTTGTCCTTAATATGTGTGAATCCTATTTCCCTTTCCATCACATACAACCATACATTGCCACTGTTTCTTGCATATTCCCAGTTCCTGATGGATTTCTGCATTAATTGATGCCTTATAAATTCAGTGCAAAATGAACAGTACGCAGGAATATTTCTTAAAGGCAATCCCACCAACAGCTCAAACATTCATGAGATCATTTTCTACCATACATTGAAACAACCAAAATTCACCAGATTCAATTTCATTTTACCAATTCAATTTCAATTCAATTCAATTTGAAATTCAAATTTTATTTATTTTTATCAACTTTTCTTTAAAAAGAAATTCAAGAACTTACGTAACTGGAACAAAATTTGATCCCAGAAACATACCTCAGGAGAAAACCACCCCAGTATTTCCATTAAAACAAGACAATGTGGTGAGCAGAAACAGAATAACAAAATCTCTGTTTTGTAGCACACTAGGCAATCGTTTTGCCAAATTAATTACATTATCATCCAAATTAAAGAAGTCTAGGAGGAAAGCCAATGTAGTGGTTTATAGGCTTAATCAAATCATCTTTTTAAAACTGCTTCTTTCTTTTTTCTCAAATATTTTTCAAAAGTCACTAGTTACAAAAGCAATGCAGTTGCTTATCACCTACATGATTCAACGCTCCTTCTGCAGGGAAAAGAGAAACTAAAGAAAAACAATCAAAGATTAAAATCAAGAAAAGTATGAACAGGTTTGAAGACAAAAAGCAGAAAGCCTTACCTTGAAATGCAGCTGCATTACGAGATATTAAAAATTTTAATGTAGCACTTGATGTTTGAAGCACTTGCTGTATATCTTGCTTTGCTGCTATCTGATATCTTTCTTCCATCTTTTTGTTGCAGCATGTTGGATTTTTTGAAGTACAAACCTGGAGATCAACCCCTAGAGAAAGAAATAATTACAAAGATTACACTGAAATAAAGGTACACAATACATGAAGGCATAGAAAACTTTTTTGTTTCTAGCATAGGTATATATACTTATAAGAAATACCCCAAGTTTTAAAGGCATCAGATCTTGTTAAACAAAAATTAGATGGGGGTAGTAACTAAAATTCTGTGGGAAGAATACACTTATTACAGTTCATTAGTGTCATATAACAGCATTTCCTTGACACTACAATCTTATTCTAGCTTGAATTGTACTAGCTAACACTGGTCAAATACATTGGATACGCACTGCACATCACCTAGTATGAATACTGACCTGCTGGGCTAGCTCATGTCTGGCACTCTTGTTCTCCTGTAAAACTTGGGCTGGAAAGAGCTAACTACTGCCAAGTATTACAGACACGACAGCGGAAAGCCCATTCCTGATATGAACATGCTCATATTAACTTCTGTATGGAGCAGTCCTAAATTCCAATCTAATCTCTCTTACTGTTTTTTTCTAATGTCTAACATTCCCAAGTAACTGTCATGCCAATTCGCTACTTCACTACTGGGATGGGAAAAGTTCACAGAAATGAACATCTTTTCAAGTTGTTGGCACACTGAAATTCAAGAGTGGGAATTCGGTACTGTTCTGACAGCTGTTTCATTTTTATTTCTTTTAATAACTGGAGATAATCAAGCATGAAAACACCTTATTTGCCTTCTTTGTTATCATGTGGCATTAAAATGTTTTACATTGTATCAAAAAAAAAGTTTTCTAAAATGAAAAAACAAACATTCCATGAAAGAAGAAAGATGTGAGAACTTAAATGACATTAACACAAAAATTTTACTGTCCAAACTCTGTTCTGATACACTGTTTCACTGACAGGAATCACGTTTTTATCTGCTCTGTGGGCTGAATCATAATTTGGTGGTTGCGTGTATGTACATAATTCCTTCTTCATAATAAGTAGAAAGGGAAGATCATGATGGGAATAAAAAAGCAAGACATTCTAAAATGAAAACTTAAATCTGTGTCATCCTTGACTCTATACTCACTTTCAGTTCTTACACTACCTTCCTGAAGCTAACCTTTTTATGTCAGGAAGGTGCCCCAACATTCCTTTTTAAATTATACTTCTATTTTTTTTCCTCCGTATTTTCTCTGAAAACTCATTCAGAGGTAGTATGAATATAGTTATGGGGAAAGGGAGGCCTTACACATTTGTACCCTCAATATTCCATCAGTTATATAAGTAAGGTGGTTTTAAATAACATATTCCAAAAAGCTTACATACACACATACAAAAAAGCTACTGATCAGAGTACTCTTGGAGAATGACAAAATGTTTAAATTTATTATATCCAATGTATGTCCCTTCATGCATGTGCTGGTTGAAGACATCTTAATGAAGGGATTCCTGGCCCTGGAACTTCAGCTACACAGTGGGAAAAATGTTACTTACATAGGACAACGCCATGCCTGAAACAGGAACCCCCTACATCATATTTAGGCAAGCAGAAAAGATTCAGAAGATTCCTTAAAAATCATATTTAGAAAAGCATGAGACCAGAATGAAAAAGGTAAGCGATGTGGACCATTCAAAAGTTGGGTTCATCTAAGACTTTAGATAAAACTTGTCTCTACAATAGTATACAGAGGTAATTTAATCTCCTTGGCAAATACAGCATTTAACAGATAATATGGTCTCTGATTTGCTCAACATTTCCTTCTGGCATTGGTGGTTTCCATCATCACAATTCCTTGTTTCTCCATCCCAAAGCAGGTATGGAAGAAAGATACATTTCAACCTACAGTATTAAACATTATAGAATTTCTCTTCATTTTTAAAGAATCTTTTTTTTCTTCATGCACATTTTCAGGCAAAACGAATTGATTGCTGTGAAGAGTGCTGTTCAGGAATTGATAACACTGCTTCATATCTATGAAGACAACTGTTTACTCCATATACGTGACAAACGTTTGACCCCACATACACAGGAACATTTCACCACGCATGTTAAGAGTGTGTGCCTTGAAATAAATCCATTTCACAGACAGGACCAGGAGTAAATCTCATTATGTTAAGGGAAGAGCAGTAGATACTTTAAGAAATCCTGCTACCATGCAGAATTCAGAAATCTGAGATTGCCTTCATGGAAGCATGCAAAAGCAAGAATGTGACCTCTGGCAATGAAAATGAACTCAGGCGAGTGATATCCCTGTAAATCTCTTTGAAGTGGTTCTTGGCGGAAGCGTAACATAGCGATTGGCACACCTACGTGCCACAGTCCAGGAAGCTGAACCCAACAAAAAGATAAAACTTTATTCTAATGCAGCTACAAATTGCTGAACTTCTGCAACTATTAAGAAATTGTATTTCTTAAGTGTTCTAGTAATGCTACAAGATACCTTTTTCATCATACTACTAGATGTTTTTGAAAGCTGTTTACCCTTATCATTTATTTAAACATGATTTCCATGTTCTTCAGTATTCAAATTTTTACAGCTTCTGAACTAATTTCTCCTGACAAGCTGCCTTTGGATGTACACATCCCATCCCCAGACATTCCAATTCAGCAGTAAAGTGAAAATAAAACTGCAAAATTAAAGGTTGTCTATTACATTATCTATTAGGTACTTTTGCATTCGTTATGCATGCCAAAGAAAACAGCATCAGAGCCAGCTTCTTCCTTTCCTCCATCTCCATTGCTTCCCCAAGCCTTGGAGAAGTCTTCTGACCCTACTGACTCCCACCTCCCATCCCATACCGAATCTCCAAACTGAGTCCTCTAAACTGCTGACCACCTCTAACTTCCCACAGCATTCCCACATTCCCACTCCTAGGCAGCACCCCCAAATACAGACTCCTCTCATCCCATTTTGCCTTGGAGAGATAACGGCACACCAAATCGCTGCCCAAGATGCAACAAAGCAGACATAGGAATTGCTGCCTCACAAAAGAGCAATATAATGCCAATTTCACTGCTCTGGGTAAGGGCCCCTCTGCAGAGGGCAACTGCTATAGAGCAGCTGAAACACAATGAACAGAAAGAGAAGGAGCAGCAGGGGGGATGAACCAGGTCATGGCACCCCAAGCACATACTTCAGATGCTTAAGGCTGGCCACACCTAGCATTTAAAACAAGCAAAGCTGGAACCTGAACTGCATGAAAGTCTGTTTTTCTACAACCTATGCTGAAACTTTTATGATACTTGTTTAAAAGTTCTGTGGGTTTGTTTTTTGGTTTGCTTGTTTGTTTTTTTAATCAGTGCAGTGACCATTTTGCTTGAGCAAAGTTTGGTCCTGTAAAGAGAGAGCAGGTTACTCCACAGAATGGGTCAAGAAGACACATTAGTGATGCCTTACTCAAACCAAGAAATATAAGGATTAAAACTGTTAATACACTCTGTTTCAGGGGTGAGTTACACCACATGCATATGAAACGCTTATCATTTCAGGTGCAATTATCTCATATGCAAAACATGTCCACGCTGACGTTGTCTAAGGGATTAAAGCACTGCGAGCTTCTATTAAAACTTTTTAAATCCTCTCGCTTATGATCAGATACATTTGCTGTCATAGGGAATACTAATTAATTTAAATATTAGCTGCATTAAATTAGAATTTTAAAATAACATACTGTTAAAACAGCAAGAGGCAAAGTGGACTAATATACCACCCACCTACATGCAAATTAAAGGAATGATAATAAGCCTGCAGCAACATTTAATCATCATACCAGAAAGGCCTATTCACAGGTACAACACGCAGTTCTAATTTTTCTTTTATTCTCTTCGAGTTTATCACACAGAGAATATCACAGTACAGGGCAAGCCAAGGTGTAGTCTGTAGTATGCCAGCAGCAATACATCACAAGCATCAAGAGAAAAAATGTATATACTGATAGCAATATTCACACTATTGCATTACAACAGCCTTTTTTTCCTCTCTCTCTTTTTTGGTTACTGAATATTATCCACTGCTTGTAAAAAAATCAACTCACTGCTGTTTAAAAAGGCAGGCAGCTACCTAGTCATGTAGCTGACACTGTAAAAGAGAGGAACCATGTTATTAAGTTGTTCGGACACATTTCAATGCCATACCAATTTCAGACTTACTATATTCTTTATTCCCCTACATGTGTTCTTTAAGTTCTTTACTGAAACGAAAAGGCTTTATATTTTCTTATAAAAAATGGATTCTGAACTCAAATGCTTGTTGTTTTTATTATTATTTGTGCATGTTTTTATTATTATTTGTGCATAGATTTTCTCTTTCCCAACCTTCAAATAAACCAGCAGAGTGCTCAAAAGGAAAGAACTAGTCCTACAGTCAAACCTGATCTACTAGGGTTTGTCTATTGGTCTTACATTGACATAGCAAGCAGTTTTACAATTCTTTGCAGTACTTGTTCTTTCTCGGAACTCCATTCCTGCTTTTTCAGGGAAGTCTCTTACCTTCATAAAGAAGCTTCCAGCCAGCATGACTTCAGAAGAGAAATGAGGGGAGGCAGAGGGGAGGCCACCGATACTAATACAAATCTAAGACAGAGTGCTTTTTAATCCAGATGCATAAGATGGCCTCAAGAAATAGAAGTTTAAAAGTTAGACAAGAATACATCATTTTAGCTAATCCGGCTAACATATGGATTAGATTATGAACTCTGATGTTGCTGAAACCTCTCTGACTATTAGAAATTTTACTACATGATGTGTGTTAAATTCATGTCTGACCTTGCCCAAAGCCTGTCTCTGTCAAGAAACACGCTCAGCACCTAGTGACACAGAAGCTGACCTGGAACAGCACAGAGCCTGGGTTTCTCCCAAGCAGTTTTGTAGGGACAAAACATTGTGAAATGAAAAAAAAAAAAAAAAATCATTTCTAGATATTCAGAAGATAACCCAGTGCTCCTACACTATACTGGAAAGTCTCTCCACTCTTCCTGCAATTTGCTCCTTCAGTTTATCACTATCTCACAATGACTTTGGCTTCCAAACCAGCATGCTCCTCCGACTTCCCGTTTCACAAAGCAGCCTGATCCATTCATCTTGTACCTCTCTTTCATAAATACTTAATATCATTATATATCTATATTAAAATAAATATTTTCTATTATAATTCTCAGTATTTTTCATGTTCTTGATTTCACACTTCTTAAGTTCAATATGCATAACTGTCCTTTTTTCTTCTTGACCTAATCACATTTGATGTATGATTATGAGCCCCAAAAATTGTCAAGATTAAGAAAAAGAACAGTTTTTTGAACTAGAATTAAATCACCAAGAGGTTTTATCTAGATATTAATCTAGATTAATTTTACTGATCATTGTCTACATCAGGATTTCCCTGCAGAGAACTTGATGACAAAGAAAAGGTGCAACAGACTAAGCAGTTTCACACTGAATGAAGACTCACATACTCCACTATGCTTTTTACAACTTGCTTTTCTGCAGTGAAACATCAGATATATTGTCCTGAGATTAATTCAGACACAAACGTCTGCATTCTATATGCAGCACATTTTGAAGGCCACAAACAACTAAAAAAATCACACGAAGTTATAAAAACAGAAGAATTTTGAAGGTAGACTGTTAATTCACAGGTGTAATGTAATTAATACGTTTCAAGCCTGCTTTTCAGGGCTAGATTAGCTGTTTTAGTATAGTTGAAGCGAAAAGCATTAAGAATCAGAAGGATAATTAAAAAAAAAAAA
Source organism: Oxyura jamaicensis (assembly GCF_011077185.1). Lineage (NCBI taxonomy): Eukaryota > Metazoa > Chordata > Aves > Anseriformes > Anatidae > Oxyura > Oxyura jamaicensis. Next base: position 153,114,084 of record NC_048893.1, read on the forward strand.
AAAATCAGGTATCCCTACATTATCATCATTAACAAGAATTTAGAATTTCTAGCTAGACATTTTCCAGCAACACCTAAACAAAGAGTAATCAGTCTTTACTGACTGGTTTTGAACTTGGTCTCTGCTCTAAATATCAGTCTGAAATATCAAGTGCATCTTTTTTAGAGTGTCACAGTACTACTTTCAGAGTATTCAAATTATCATAAGCAATTATTCTGAATTTCTTTATGACATTGATCACTTAATGGAAGAAGCACAGTTGGTAAGTGCCTAGAGTAAAGCTGATCCAAACAGAGCACAGAAAATTGTTTTATCCTGCTTTTACTTTGTCTTTTCTTTCTTCTTTTCAGGGGTGACATCTGTAAATGTCTTCTTGTGTTGTTTTTTTTGTTCTGTTTTGTGTGTATGTCTATGTAAATATGGTGGGGAGCAGGGAGAAGAATCAACTATGAGTTGTGGGGGGAAGACCTGCAGTTAGCTACATTGCTTCAACCATGACTGAAGAGCTAGAGTACAATTTTTGGCTTGTGACCCCTAGGGAAAGGGACGGCAGCAGCTACAAGGCAAGAATGACAAAGCAACCAAAAGCCCAATTAATGAAGCAACCCATCAAAGCATGCAGAACGCTCGCTTGAAGCTGGTAATTCACAAACTTGCGATGTTCCCACTGCTGCTTCGTTTTCCTGCTCTGAGCTGCGTGCAGAAGGGCAGCGCACTGGCAGAGAGAACCCCTTGATTTTAACCTCGGCTGTGCCACACGGGTGTTTTAAGCCTCGGCCACGGGGGTGCAGGGCAGCAGGCAGTGGGTGAAGGGAACTGCGCAGTCCAGCTCCACCAAGACTTGAGGACTCTCACACACTCCAATTTAGTTGTTATTGCAGCGAAGATTAATATACTGATGTTGAAACAGGGAAAGGGCTATAGTCATGCGGTTTCTATCATTGATTAAAGTCAGTGATGATTAAACACACACAGAGATACCTTGTTTTTTCCCTGAAACCCTTCCCTGAGAATTTAAAATGTCAAACACTGTACCCTCCTAGATGGCTCTAGGCTCTAAATTTCCTGAAGAGCAATTTTTGTCCTTTTTGACATTCATTTGAGAACACATTTATCACAGTACTTTAACTCAATACTGTTTCTAGTCCAGAATAAAAAGAGAGGGGAAAAAAAGAAAGAAGAATGTCATGTTTTCCTGATGCTATCCTCAAGTATAACACTTTGTTTTACTAGCAACATACAGGCATCACATTTTACAGAACCAAACTGCAGTCACTAATAAACTTCAGAAGATTTTTTTTCTTTTAATTAGAAGATTCACTGAAACTAAAATCTTCCTTTAGTTTTAGGTAGAAGAGAACAAGCAAAACACAATTTCAGCAGCTCAATTTATGCATTTTATGATTATTTAAAGCTGATTTCATTTATTCTTCTTCACATAATCTGCTCATTAATTTAAATATTAGATAAACTATTCATGTTTCCTATAGTTATTTCAAATATTCCTAATCTAAAGAAGGTCTGATAATTCAGCATTTGACTTTTCCATGGCCAGAAATATTCAACTAGGTTTGGAGAGCCTGCTTTCTATGACACAACATAATCTTTATAATTTTTTACTGCTCCAGACAATACTGCAGTGGATAAATACTGAACTCTTCAATAAACTTATTTCACAGCCTGTATACCAAAACATTCAAGAACTAAAAACCTCTCTGAAATGTCTAAAAAAGGAAAACTAGACATAGTGTGCTTCTCTTACATCACGGTAGTCTTACGATTTTCTGACGGGTGACTTATTAGAAAGACATTATAAAATATTGTGCATTACAGAAGTCTCCCCGGTTGAGTTCCTTCCTCCATCTTCAGATTTCAACACAGCTCATATAAGGCCCAAATGCCAGCAGGGGGCTTCCAGCCGTTCCCAGTGAGGAATATAGCTGTGGTGGGTTTAGAGAGGCTTTTTTTTTTTTTTTTTTTTTTCCCTGTCACTTGTTTTTCTTTATAAAGTACTTAAACAGTCACCATGTGTATAAGACAATTTGCCTCACTCTCCAAATCTTAGCAGGTAGTAACTACACATAAATGTCCTCTCTCTGGAACCAAAAACATTAGAGAGAAAATTTGACCAAGTGTTATTATTGGGTTGCCTAAAACTCAAACAACACTGTGTTGCATATAGCATCATTTTGCATGAGGGCGTCATTGCACAATAAACCTTATTTTTGTGATGAGAAGTGTGTAGCTGAGCCATCACATTAAGCAAAAAACAGAACTTCTAAGTACTGCTCCTCATTCTCCTACTGAATGGCAAGTGTACCTTTCACAAATAAGCAATTTCTTAGAAGCAATTATTTCATTTGCCCTATGAAGTTCAGAAAAGCTGACCTTGCATAAAACATTCGTACCATTTTTCCAACATGTAAAGTATAAACCCCTGCCTTTATTTCGTCTAGTTATTAACAAACAATATACACAGCATCTGCTCACATGCAGTTCTTTATGCATATAGTCACACATATGCATAATGCTTGTTTAGTATTAAAATTAAATCACCTGCAAATTAGGTGTATTGACCAAATTGTGCTTAATATTTTCAATAAATGTTAGGCACTGCTTAGCTTTCAAACTTTGACATTTTTTCTATCATAAGGCAGGAATTAATATGAAATTTTATTGTTACAGACTAGCTTCAAGAACACATTTAGATTTTTAGCAAAGCTAAAACAATAATGATTTTTTTTTAATGGTTTCAGCTGACTCTTCACTATTCTCTTCTCCCTTTGATTTTATGGTAATATTTTTTTAAGCAGCATATTTTTAGCATGGATATCATTCCCAATCCTAAGGGAACTTTGTTTTTACTTTAAGACTGCTAATCATGTACATATAAAGTACATTTTATTGACTTAATTCTGTTCCAGCTCATTAAACACAGCTGCTTTCAATGGTCAGGAAAAAGTAACTGAAAACAGCATGCAAAAGAACCCAACCAACTAAAAATCGAGGGGTTGCTCAAAAGGGGTTGCTCAAAATCTGCAGAGGGGCTTTGTAGTTGTTTCTTAGCGTGCTACAGCACAAGCAACAGCTTAAGGTCAGTGTTTCAGAAGAGCACAGGAGCAACTGATTCAGGTCATCCCATTTCAGTACAACCAATGTAAAAAAACACACACTTTTACAAGTTTTCACATCTAAGAGTCCTCCTGTCTTCCACAAGAACTGTTTATTGATAGCCATTTATTCTGAAATACAGTGGGAAAAGAGTTTCTGCTCTAATAAGCAATAATGGCTCATTGCAGTACTAAATTCTGAAGGTGCTACAACTGCAACCTTTTTCTTTAAATACAAAACCACAGGAAAAAGAAAGTGAAATAACTTAGCCTGTTATGTATAGATAGATTTTAAGATATACAGTTACAGTCTAGGAAAGGTTTCATAACTGAAAACAATCTAGATGGGTGCAGAAAAAGAGCTCAGCAAGAATAAAATGTAATAATTCTGAGGTATGATTTTACCTATTTCCAGAAGGTCTGGAACTGCTTTCAAACTTTCATTCACGGTCTCAGCCCTACAAATCCATATTTTCAGTAACTTGAGATAAACAAGTGCTGACAGGATGATGATGTTAAATGCCAGGAAGAGAAAACACCACGTGTGGTATTTCTGCCTGTCAGCTTATACCAATACTTTCATGAGATCAAATCCAGAGTCTGATAAATCCCAAAACAGACCTAGGACTGTCATGATAAACAGTCTTTTAAGAGACAGCACTGAAATGCCACAGGGCCTGGAAGCTGTTGTTCAAACAAGTGGTTTCCTGCAAAATGGACTTGCAACCTGTGTCAGAGACGAGTGAGTCTCTCGTGCTCGCCCTTTAACACCTATTTGCTAACTCATCTTCGTTAGAGCCGCTGCTCTAACGCCATTAAGACTACTGTAAAACACTTCAGCCTTGCTAAATAAAACAGGAAAGGATCAAACTCGAGCACACGGCCCTGACTGTCCACCCTGTTTCACTATTTACCCAACCTCCTTCTTCGGCTCTGTTTAGATGGTTCCAATGTGTCTCTAGGGTGTCTCTCCTAGAGAAGGTGCATTACATACATGGCCTTCAGAGGACACTGCAGGCAACAGGTCTGGCTCCTTCTTGGCATCCTCAGAGATCACCTTCCTACTGGCAGGCACCCTAGCAAGGTATAGGCACCTCTACATACCCTCACGCCACAGCTCGAGGCACAAAATGTGCATTCATGTCATGCCACACATCTCCAAAAAGACTTTCTGTTTTTAAGATTGTTTAAATTGGCAGAAGGGGGAGGACACCCCAAAACTCCAGAGTACCTTGGCATTACAAGAGTGTTACACTGGATCTAGAGAAGGCCCCAGGGCAAACACCAAGAAGTGAGGACAAAGTCAGTCAGTCTGACAGGATACCAGCCTTAAGCATGGTAGACACAAGCCAACCTACTCCATTGAGCACATTGATCCCATCCTGTATTTTGCAGTCCAGACACCACTTTTCAGGTCATCCCAGCCAGATCAAAGCTTCTCAGCACTACTGACTTCCTAGCGAAGTTGAAATATGGGAAAGAGATATGGGAAAGCTGCCACACTGCTGATTCCCACTTTTTGTTGTTTCTAATCCCAGAATATTTTTAAAAATCAATTTTTTTTTCCCCACAGTGGTCGTTTTGTGGATCCAGGGGTGAAATGCTACATGCATTCAGAAACCAACAGCATATGCTCATACACACAAAAACAACATAGGCAATAATAATTGCTAAACACATGGATGTGAAAAAATGGACCTTAATTGATACAACCAAGCAAGCGCTTCCATTCGCACCTAAATCCTTTTCTGGAGATCTGCATGTGTTCGACAAACAGCGTAACTGGAAGTAGGCATATGCGCACACACACACGAATCCTTGATTTGACCTCCAATAGAACCAAAACCCACATCACCTGAATATAGATCATAAAAGAACCCAAATTAAAATTCAAATAGTAGTTTGGAGTTCCAACAGTCTGACTCAGATCTTTAAATAACAGTAAAAAATCCGTTTAAACTGAACTAGCAAGGGTATTTTAACTTGAATTAGAAAAAAAAAAAAAAAAAAGGACCGACTTTTTCTGAGATTATGTCACCCTTTAAGCATAGTTTTTGCCTCGTTTATTCAATTTCATATGTACAACTGCTTTCAATCAAAAAGTCTTTGCCATAAAATTTATACTAATCAAAGAGTCTTCACTCTTTTTATTATGCTTTTTGTTCTTATGACTGCATAAACGACCTCCAAAAGACTGCTGAAAAGAACCCTAGATTGATTCCTGAAAGTAAAAAAACAGCTTAGAGTTTGGAAAAATATCTCAAGTGCTTTTTATCTACATCAGTAAGAAACGCTTGATGCTACAATTCCAGGAAATGTAACTTCTTTCAATAAGCTCATGGAACTAAGCTTTTTGGGGCAAAGAGAAGCCTGACATACTGACACACCTAGTGGAACCCTTTGTGAAGACGACAAGGGAGACAGACTGGTTTACCATTCATCCTATTCTGCTGTTCTGGGGGATTCTGAGAGAAGGAAACAAGAAGGAAACAATTGTATTTGCAACTGAGAACAAGGAGACTTGAGAAATGAGCCTTCCATTTAATTTCTCTGAAAAATGAGCTAATGATATAAGCTAAAAATTCTAGCTTTACTAGCATATATGTGCTAAAGGAGTGGAATTCTTCAGTAGACTATAATATCAGAAATAGAGCTTTGCAAAAAAATAATTTTGCAAACAGCATATTTTAAAAAATCCAGTCATATATATATATATACACACACACAAAAAAAGAGGCATTTCTGTATTTACTTCATGCTTTACATATTGTTCAGTTCTCCATTACAATTAAAATGGTCTTTCAGAACTTGAAAATCATCAAGTTCTACTGTACAGTCCCAACACCAGTGCACTTGTGGCACAGAACAGACAGGCAGGGAAACAAAAAGTATTTTTGCAACTACCATTTAAAAATCAGCATGACAGTGACAGATGTTTCATTGTAGCGTGCAATGGGACTGACCACAGGTCTGTACACAAATCACTGCTACAAGATTGAGCACAGTTAGGCAAGTTTTTTCCACTGCTGAGCACAGCACTAAAAACTTTGTTTTTGTTACAGATATTCATTAATCTTGATTATTACTTGCCAATTTCAACACCAATCCTGTGTTACGTGAACGACAACACAAACTCAAACATGAAGTCCCCATATCCTTGACGATCATCTTCGCTATGCATATACTGGGCATTTTTGCATACAATGAGAGAGAGCTTTGCTCCTTTAAATATATAGAAACTACACAGAGAAGCCGCAAAACTAGTTATATAAAATGCATGTTTTTTTGTGCTGATGCATATTCAAAATAAGGACATACACCACTCCCTGAATGAAACATAATTACAATTTGCATGATTTGTCGATATCAGGCTGTTTCATTTCTATCAGCACTAAGAAAATGAAAAAACAGAAACTATGAATGCTACTCTTTGTATTGGAATACACAAAAAGAGAACAAGGCCAAAATCAGCCAACTTCCCATAATTTTTCTGACTTCCACTGCATGCCAGCGCATATCCCAACATTCCCACTCCCCTTCAGCTAGCAATCCTTCTCCACGTGAAAGGTGGAACTCAGCTTCAGACATTAAGAAGGTGTCCTTATACAATAAGGTAGCACTAAAACAAATGCAGACAATACAACTGAGGTGGAGGGGCTGCGCAGCTCACTTCCGAGCCACCACCCAACATCCAAGACGAAAAGGAGGAGCCCCCGAGCTGCGCCCATCGTTCAGTGTGGTCACCCACCTGCGGTGCCAAGGGTTCCCACCTGGCTTTCCCACTTCACAAGGTGCCCCAGAGGGATGGTACCTGACAGCCCCACGAAGATGCTCCTGAGGCTGCAGGGAATCCCCAATGCTGCCAGAAGCCTACGTTTAGGCAAGCGAATTGAGACCCCTAACTGCAGCTCTGATGCCTATTTTCACAAGCAGGCACCTACCTAAGGTGCTTACGCATATACATAGGATACAGACACATTTCTAAATGTCTTCTGAAAGAGTTTTAAAATGTTTTTCACTTCTTGACTCAGAATAAGGCTGAGTATAGAAGATCAACGGCAGAAGTTACACTTCTTTCCTCTTCCCATTATGTTTCCAGCCTACGAATACCTTTAATCAAACTTAAATCATCTAAAATACTCATTCAATCCTCATTTTCTTGTCATCCAACTCTGAACAGATTTTAGTGTTCAGAACCATTTGTTTCATGTACCTCTGGGATCAAAGACACTCTAAGCAAGAAATCTTGCATGTGCTCGGCTCCTTGAGGCTTCCCACGCTGCCCACAGCACCACACCTCCTTCAAAGAGCGAACGGCCGCACCGCACCTCCTGCCGACCGCTGCTCACAGGGCACCGGACGAGAAAGGCATTCTGCTACTCTGCACAAAACCGGCTTTTGCTTCAGGATCAGGAAATTCAGAAAAGTCAAAAGAAGAAAATGAGTGGTGGCATGGAACTGTTACAGAGGAAGGGAGGAGGACAGGAGCAGGACAGAAGGAACGTGCATAAAGTAGTACACTTGTTTCCTCTGGAGGCAACACGTTTCCTCCCTGTCCGCAGTACACAAGTGAATGTCTGGTGCCAAAATAAATGATAATGGCAGAAGAAAAGTGTAACAGCTACACCAGACTACGTAATGAGAACACAACCACAACTGCTCTATCATTCATCCTGATGTCATTCACGCAATTAATCAACACCAAACATTTAAATCACTGACAGGGCTTCAACTCAGGTTTCAGCTTCCAGATAAAGTATCTTCATTTGCACAGTACCCATCCAGCCAGGCTTTCCAACAAAAGCAATTATTTCCTTTTTTGTGAAGAAGATGATAAAATCTTTAGCTAGAGACAAAGTAAGAAGGCTATGTATATTATTCTAAGTACTGGTGGCCGAAATATAACAGATAATCCTAAATGTAACGCAGCATTACAGTGCATAATTTACAGCCCAGAGTCTTCAAAAAGCTGTACTTTGAAGTGATTCCTCTAGGAATAAACACAGCATGCCTTATCGCAACTCGCAGAATGAATAAAAACTACGCTGATGATCTTAAATAAAGGAGGAGGCGGCTGATGTTTCCAAGTAGGGTGGATGTTAATTCAGCTCCCGCCGCACACAGAAGTCATTTTCTGCCAGGAAAGCATCAACTCGCGTTTACTGTCACGCCTGTCACCTAAACACGAATGGATTTTACACGCAGGCCTTCATTTTAACTCTGTGAGGAGCACCACTGAACCCAACCGAGGTACTCACACGGCTGGAGGAAGAAGGCAAGCAGCAGATGGCACGAGGTAGGTCTCCCTGGTGTGATCTGCCACATCACTTTGCACGCGCTTACAAAGTTTCGCTGCCCGCATAACGCCGGGCTGCACTCCCGTTCCCGCTATTTAACACGTTGCTTTCCGGGGAATTTATTTAATTGCAGCTACAGCGGTGTAAACCCCTCTCCCTCGGCACAGGGTAACTCGGCTTCTCCTCGCCCCGGTCCAGCGGCACCGCGACCCCCGGGCTGGGCGAAGCCCCCTCCCCGGGGCAGCGCCTCCTCCCCGGAGGAAGGGGCCGGAGACCCCCTTACCTGCCCGCGGCGAGTCCGGCACCCCCCGGAGGGGCCCGAGCTGTCGCAGCTGGAAAACTTTCCGCACCGCCTCGCAGCCCCGCGGCTCCCCTGCCCCGCGGGGGACCGTGACGGCCAGGAGGAGCAGGACGCCGAGGCTCTTCCCCGCCATGATCCCACCGGCAGCCGAGGCGGAGGGGGGAAGCCGCCAGAGTCTCCCCCTGCGGGCGGGCGGGACGGGACGGGCCCACCCCCGGTCCCCGCCCGCAGAGTGCGAGGGGGTGGGGGACCCTCCGCGGGAAGGAGCTGCCCGCCTCTGGTGGCCCCTCAGGGGATGGGGGCTTGGGGAAGGCCCGTCCGGGCCGGGGAGCGGCGCTGAGGGGAGAGGAGACCCCCGCAGCACGGGTGTGAGGGGAAGGGGCAGCGCAGCGCGAGGAGGAAGCCCGAGGAACCGCCTTTAGGACAGCCCTAAAGCGACCTGCTGTTAGAGACGCTGCACACCGGGCTCACAGCTGGCAGCAGTGGTCGCGGATCGGCTTTGCGAGCTCGCCTTCTGATGCCAGCCAGGCTCGCGCTTTCCTGAAGAGTGCCTCCAAAAACTCAGCTGCCTCTAAGGTAACTTCAAAAATTTCGGTAAAATCTCAGATTTTAAGAGACAATGTCCAGTGGTAGCTGCTGGAGCAATAGGGGAGACAGCTTGGGTTCATCAGGTTATCTCTGAAATAGCTTTTGTGGTGCCAGAATTCAGAATCCCCTCAAGTTGGATTCCCTTATGAAGCCCACAAGTTGTAATGATCTTACCCCATGTAGCTGGAAATATTTTCTTACTAAGTTTTGAAACTGTCAGTGGTCATTCAGCACTTTACATCAGTCTATCCTAGCTCTCAGTTAAATCTTCTCACTTAAATCTTTTAACTGTGGCAGCAATTTCAATGCAAGACTGCAAAAAACGTGGAGAATATGAATTATTCCACACATCCCTTTGAATAAAGGTAACAAATTGACACAGCGGTTATTAAAAGCTGCATTAGAAATCAACTACTTCACTGTTAAGCAAAGCAATAAGGGATATATTGACATCCCATGTGCCAAGTGACAATTGGTAACAAGTGGAAAGAAGTGGAAAGAACCAGCATTTCCTTTTTTCTGCCATCTATGCTCTTGGACTGGCAGTCTTCTTCTGTCAGCAAATTCCAACATACATTATTTGAAATGTCCTTTAACAGAACTTGTTCTACTGCTCTTCTACTGTTGGTAAACAGAACCATGACATTTAATATAGAGAGTGAACGCAGATGACAGGTTACGATCTTGATGAAGCAAACTACAGCAAAAGAGATTTGGGGCCTTTTGTGAGGAAAAAGAGGGGAAAGCAAACATGATGTCCCCCTGCAAATAAAAAGATTTGTTTTAGAACAAAACAGGAATAATTGAGAATGCAATACCTTGTCTGTAAGCTATTAATGGACAATGAATACCTTGTCAGTCAGTAGAGCACAAGTTCTTGAATAGAATACTCTTAAATATTGAAAAATAGCATTGGGGAAAATAATTTGGATATCGGAGCCAGAAAGTGGGGGATCTTATTCGGCAATTTGAAGATTGTAGAGGAAATTCTGGAAATCGTGAAATGCCAACTTCAACACCTAAGACATGCACAGCATTCACAATAAATGTATGAAAATTATTAGGAGAGGGGAAAAGTCTCACAGGATAAGAAATACAAGTATTCCTACTTCTTAAAAAAACGCAAGTTTCTTGTTTACATCGCAACTGCACAGTAGTTTGCCAACAGCAACTGATGATCCTGGACTCCAGGGATTTACACTGAACTGATCCCATCTTCTGCCAGTTACAACTCATTGAAATCTCTACCCTCCAATTTTACAAATTAAGGGGAAAGCAAGTTTATTTTGGAAAGAAGTCATATATACTCCTTTTAGCTATCTCATTTGAGATGAAGATTCAGGCTTAGTACAAAACTTTGTTTTGTTGTGGGTTTTTAGTTTGTTCTAAATGACTTTAGCATAACAACTGTGAAGGAAACAACTTTAGCCTAATTAAGAGACCCAATTTATTTTTATTGCAGGTTTTACGCTTTGAATCTTTCCTGATTTTAGTGTTATAGAATAATATATGTATCTTCTAGCTCATGTTTTATGAAACAAATATTCTGGACAAAGTTTCTGCGCATTTGCAACAATATGCATAAGAAAGGGATTTTCTTATTTTAAGATGAGGATATATAGGAACTTAGTGAGAGAAAACATCAGCATTAGCTACAGTCTTGCATCTTTTCCTGACCAAAGCTTTGACATATACATTGGTGTCCCCTCACTGATATCTGGCTGTCAGCTCAGAATAAAGAATAGCACTTTCACATATTCTCATTTTGCCTTCATCATAACGAACAGAAACACTACATTACCTCAATCTCTAGTGCAATTCATCTCTCTGAATCTCATCAAGCTAAAATGAAATTTTATTATTTTGGCCATACAGCACTTAAGTCTCCTACTTATCCTATACATCTAACATTCTCTTCTTAAGACTGCCATCTTGCTTGCAAATACTGAAACCCTTTATTTGGTTGTGCTGCCTTCCCTGACTGGATGCTTTCAGAGGGCTGCTACAGAAATAGCTTTCCTGACTGGTTGCTTTATCCACATCTACTTTTTGCACATTCCTTTTATCATGTCAAACACGTCTTTGATCGCATATCCCTTTGTTCTCATCTCACCCATGATGCAGAAAGCATTCACACTTCCAGAAGACTACAAGACCTGCCTCCATCTTCAGCTTCTGAAATGAGGAAGTACTTCCACGCTATCTCGTGTTGTTTCATTTATCTGAAAGTAGTTCAGACATCCGTTAAGCTCTCTCATTCTCCTTTAAGTCATTCTTCAAGGCTTTCTTGTTGCTGAGTCATAACTATTACTTTCACATGCATCACAGCAATTAAGGAAGCTTTTTCTTTAAGACCATGGACTGTTGTGTTGACTAGTATGATCACACCATGTCTGTCCCTGCTGCAAATTCCATGCATCTATTTCTAGTTCAATGACCAAAGCTCTTTGTAAGCTCTTCTTCCAACACTATCCTTTTGCTTTGAACAGAGCAGGGGGATCCTAGCACTCAGATGATTTTTTTCCTCCAGTTATGCAGGACTATTCTAGTTACTAAGGCATGGTGTTTTTTTTCCTCCTCTTACTTTAGGTTGAGCTCATTAAGCTAGTAAACCAGAACTAAAAGCTATGCACCATTTGGATTCATAACACTACCTTACTCTACCAATGACCCCATAAATTTACGTAAGGCCAGTAAAATTGCACACTCATCTCTAAATTTAGCTCATCTAAGGATCCATTAACTGTAACACTGAAAGAGTTCATATCAGTATTATGAAAGTTTGAGAATGTATTTACAAATACAGGTCAGAGTGTGGATCTTCTTTTTGAGTTACTAAATTTTATCCCAAAATCTTTATGAAAATGTTAGAGGTTTCCTGTTGTTTTATTCTTTGCAATTACAGAGAGTTACCAACATGGGGACAGCTGATACAAAAAGCTGGGGAAATAATTGCTGGTAACAACAGAGCATCAGTAGTTCATTCTCCCACCACCACCACCCCCACACCCTACCACACCCCACTGGTGGTTTTACCCAGCTGGGCAGCTGAACTCCACCACCACCACTCTCTCACTTCCCCTCCTCAGAGGAATGCGGGAGAAAATATGATGGAAAGGGCTCAAAGGTTGAGATAAGGACAGGGAGATCACTCAAAAACTCTTGTGACAGACAAAACGGACTAAATATAGAAAAATAATACTGTTTATTGCCTATCGCTAACAGGCTAGGGCAGTGAGAAAATAACAGCAGACTAAAAACACTTTCGCCTCTCCCCAAGCAGCGCAGAGGAACAGTGAATGGGGGCTGCGGTCAGTCTATGGTACTTCACCTCCTCTGTCGGTCACTCCCTGCCCCTGCTCCACACGGGGTCCCCCCCACAGGATGCAGTCTTTCCCGAGGTGATCCTGTGGGGGCTGCCCACAGGCAGCAGCTCTTCAAGCACTGCTCCAATATGGGTCCGTGCCATGGGGTCCATTCTTCGTGGAAACCACGTAACAAACGCCCTTCTGCTATTATTGCAGAACACTAATCAATGTGTACCCCCAGTACATTTTGCCCCGACCACCCCTTGTGTCCCCATGCCCTGTCCCTGCGTATCTCCTGGCAGCATCGTCCCACTCCCCACAATACCACCAGGGCCAGAATCCCCAAAAAACACCACCAGACCCCGAGTGGCGCTGCTCTCGATGACACCCCCAGTGGGCAGTCCCCTGCCAGCTGCGGGGGAGAGCCTGCTCCTGGCAGGAGGAGCCTTGTCCCCCCTTTCTCTCCCCTTCCCCCCCCCCTTTTTTTTTTTTAAAAAAAAAAATCACTACTGCTTCCCTTAAAGGTAAAAAAAAGGTTTTAGAAGTGTAGGCATTGCATGCTGCCTGCCTAGAAGAGCTTCAGTTCTTTACAGTAATTTATGAGTTCAATCATTCACAGAGAAATGTATCCCCTATGTAATTGCATACATATTTTTTCATACAGGTTTTATTTAATTAATAATTTATACTTCAAGGATGGCTCAGCAATCAGTGTACTTTCAAAAGTACTTCTTACTGCTAGGTACAGTGTTCCCATGGGGACTTCCTCAGATATCCTCCTGTTGAACATTCTTATTCTGTTTACTTTCAATTAGTATCGCTCATCTTGCTTTCAAGATATTTAACTTGGGCCATCCAATTAAGACATTATCAGACAAGACCATCTGCAGTGTTTCTCTAAGAGGGAATGCCCAGTAAGGAAGACAGCAGCAAAGGAAAGCAGCAACTTACACAGAATACTCACAACACAGAAAGGTAGGTGTGCATGTAACTGGAAGTACAGCTCCGCATTCTGTTCCTAATAAAAGAAGTCTGCATTCAATATCACCGTTTACCATCATCAGTATTGAAAAAATGCATGCACTTCTCTTGATACTTAAATATTCTTCTCTGAAACATTTACACAAGGTTAACATGCTATTTTGGTCACCCCTAAGCACGTAAGACACAGGGAGCACCTATTCCTTTTCCTGCATGTCACAAAGGGAGAACCATTCCTATCAGTTGATAAAAGTATTCAAGTTTCATCATGCCTAGAGAGGTGAATTTATTTCCCTTAGTCCACATGTGATGTTTGCATTACTTTTACTTCATCAGAACAGCAATGCCCAAGGAAACTTTGCAATCAGATACTTGTTCAACAAGGACAGTTACCATCCTAATGGATTAGCAGGTAAGTCAACATTCACTTGTATAAATGCTCATACTGTAACTGGTATCATTCACCATGTCAGCTATTTACTATTCCTTATGCTCTTGCAAGTGGTGAAGCATTTATTATGACTCTTGCTGATGCCCAGCTTTTCAGTTTTTGTAGGTGGAGAGTAATAATAATAGCAATAAACCCCAAGTTACAGCATCTCTCACTACTCCAGACCCTATTTTACAGTATCATGCTATTTCTACTAATAGTTTATGATCTGCAAGCTGATACTCACAGATAAAAGGTGTCTTTGTGTCTCTGCAGCCCCTAGCATACAGCTGCCATGAACAGCAAAGTTAGAAGATAGTTTGCACAATGCTATTTCAGCCCTAAATGAAAAAAAAAAAAAAAAAAAAAAAAAAAACCCACAGAGCTATGACTCTTTTTGGTGTTTTTCCCTCAGCTCTCATGTTTTTCATAGTATGGTTTACTGTTTGTAGAACAAAACTGAAAACAATCCTGCCACAACTCTGAAGTTTAATTCTGCACCAAGTTCTGCCCATAGGGATCAACAATGGATCACTTTACTTCTTCCTAACCTGGAATCCTAGTTCCAGATTCATGAGATGTAATCCAGGCAGTTAAAGGGGCCTGATACATGGGCATTAAATACAGAATTTAGTCATTCTTAATTGTCATTTAGACAAACCTAGGCACTGCCAGAAGTCAATAAGGGCTTAAGTTCCATCAGCAATGGCTCTCAGACTCTTGTTTAGAAGCAGACTGTTAGTAACTGCACCCTGCCAGTGTTGAGCAGGTGACCTATACCTACGTCAATACTAGGTCCCATCTAAATCCATAGATTAAGTGAAAGAACACCTACCAAATCTAGGGTTCAGCCCAAAATACAGTAATTTTGTCATATCTTGTAAAATAACAGCAAACACCCTCATTTTCTTTAGTCCCATTAACACATTTAGGGCAAAAGAATCTAGCAGCATTTGTCTGACATGATTCAAGCTTTCCACACCTCTCCCTGGTGAGCAAACCAGATATTAGTTTATTTTGAAAGTGATATGGCTGCACAAAGTCTTTCTGAGGTTATCCCAACACTATCATAGTTGTAGCAACTGGCCTGAGATAGAGCAGAACTTCAGTCCACCAAGTTGAGGTATTGAAGTCAATACTGGACTCCAGTCTCCATTGACTTATGATCAGGTATTTCATCTTGAAGTTCTAGTGCAGATCTCTTTCTGCACTATAAATAAGCAAAATAGAGCTATATTTTTCTATTGAAGGGCTGTTGAGCCTCCCTAACTACATCTCATGCTCTCTTCATAAATCACTGTATATTTAACAAGATGCAATTTACACCATTACATAAAGCATTTATGAGCTTGGGAAGGAACTTCAAAACATTGTAAGTCAATTTCTAGCCTTACATTTCATGAAAACCACACTGTATATAATGATGTGAATGTCTACCTGCCCCTAATTACTAGTTAGTGGATACTTTTGGGGAGTTACAGGTATGAGATCAGAAATGCCTGTTACAGAAAAAGCTTCAAGTGGAAGTTTGATTACTTCAGACAACAAAACCAGCCACAAAACAACAAGGTTTTACGTTGTTCCTGAACTACCTATTAAGTTGTACTTCTCATTTAGTTCTCCACTTTGTAAACAGATAACCTAATATATGGGAATAGTTAGGCCTAGGTTCTCAATATAAAAATGAAACAAAAAAGCATGATTATGGAGATACATACGTACCACCAATTCTCATACCACCCTTTATCACCACCCAGAGCAACTGAACTTCCTTCTGCATAGGAAAAAAAATAAATTAACTGGGAAGGCTTCCAGCTTATGAGCTGCCTAGCTTAAGGCATACCCTAGAAATGGATCTCTGAACTGCATGCATTTCCATCTCACCAATAGCATTAACATACATCTCAAGGAAACTAAATATTGCATGTGAGAAACACCTACTTTGAGTCTTACAAATCCACTCTATGAACAAGAGTTGGACATTACAGCATGTAAATATTTAGAAAAGTTAGCCTACTGTTACCCACATAGCATTCCAAAGCACCGTAAAGACAATACAGAGCATCTAAGTTTAATCTTACGTTTCATCAGAATTCATGAACACTTGGTAGCTTAAAATACTAGAAATAGTAAAATAATACCAAAACAGAAAAAAACATCTGAAGTGTTTCTATAGGCTCAAAGGAAAAGCTAAAGCAGCACTCTTTTCATAATCACTGTAAATATTGTACCTCTAACTGCATTCCAGTCTTGTCTTTAAGTGCAAGTCCTGGATGACTTTGTATACATCAAGAAGAGTTAAAGAGTTCAGAAATCTTAACTTTATAAGCCAAAACAATGAACGTACAAGTTGAATAATATTTATTTTTGCATCATTTTGCTAGAATATACTGTTTGATGAAATATTGCAAAGATAGCATGATTTTATAGAGCAATCCAAACTGTCATGCAGATTCTGCTCAGCAGGGCTATTTTTGTTCTTTTCTCTTCTCCAGGAAACAGAAAAAAAAGTGGTCTTTGCAAGGAATTTTGTTTGCATATGGCCAGTACTGTCCCCTCTGCTGCCACTGCCCCAAGACAGCTTCATCAGTGTGTAACACTCAACCCTACAGAAATACAAAAGCTACACAGACTGCAGTCTCACGTTGACTCATAGTGGCCTACTTCTCAGGCTGCTCTCTACCTCACTAGTTCTGAGGGTTAAACCGTATCTGAAAGGTTGGTATCCTCATGCTTTTGTCCAGCAGGGCTGTTCTGTGATAAGCTACAGAAGTTTAAAGAAGGAAACATGGTAATACAAAAACAGGTGAGAAACAAGGCAAAAACGAAAATAGGAACATAAAGTAGCTACAATAGTTCAGGACAGTGCAATAGAAATATTTCAGTTAAACTTTTTTTTTTTTAAAAAAAAGGAGAAATTAATTCTACTTTTTTCTTTTCCTGCAAAACATGGAAAACTCTTCCCTGAGTTTACATCTCTTCAGTTATATTTTCAGGGACCAAAACGTTAAAAAAAAAAAAGACCCAAAAAAATGCAACACACATCCCTGGAAATTCCTAGTTCAGTTTCTACTTTATTTTTTATCCAAGGTTTCTTGCAGATTTCTAGAACTAACGCTTTCTACAAAGTTCTCAATTCCACTCAAGTTCTGTTTAATGCAGTCACATGAACAAAAATGACAGCTCACCAGCATGGGCTCTTCTCAAATTATGATCTTACTCGAACAAACTCCACGGCCTTCTAAACCCTTTATTTCAAGTCAAAACAAAACATTTCCCTTTTTAGGCATGTAAGTAGTTGCCTGTCTCTCAGTTTAAAGATTGACTACATAGTAGACATGCTCCTCCCTGCCTCTCTCCTAGAAGCTGTTTGACTATTTTCCCCTGCCCCCTTTTTGGTCAGGATAGCTGTCATCTGTCTTGCCTGTGCAATCCTGCAATATGGAGTAGGAGTGGTCTGTCAGCTGTGCTGGTTTCAGGAACATTGCTTCCGATTCTGAATTGGCATTTTGCAAGGTAGACTCTTACATTTTATCATGTTTGACAGGAATATTGGAGTTAGTGCTTGTTTATAAGAAGGGTTCTTACATAATGGCTTAAAGTGCAAGCTGGGAGTGTTTGGCTATTTACTAAGTCTGTCATTCTAAGTTTATAACTAATTCAATATATACAGCTAGAACTGAATTAGCTTATTTTGGCATTACGCATACTGACAGCTGCAAAGCATTGGAGCCACCAACTGTTCAGACATGGCAACAGCTAGCTAACTTCTATTCCAGAGCAGTTTATACAAAACACAACATGCAAAGTTCTGTCACCACTGAGTTTCCTTCATTTAAGACACAATATTATAATACTTATCCTATTAAAATTCTGAAAACTTTACATTTGACCAAAGAAAGTTGGGTATTTATTTTAGAGTATTTCCACCTCTAGTGTCATGGCATGAACTTAACCTAGAAGCTCTTCCAGTTCTCAGTTTGATTAGGCACCTGGTAGAGGCATATAGCAGATATAGTTCCTGTGTACTAGTTCATTCAAACAAATTTATACAAGACTTTTTTTTTGCACATTTTATTATTTTATTTAATTTTGCACATTTATTACTACAAATATATCAATTATTTTCAAATACTTAATAGAAATTTAATAACAGATGAATCAGCAGAAAGGAAAAAATAGTGCCTTCAGAGCATACTGGTTAAAAAAAGTGTTCTGCACAATGCATGCCTTGATATCGGATCTAATAATTTTGCCCAAATTTTAAAATTTATCATGAACTTTTATCTTGAAATCTAGATCTGCATTAATTCCCTTTATTTTGTTTCCTCACAGACCCTACTTTAACCATCATTTTCCATTATTAAGCTGTACCAATTCAACTGAGGCAGCCAAACTTGTCAGCTGTTGTGAGCCCTGCCATTGTCACCTGCTGAATTCAATCAGCACAGATGATGAAACCTGGACAACATGAACTGGTAACTTTATTAGGGTATTTAATCAGTATACAACCATACATACTTCTAATTTCAGTCCACAATGCATCCTGAAGTAAGTTCAATTTATGTCACACCATTGTAGTACTGAGGTACTGGAGCAGACCTCAGCATTTGTTGTCAAATACAGAAGAAAGCTCCTAGATCTAAGTCAACCACACAGCACAACTTAAGGCTGGAACTTACAAACCTTTAGCAGACAACTGATAAATTTAAGGAAATAATTATAGACACAACTGAAGCAAGCCCTAGTGAGAAAGAATCTCATTAGGTCAACTAAGATCAACTTCAAGTATTTAAGCTGTCCTAGCTTTCTTAATATTGTACCACCAATTCTATAAGGTCTCCAAGGAATATGTAGCACTCCTCCCACAAGAAGGCTGTGGCAAGGTCAAACCACAACTCTGTTCACTCAGTATCCCAACTGTAATAGTTCCCTAGGGAAGACTAACATTTTCCCCTCAATGTCCTTCCAACCATCCATGACTTTAATAATACTCAAATTACTGACCACATATATATATATTAAAAAAAATAACAAAAACAATAACACATCCCTTAATGTATATTCTCCCCCCATTCATTTCTTCCAGTTGCACCCCAAACCACTCAGGACACACTTGAGCATCTTTCCACGATTGCTCTCCAGCTAATGAAAAAGCTCAACTTTCCAATAGTTCAGGGATTTCAAGAAAAAGGAAGAAAACCTGTGTATCTTGTATACCTCCATGTTCAGCACCTGCACTGTCCTCAGCTGATTTGTCATCAGAAAATGGATTCAAGCCAAAAAAAGTTTCTTCCCCTCTCAACTGACAGGTTCTCCTGCAAGATTTTAGCTTCACACACACCACCAATGTGAGTATAACATATGCACGGAATACAGAGATTCTGTCAAGCAAATGATTTTTTTTTCCTCCATTTCCTGATCTTTTGTAGCAGATACTATACAGGAAGGCATTTTACTAGCCAACCTGTTCTTTGTGATTGTGAAAATATGTCAGTTTTTGTGTATTAGTAACATTCCCCTTTACCTATTGGGTATGTAAATATAGGCATATGTACCTATACACCAGACATACACAGTAAGAAAAAGCATAGACTAGGGAAATAAGCAGCTGTGAAGAAATACCATTTCCTGAAGTTTGAAGAAATTAGGAAGGCTCCTGATTTGTTTTTAACATTTCGCAGCCCCCTCAAGGATGAAGATGTAAACTCATTAGTAAGTATAGTTACTTTTTTGCCTCACATGCTCAGGAAAAGGCTAGCTGTAATAAAAAAAAAAAGTCTCAACTATCAGTGGAATTGTAAACATCTGCAGCTTCATTACATGTCTCCTCTGTTTGGTGGAATCCACGCTATATTTATTGGAAAACTTAATTCAGCAAGTCAAAACTATATTTTTATATTAAACAATCTTTATTCTAAATAATGTTATAAAATATTTTTAATTATTTATACCTGAATGGTGGGATGGAGACCTATAGGTAAGGGCACAGCATTATTATGTCTTGCAAAGACAAATTCAAAATCTGGAAAAGCATGGTCATAGAACAAAAACATAAGAAGTTGTCTGTGCCAATGTCCAGTAATTTCCTTGATTTGGAGATAACTGAAAGTGACCTTCCAAAGGTGTATTCAAGTTTAGGAACAGGATTCCTGATATCTACATAAAAAAAACACTATCAAGTCCAAATGAAGATCCCCTCCATAGTCTCTCCAACCTTAGACTTGGAATCCAAGTCACAGCCCATTGGGTAAACAATTTCACCAAAAAATTACAGCAGTCCACATCTCCTGACACTAAAAAGAAAAAGGGGGGGGGCTTCCCATCTTGAACACACGTTCATCATAGTGTTATGTAGGTTCTACAGATGAACACAAAACCTCCCACACAAAGCAGTGGACAATCAGATTGCAACACCACAGTTTGGCATGTGAGGTAAAAGTTATCAAATATTCCATCAAAAGGATGTCCACAGATCAGAAGTAACCAAGTTCAACTACAGAAAATTAAATACTATGAATGCTATTCTCACCTTAAGTTTGTCTTCATGATGCATCCAGAAAAGAGTTTTGGAATACTTACCTCACACTGAGGAAATGTGTTCTTTTCCCCAAGTCTTAAGAGCTTAATCCATCAATTTACAGCTAAGTACCTGAGTTTTTCTGATATCCCTAGACAAATTAGGTGGGAAGACTGGAACCTCCAAGGGCACAAGGGTTGGAAGCTGCACATAAGACACCAGTTTGTTGTGATTTTACTTCATTAGGCTGCCCAAATGAAGGAAGTTTCCAGGTCTGAAGATCTAATGTACGCTTTGCTAGAATGTTGTTCATAAAACATGGAACTCACCCGGTTACTCATCTTTGCCAGCACTACCACTGTTAAACACATTCCCTCCTAGTTCCACGTTGCTGAGATTTCTGAGCTTCCAGATGAATATATTTCTGGATTATCTGCCACATTCTTGCAGATTTGTGTTTGTACACGTGTAAGTGACTTTTGTTGTTAGTACTACAGCATTCCATTGCAGGCTAGTACTGGTCCTTAGTCTAAGCTCCCTTATTTGACCAAGAATCATGCTTCATACTCTGCTATTTTAGGCAGAAAGCCTCATTTTACACTAACATCACAGTGAACTAAAAAACTTCCAAGTGTACTGATGTTCCTAGACTTTGTTGCAACTGCTGCACTTTCAGATCTATTGGCAGACTTAAGAAAAGGAGCATGAGAACTGTTCACAAAAGGCAAGCGTAGTCCTGATACTAGAACAGACGGACCTGGTCAATCAGGGATGAACATCTGCATGGTTACTATTTCTGAAACTCTCAGAATAAAGTAATGCATTAGCTTCCCAACTGAAAACCAGGAGCACAAAGCCAACAGATGTTTATCTCAGTCTCAATAACATCAAGATAGATCTCTCCTCAGTGAATGAGAGTAAAGCAGCTAACCACTGTTCTGACAGTGTTCAAGTTGTATGGGAGACTCATGCAGTGATAAAATACACCAGTTCTAGAGGTTACAGCCATACTGCACATGCTTTTCCTCAGCAAGCAATGTGTGAGCTCACACTGCACATGCTTGGTATCACCAATACAAGGTGGTATTGCTGCCCTATGAAGATGGCACTGCACACCAGCTGCACACCTTTCATGAACTGTGGCACAGTGAAGACCTGCCATTATTTCTCTGAATACCAGTGGACTTGGACATCAGGCCAAAAAGGGCACCCACGAACAGGAAATTCTTGACAACCCAAGTGAGCAGAAGGCTTCAAAAAGTCATGCTTCCACGCCTGGTCTTATTGCAATGGTAAGAACCATTTAATCTCAAGGAATATTTCTTTCAAAACAGCACCTTGTCACAGTTTGGGATTGTGAACCAGCACCACTGTCTGGTAGAAGCCGTAACAAAGACCAGTTGTTACAACAACAGCCCTAAGGATGATGGATCAATCTGGTCCTGTTCTGGGCACAAAGCAAATCTTAACAGGTTTCCTTCTCACTGCTGCTCGCCAATATTAAGAGAACACTGAGAAGTGACAGGTATTTTAATTCCCATCCAGCTTTTATAGTTTTCTCCTTTCAGCATGGTAGTGTCCCTTGCTGTAATCAAAGTATTTACCAAGAACAGTCCTTTAAAATCCTTCTCCCCAAGGCTCCCACTCCCTCCCCAAAAGGGCTGTGCACGGAGTCTCTGGCTGGCAGACTATGCAGCCTCAACAGTACTTTGGTAGCTCTGCTGCACCACCAAGCTTCCAGCATTTCCTTCTATCCCTCTTTCAGCAGGCAGGAAAGGAATACAGATGTGTATTTTTATGCACCTTTGATCGTCTGTTCTGTTGCATTTCATTAAAATCCTCTAGATTAGAAGGCAAATAGCTTTTTACCCATTTTTTGTTTAGACTGTTTTGATAAGGACACCTTTGCATGAACTTTTGTAAAGACAAGGCAGATTTTCCAAGCCCCTTTCAGGCTATAGAAGACTCCATTTATCACCAACAGAACTTAAGATGAGTAGTCCATGTGTTTTATGAATAAAGCATATCCCTTAAGTTTCTCAAATGCTAGAAAGTTTTGTTTCTGCAATGCCTGCAAAAATACGCTTACATACTGTTGGCTCCCCATGCTTCTTTTACAGCATAAGGCAAAATGTAACCTAATTTAAATGTCCTATTAATCTGCAGACTTCTAAAAGTAGGTGAAATGTGCTATAGCTTCCTTATCCCCCAAAGGGAAACAGGCCTACAAATCAATATATATTCCAGACTTTGAACTCTTTAATTCAGTACTGGAGATGCACATGAAGTGAAACTACATATATACACTGACGGAGCAGATTATTTTCAATTTTCAGATTAACTGGTTAACTCCATGTGGCTCCATTACACACCGTGTCACCCAGCCATCAGTACTGAATACCTCTGCATACAGTTCTGTTCACAGTTCCCACACACTATTTCCCCAGGGGACCACTCACATGTCAGAGGCATGAGGTTTGTCAAGGCCAGTGGTGCTGCTCCAGTTTGGGTGAGAATTATACTGGTAGGTGAAGGGTTTAGCCCAGATTCCATGTTGTGTCCAGACGTGCTTTTTTGACAATCACTATGTGAAAGCAACCCAGAGAAACATCCAGTCAGTGTAAGGGTTACCTCTTGGTATACTGAGCTACACTGCCCGGAAACAGCCTTCAGACTAGAGAGAAAGAAGAGGTGGTCTTAATACATGATAGAATCACAGTCAACTTCAGTTGGAATCCAGGACACTATCAGTTCTCTAGAGCTGTGAATCCTTTTTAACCATTATTTTCCAATTTCATGAGGAAAAAAAGATTTTTTTTTTTTAATTCACAAAAGCCAATTTGAAGTAGTGACCTTTAAGACTCTCAGTATCCAAGAAAGTACAACTGACTCATGTCAAAAGAAAACAATTCACTTAATCTTTTCATTAGTCCAGTTCAAAAATTTAATACTCTACATTTTTATCCTCTTAAAAAAAAAAAAAACACAAAGCCTCCATATATAATACATCAGAGCAGGACTGGATACTTTTGAGACATCTAAATACTTTGGGGCACATTCAATACCCATGCTAAGATATAACATTAAGAATTAATAATAGTCCACTGATCCAGCTCACAAAGCTCTCAAGACTTTTGCCACCCCTCCCATCTCCCTGCACCAAAAACAAAAAGTAACAAAGAAAAATAGAGTTCACTTTTAATGAAACTAAGCTGTCAACATATACTTCCATAGCATTATGGAGATCCCATTATGGAGATCCAGAGTGCCAAAAGCATTTCACTCCAAGCAGTCTATCTCAGCACTTCCTTGAAGAAAGTTTTAATCTCCCTAGCACACAGACTTCTATTCCAGTAATGGATTTCTCTCCCCTTCCCTACTCTAGCAGGGACTTTTAACCTCCATCCATCTCAACCTTCTCTCATGTTTAAAAATGTTTTATTCATACAAACATGGTATGAAAAAATGTATTTCTCCTCCAAATCACAAGGGAGTCCATGTATAAGCATCTCTTTTAATTGACTGGGTGCTTTATTCATTAAATAAAAAAAAAAAAAGGACAAAAAACTTTAACACTAGTTACTAACAAGAAGTAAACATCTGTTGTCAAAGTCATCCGTACAATCATTAGACACAGGTTGCTAGGAAATTGAGGTAAAAAGAAACATCCTAACTCAGAATTCAGCTTCAAAGAGGAGGAGCTGACTCAGGCCTGGTCAGACAAAGAACACCCTCACTTTTGTATGCACTGATCTGCGTGGTAACCCCTGTCACAGATTGCTCATGCAGTCTCACTGGGCAGAACCTGCTTTCATTATCTGGCTGAAGCACGCTCTCAAACACTGACCATTAGGATGTATTCATGGTTTGACCACTTGATCTCACCTGGGATCACCAGGTTTTCTGCAGATGGAGATACACTAGTCGGGACAACAGGAAAGAACTACTCTACTCCTCCAGACACACAGATATTAAAGCACATCAACAGAATTAGAGGGTTGGGCTTGTTTGTTTGTTTTTACTACCTCCAGCCTCAGTTTGCCACAGTCAGGAGTGTTTGCAAGCTTGCAGGCTGACTGTTGATAGTACTCCAAATGCCTCTGGTGTGTTTGTTGCTCAGGACAACTAAAATTCTCTCTACGTGTATTCTTGCAAGTATGTCAGTAAGCGTATTCGAGCTAACACCTAACTAGTTCCTAGAGCACAGTCACCTGCACAGAAATCTGGTCCAACACTTTCAGAAACACCAGCAAGTTGGTTCTACAGGACCAGGGCTGTATTCCTACTAGAATAAACAGAAAAATACAAGGAGCGCAATGATGTTAATACACAGAAGGAATGCTAAAAACCTTCAGTAGTTCAGAGAGGCAAAACTTGCTCATGGAAGTTAAGCACCCGGTGCAACATTATACTGCAGTAAGAACTTGCAGAGGTTTTATGCAGTGGTTTAAAGGGGGGCGCTTCGTAACACAGAGTGCTAAGAGGGACCATTTCCTGCCACAGACCTTGGGAATGTAACTGTCACGCAATTTTGAGGAGTTTCCATGACTTGCATTAGAACAGCATTTTGACAAGACACAGATACATATTTCACAGCTTGCTTTCATGCTTTATTTACTAATACTGATGCACATGAAACATTTCAGAATGAGAGTAGTATCTTGATTACTATCCTATGTTGTATCAGGAACTATTTAATGTAGAGGAAATATGCAGCTCCATCTCATATATACATACCAAGTTTCACTGAAAACCATATAGGCACCCATTTCTGTTTCAATGAGCATGTTCTCACTGAACAGCTTTTGCTAGGTAAGAATTAGGGAGTTTTTAACCTAGAGGTTGGTAATCCACCAATTAGCAGAGCTTATCATAGACACTGGCACTCTTACCTATTTAACTATGCTTTTATTTTATACTTTAGTTCACACTTACTTTAAAAGCTTTCCGTAAGCCAACGTTTCACTATTGTTTTGTTTCAGTATTTTTACTGCACTAATAGAAGAAATCTGATGAGCCACCTAATAGCACTGATTTTTAGAATTAACTGTAGACAATGAGATTTTTAAAAAAGCCTCTTTTCAGAATGAGACATTTTTAGTCTCTAGGAAAAAAATGGATGGCCTGTAGAGCTTTAGAGTTTACCGTGTAGATATTTTATATTTCAAAGTATCTATAACCTTTAAAATATTAAAGGGATACTTGGAAAACTGGAGTAAAGGTTGATTTCCCACAAAAAGTATGGGCCTTTGCCAGCATACTGTGTATATGCGGGAATGGGAAGGGGGGGGGGGGGGAAAAAATGCACACAAAAAAAAAAACAAAAAACAGGTAACTCGTCAGTCCCAAAGTGCTCAAATTTTACAGCTCTGCAGAGAGGACAGTAAAAAAAACAGAAGTGCCTAGAAAAGTACACTGAACAGGAACTAGCTAGATTTCTTCTATAGCAGGGAAGGGAACTGTAATAAACACACTTAAAAGATGTGGGTATCTGGAACCTTTTAAAGATTCTATAACATGCCACCCAAAGGATTTCTTATTGTTGCATGGCGTCTTATCCATTGTTAAAAGCCAGACCATTTCTATCCAAACTGCTGACATGCCCCACAGCAGGACAGTTGTTCTAACATTCTTGTCAGTCACAGCGGCACAGAGGCATAGAAAATACCAATTATTTAATAACACAAGTTGTAGTAGCCTCCTGCTTTAACTGAGCTTTATAGTCCTTTTTTCTTTTCCCTGTCCATTCTTGTATTCATCTTCCCTCCCTTCAATGGCATCCTTGATCTCCTCCCATCTCCCAGGCAGTATCACACATTTTTCTAGCAGGCCTGTGTGTTTCTACTGTAAGTAGGACATGGCCAGCAATCACTGATCTGCAGGTCAGACTCCATGTAACACACCTCTCTTCAACCAAATTCAGGAGAGCAAAGACACTCTTCAGTAACTTTACTTTCCAACATTACACCATTAAGGGCTCTGACTATGCACTAGCTAGCACTGATCAGCTAGATGAGCTGGCAGCCATCAAAGCCAGTCTGAACCCCAAATATGCACTGAGCACTCATCTCCAAAATGAGTGTTTCATCAGTAAAAGTACTCTCAGCTAGCTCTGTTCACCAGCCTTGTGCAACAATCCATGCATTAAGATGACTTTCAGTAATAGCCATTAAGTACATCAACTATGGAGATGCCTTCCCTCAGCCTCAGTGGATCCCTAAACCTGGTCTAATTTACAATGGCTGAAAGAAATCATTTTTTCCCCCAATAATGAACAGAAATGCTAGACTCCTCGAGTCAAAAAAATATTTAAGGCTACCCAGATCACAGCTATTTACTTTTATGGCTCTGTCTACACAGTTTGCTGCATATTTATAGAACCTGATTCAGTTCCT
This sequence comes from Oxyura jamaicensis, assembly GCF_011077185.1. NCBI lineage: Eukaryota > Metazoa > Chordata > Aves > Anseriformes > Anatidae > Oxyura > Oxyura jamaicensis. Next base: position 153,141,014 of record NC_048893.1, read on the forward strand.
AAAGAGCCTGAAGAAGTCGGCATGTGGCTGTAACCAAGCATTCTGTATTTGGATACTTACACTTAAATTACCCATGTGTCATGTCACCCTAGCAATTTAAGGATGATGAGAAAACACCCCACCCTGAGAAGCAGGTGAGCCTGAAAGGAGACTTAATTCACAGAACTGTTCACCCATTAAATCGTTTTGGGATGCTACAGAAAATTAGTTTTGTTTAACAGGAAGAGCTGAACACTTTTTTCTTAGGAAAGTGGAAAAATTAGAATAACTGAGGGAAGATTCACTTTTACAACTTAGTCTCTACTCTCCAGGCCAGTATTTGAGTTTCCTACAGCCAGTAGGATTCCTGGCTGGAGGGTACTAACATCCTTGTATTAAATCCTGTGAGAAGAACATAACCCACACAATTTACCCAACATTTTCTGTTTGTCCTCTGTGTCCCCAAGTACCTTCTGCAACCAGAACCTTGTTAACTGGCAACATGAAATGATGCTACGGTGGGAACTCATTTCCAGCCTCGTTGATGCCAAACCAACAATTCTCATGCATGTAAGCAGGTATCATTCTCTACTCTTCTCCTGTTCACCACACCAACTGAATCAATACAGATACTTGTTAAAATTGTTACACCGAAGACACAAGATCAGCAGATAATCCATCAGCAAGGTAAGGGAAGTACATACTAAGTGAACTAGAGAGAACCTCAGACACATTTAATATTTTTCAGTACCTTCTTATCTAAACCTCATCCTAAATGAATTGATGAAGCAAGCCACTGACCAGCAATGAAGATTCTTTAGGAACAAAAGCGCAGACTTAACACCAAAGCTGTGACGAAGAACCAATACATGATGCAAGCCCACTGCTTTATGATCAGCTGCTTTCTCTCCTCTATCAAATAACATTTATGTATTTTACATGCTGAATAATACTTCCATGAATTATTCTGAAGCTATTAAACCTAAACATTTATGAAGGAAAAAGCTGCAGGAATTAATTCTAGTGATGGGGTGGTGCAGAAACAAACCCTGATTTGAAGAAATCTTTGGGTCCTGAAGTGAGACTTGAAGACATCATTTACAAACTGCAGGAAGAGATATGATGTACTTCAAAGACAAGAATTAGTAAAAAACAGAACATCAAGTGCCGTGTTCAGTTTTGCATGATAATGTCAGCTATGCAGAAGAGACAACTCCATGTTGTCACAGCAGGGGATGTCCCCCTCTAGTTTTATGTTCATTTAATGACTATGAACTAGCTATTACTCAAAATGTCTGCTCCTGACAGTCATCTCACTAGTTGCTTTGATATTTGCAAGTCAACACAAGAAAGTCAGTTCTAAAGAACTGTTTTTTCGGTATCATCCACTGACAAATCAGTGAGAAAGCCGCATAATTTCCCATCATGCTTTCAGATACTAGGAACATATAGAGAAAAGTTTTCTGTGATTAACAGACAATGTTTTTCCTTATAAGGATAACTGTGATCATGCTAGAAACTCCAGGCAATTAATACTGCTTGGAATTTCTTACTTTTTTGCTCAGCAAGACAGACTAAGTTACAGTCTTCCTGCATAATACAAACTCAAAATCATTTATAAAATTCCTAAAAACTTCTGCAGGCTTATCTTCATTAGTGCTAAGCTTACATTACTGTATATGGCTCAAACTAATTCATAGCAGTAGATCACTTGAAAAAATGATTACCTGTACCAGCAGGAAAAATAAGCTTCCCATCCACATGAGTGTTTTAAGACACAGCTGAACACATCTGCAGAAAATACCCATTTTGGTATTTCAAATGTTATTTCCACAGGTTTCTTAAACTGGCGCTTGTTTCAAGTATCTAACCACTCCATTCCAGTCAACCTTTACAGAAAGAATAGTAACAGGGCTCTCAACTTACTTTAATAAAGCCAGCTGAACTTTGTAACAGCACTATTTCTTACTCTACCACTGTCATTCAACTAGTTTAACGTCTCCGCTTCACTGAAACTAACATATATTTAAAAACAATTATTTCTGTGGACTTAAACAATAAAAAAAGAGAAATAATTTACTGAACTTGATGCAACTTACTGTATAGCCATCAGAAAACTACCCATCTGTTGGAATGAGTTGAAACCCAGAGTAGATTTAAGTTTTTCCTCAAAAAAATAAAAATAATGGGATAAGCTTCTGGTAACATTTCACTATTACCAAGACAAAGCTGTATTGAAAGCATGCCTAAGATTGTTATTACAGTTACAGAGGCAGTGTTATAATTACCCCTTGACAAAGCATAGCTAAGTAAGTCTTTAAAATGCTATAAGTTATAAAATTACTCCTCACAGACTTGCAACATTTTTGTGCGCTTTTTTTAAGGCTGGGCAATTAAAGGATTAAATGGAGGGAATAGTAATAATTGTGACAGTGTTGTTTTTTTTTACACAAAGGTATTAAAACTAGGTAGGTACTCTCCAACAAATCTAATGGACAATTTCAGACTCCATGGGTATAAAAACTGCTTCCGTAAGTGCTCCGCTTTAACAAACTTTGTTGTCTAAGATGCATCTTCAGGAAATTAAAAAATGGGATGTTTAAATGGCAGTATAACCATCACCACGTATTAAAACAATTCCTGCATTTCAACTTCTAAGAATGCTTTCTAATTCAGAAAAGGAGATAAAACTGTTAGTACTAACAAATTACTGCAAAACCTTATTGAACAGCAACCAGGACATGAGACGCTTGCCTTCTTCACCTGGTGACTTCACTGAGACAAGCTTCCTCTTATCTGTAAACCTAAAGAAGATTTTAAGCTTGGGAAAGAATGTTTCAGGTAAGAAACCTATCCAAGGAACCTGGAGTAGGAAGAAAAGGGGCAGAAATGGAGTTAAAGATTAAATTGGCTTGGCTATTTCAGAAATAAACTTAAGAGATGCCAAATCTACCTCTACCTTCAACATTTTGCTACACAATGGAGTAATATTCCACGCAGCACAATATACATTGACTCTGGGAAGCACTGCCTCGGAAACAACAACACAGTTTAATACTGTTTTAAATTTGAGGCAAGAACAGCAAGCAAGGGCAGCATTGACCCACATATCCTTATCCTTACTTTTTCTAACACAGGTATTTTAAAAGGACTATATAGCTTGGCAGCTTTAAGCAACAAATTTGGTACTTGTCTGAATTTACAGCATTATTTCTCAGGAAGCCTGTCTTAGTATAGAAAGCCACTGATGTTTGAGTGAGAAGTGCAGTTTACTAACACATGGCCAATTCAAGAAACTAGATGTGCCAAATGCTCCACTTGCAAATTTTATACTTATGCTTTATAAGGAGCCAGGTACCCAATCTTCCCCAATCAACCTTAGTCTTTTTGAAGCAGTGGTATGGGTGAGCTCTTCAGATAGCTCTAGCGATTTTCTGCTTTCATTGCTATGCATCCTATCCTAATCACATTATTCCAAAGCCCGCAAGCTGACTAGTGTTAGACTCACCACCAACATGGATACTTCACAAGACGTGGACACCTAACTGGTATTAAAGACTCCATAGTAGTATTAAAGACTCCATAGGTGAGGCATGATTAAGGCCCTGCCTGTAGCCTCCTTTACTATGCTTCAACTTCAAATTCCAGATGAAGAACAAGGATTAAAAGCCCCTTAGAACATCCACAGTTTCAATATAATAAAAAGCAGTACAAAAGAAAGCTAAAGAATCCTTCATGTAATTCAGTTTTGAGAAACAAGCTTACAGTGAACACGTAAGAACTTTCCTCAGGAATTTTTGATGATTACAACCCATTTCTTCCCAATAAATTAATGGAGAAGAAATCATAAAATAGTATCCACCTCAGTTTAATTGAAAGCATAACCGCCCTTTTTAAATAAAAGAACTCACACTCAAGGACTTCAGCAAATACTTATTATCAGCAACAAATCCAGTGCATACAAACAAGCCAGGTACAGAAAATGGAAGTCTAGTTACACAGAAAGTTACATGCCATTTTTTTCAAGAAGAAACGTAAGGTTTTAAAGTTTCCCGGATCAGTGAAGGAGGGAGAAATTCCTTAAAGCTATGAAGTGCTTCAGCCTCTATCCCCACCAACCTCAACAGGCCGGGACAAGTGCAATACCACAGAAACACACAGCATTGCAACTGATCCCAACCTGTGTAGAAAGGGGTACAATTTGTCCGCATTTACTGACTGACTTGTCACTGCCACAGTCAGTTTTGCATGGATTTGCACAGCAGAGTATCATACAGCTGGATGCAAACCTGCAAAACTAACCAGAGAACAGTGTTCAATTAAACAACAAATAAACTGCGAGACACGCTGAATGTGTAGTTCTACAGCTAGCAGTACTTTAAGTGCTTATAATGCAGTAGATTAGTGAACACTACCTGCACTATAAGCACTTTAGTGCTACACGAGCTGTTATTCACTAGACTGCTGTTAAAAGTAAGAAAGGCCACCAAATATCCCATAATCAGCAGAAAGCATTCAGACTCCTTGATGTAGATTATAACAGGCCACCATCAGTTTTGCATAGATTTGCACAACTACATTCTTCTTGTAGTGCAACTATGCAAAACTAACAGAAGACTGCAAAGCAGAAAACTACTGGAACATCTACAGTCTTAACCTGAGTGACTGGATGAAGACATAACTTCTTATGCCAGAAGGAGCACTTAGGGCAGTAGATGCTAATCTACTTCACTATCTGCACTAGATGCACCTTAGTACAAAAAGCACTTGACACCACCACACTGTACCTTTCCAATCTCTGAAGTCCGTCAAGATCTCCAGAGGCAGTTGTCAACATAATGCTACAAGTGCCTTCACTGCAGTAGGTTCTACATATCACTACCTGCACTGTAAGCACTTTGACATTACTCTGACGCAACCAGCGCTTTTAGTAATTCAAGATACGTCGTCTACTTTGTACCTGCTGAAAGAAAGAACAAAGTGAGTATTTGATCACATTTTGAATCGCACAGTTTTGACAATCAAGCTTTGAAACAAATATTCAGGATTTTTTTTTTTGTCTGTGCTGAAGACCTCCTTGAGAAAAAGCTGAACCAGTGCATTAGCCTATCCAGGACTCTCACACAGAATTACCAGGAGAGCCAAAATCAATGCATATGACAGCAGAAGAGCCCAATTGTGAAAATGAGTCAACTACTTCTCCCATATGATTCTCATTCTCAGAACACCAACTTCTGGAGGTAAAAATAACTATTAGTTTTCAGAGACTAATCTGAAGTAGGAAGGGCATTCTACTTAATAGAAAAAGGTAAGGCCAGCAAGTATTAAACAAATATAAACCAAGTTAATGCCCAATTTAGGTAGTTGGGCACTTCGAAGTTATACTCAACAGATTGTACCTCTTAAACTCAGACTTCCTAAGTCCAGAAAGCATCTTGTCTACCACATGCCAGGTGCTTTGTTATGTTTTCTACTTATACACCTTGCTGGCAGAATATAGCATTTACAGCTACAGTCGCCCTGCCTCAAACTAGAATTCCTCCCACTGCGTTTAGATTGGCCTGCCCTGAACTGAAAAAGTTTTTAATGATGGCTCTAAAGGCAAACATGTAAAAGCCACAACCAAGTTATGGCTACTTACTACAGATCTGAGATACTATAAAGCAGGAGAGTTCTACACACAAAATTTGAAAGCACATTTTTCTTCAATATGGCGTATTACATCAATATGAAGTCTGTCTTACCTGATACATGCAGTAAGCTTACTATCATAGTTTTAACCTACAATAGAACTGTAACTTTTGTTGAACTTCAGAACGAGCTTTGCCCCCCCAAAATAAAATCCCAGGAATTCAAACATTTTGAAGACTTTCTCATCATCCATCTGCTTCAAGACATGTGCTCAAAAGACTTGGATTATTTTCCTCTAATTGAGAGAAATTGTGGGCTGCTAAACCTGCCTCCAACCCCAAGGAAGTGTTTGCAATTCAGTGCTATTCACAGAAGTCTCAGGCTTTGACTCAGATGCACAGGCTCTGCCTCTCCATTAAAAAATAAAATAAAAAAATAAGTACTTACCCTTTTCTGCAAGAAAAGCAACTTTCTCCACGAATCCTCTACCTCAACATCCCCAGCAAGCCTCGTTACCTCCCGCCGCACGTGTCCACGCTGCGAAACCACCGCCGAGCTCCTCGCTTTCTGCCTGCCGAGCGAGAACAAAGTCACACGCCGAGTTCCCCAACACCGCCGCCTCCCACCCGCGCTCCGCCCGCCACGAGGGCGCCAAACGCTCGGCTGCCCCCGGAGCACCTCAGAACCCCCCCGCCCGTCCCCACACCCCCAGACCGCCCCAAAACCCCTCCCCGAGCACCCCCACATCCCCCTCCCGTAGGGGACCCCCCCGGGGCCGCTCCGCCGGGCTCAGACCGCTGCTGGAGACCCGCGGGGGGCGGTGAGGATGGCGGGCAGGGCGCGGAGCGGCGTGGCCGTGCTCGGCGGGCCCCTTCCCGGCCGGGCCCGCCGCCCTCCGGCCGCAGCACGTGTTCGTGCCGAGAACACAGGGCCGGCGGCGCGCACCGAGGCCGCCAGGGGGCGCCGGCAGCGGCGGCAGCAGCGCGGAGGTCACAGCCCGGCTACGGCGTGACGCCCCCCCGGGCCCGCCGAGCCCCGCAGCCCCGGCGGAGGGGACGGGGATGGGCCCGCTCGCTGCTCCCCCCCCAGCGCCGCCCGGGCCGGGAAGGGGCCGCGGAGCGCCGCGGGGGAGCCGTCCCCGCGGGCCGCCGCTGCCCACACGCGGCTCTGGGCCTAGGAGGGAACAATCGGCCCCAGCACGCAGCCGCCGCCATGTCCCCCGCCTCCCTCCTCCCCCTCCCCAGCAACATGGCGCCGCCGAGGCCCCGCGCCTGCCGCCGCGCCGATTTCGTAACGGAGCCGCCGGCCCTCGCCCGGAGCCCGGCCCGCAGCCCCTCGCCCGCAGCCCCCCGCCGCCCCCCCCCCCCCGCGAACCCCCCCCCCCCCCCAAAGGCCGCCGCCGCCGCCCAGCGCGGCCCGGAGAGGGAGAGGGGGAGGAAGAGGAGGGCCCGCCGCCCCCGCCCCTCCGCGAACAAAAGCCCACGCGGAGGGGCCCGGGACGCGCTCGCAGCCCGCGGCGCTGCCCCCTCCCCGGGGCCCCGCGCCCCCTCCCCCGGGGGGCGGCGGAGCACAAAGCCGGGAACTCCCCGAGAGCCCCCCCCGCGGCACCACGGCCGCGCACACCCCTCCCTCCCTCCTCCTCTTCCATCGCCTCCTCCTCCTCTTTTACCGCCGCCGCCGTTCCCCGAGCTGGGCGTGGGCGGCGAGCCGAGCCCCCGAGCCGCCGCGGCCTCTGCCCCATGTGCTGCTTTGTTCTGCTGCCGCCAGCTCCCCCCGGCGCCGAGCCGGGCACGCCACAAACTTTCCCGGACGGGGCCTTCCTCCCCGCTCCCTCCCGCCCCACACACCCCCAAAAAACCACCCCCCGGGGGGCTGCAGCCCCCTCCCCGGCACCCCCTCCCCGCCCAGCTCCCACCCCCGGCCCCCAGCAGCTGCCATTGTGCTGCGCTCCGCTCCGCGCCGCCCGCCCTGGGAGGCTCGGCCGCTCCCGGAGCCCGCCCGGCGGCTCGCCCCGGGCCCGGATCGCGGCGGCGTGGGGAAAGGGGAGAAAGAAGGGGAAGGGCTGCGGGGGCGAGGGAGGGGGGCGCCGGGACTCACGGCGGCAGCGAGCGGCGCGCACGCTTTTCAAATCTCCCTCATTCCGGCCCCTCCCGCCCCGTCTGCGAGCTCGGGAGGCGCCGCCGCCGCGGCGGCCGCTGCCATGCGCCCTGCTCCCGCTCCCCCCTCGCCGCCCACCCACCCACACCCCCCTGCCGCCGCCGCTGCCGCCGCCCCCCGGCCGCCCCGAGCCGCCCGCGGCGCCCCACGCACCGCCGCCCGCCCGCCCGGCCCCCCGCACCGCCGGGCGGCTCACAACAGGTCTCCCGGCAGCGACACTCACCAGCGAGCGAGCGGCGGCCGCCACCATCTTCCCTCCTCCTCCTCCTCCCTGCGGGGCGAGGCGAGGCAGCGCCGCCGCTGCCCGGCGGGGCGGATGGGGGGCGGGGGGGGAAGCGGCGCCAAGGCCGGTCCCGGTGCTGATCCCGGTCCCGGTGGCGGCGGCAGGGCTCGGGGACCATGTGGGTGAATGAAGGGCGGCGGCTCCCGCCTCAACGTAAATATCCACAAGCCCCGCTCCGCCCTCATTAGAATAGAAAACAAAGTGCTTCCGAGCGCCGCGCCGCCCAATCGCCGGCCGCAGCACCCCCCACCCCCAGCGCCAGCACGCCCCCGCCCCGCCGCGCTTCAGCCGCACGGCGGGCGGGCGGGGGGCACCACGGCCCGGCCCGGCCCGGCTCGGCCCGGCTCGGCTCGGCCCGGCTCAGCACGGCTGAGCTCGGCTCGGCAGAAACTTTGTCGCCCGCCGCCGCCGCGGGGAGCGCGGTGCCCGGCGCCCCGCCATGCGCGGCTCCCGCTGCGGGATGGCGGCGCTGCGCGCATCCTGCCTGCGCAGGCGGTGGGGAAGGGGAGGGGAGCGGGAGGAAAGGAGGGAGGGGAAGGGTGCGGTGCGCGGCGGGGGGTGCGCGCGGCGGGGAGGGGGCCTGGGGGAGTCCCCACCGCCGCCGGGGGTAGGCGGGATATGGGGGAGCGCGGCCACCATTTGCTGCGGGTCCCCCCCGCGCGGAGCCGAGGCCCTGAGGAGCGGGGACGGGGCGCAGGCAGCGCGCCCCGGGGGGGAAAGTGACAAAAAAAGTGGCAAAAACAGTGACAAGTGGGTGCGGGGGGGCGCGGCCGGCCCCTTCCCCCCCCCCCCCCCCCACGGCCGCGGGGCTCCGGCGGCAGCTGGGTGAGCTCCGAGCCTCGGGGTGACGCAGGAGCCCGCTTCGCAAGGATGCGCCGAACTCACGGCTCTAAAGGGTGAAAGTGCCTCAAATTTGGAGTGTTTTACGCAGCACAAGGCCAGCAACATCTCCACGGTCCTTCCCTTGATATAACCAGGGATATCACTTTATCTTCCGAATAAAAAAAAAAAAAAGTCGAAAACGATAGCCAGAATTTGGCATTCCCAAAGCGCCTGGAGTTTGTGTTTGCTGCCGTCCCAGCACACTGGCTTCTGCAGACATGAGAATATTTTTATTTTTACCTGTTACGCTGGTTACCTGTATCAGAAAAATGTGCCTGCTCTCAGTTTGTCTTACTCGGTGGCTGTTTGGAGCAGACACACGTGGTTCCCAGACTGCTCACTGCATTTCATTAGAGCTACAGCGTTACCTTTCAGATGGCTTTGCTGTGTTTGCGCCCACAGAAGGGGATGCACATTCAGTATTTTTTAGCATTTATACGTGGTGTTGAATCTCATGGGCACAAACTTTGAGGTTTCTTCACCCGCACTCCTTAGTTGGCTTTTTTTAGCTTGAGTGTACACTTGCTGCTACACACAAATTTGTTTTACAAAGCTGTATTTGATAAAGGACCGTTCCAGTTGAAAGCCATAGCTGCTCTTTTACACCACAGCAGTATAAAACAGTCGTTTTTGCATCATATTTTAGTAGTATTGATTTGGCTCTCCCTCACAACCAAGATGTAGACACCCTTCCCACTCCTTAACCCTACTCCTCCACACTCCAGTTTCCTTCTTTTGCTTTTTTTTTCTCGCTTTTTGTTTTCTGTTTCACTTTTGGCAAAAAGGCCACCAAGAGGTAATAAGATTCACATATGAGCATGTTTTTGTTCTTGCTGCTTTGGATGAAATCCAGGCCTTACCAAACTTGGTGGCAATATTCTTGCTGGTAGGAACAGGTAACATTTCAGTCCTCACCTTATATCCAGAGATCCCACAGAGCTTTTGCAAAAATGGGCAAGTATCATCTCAGAATATAAAGTAAATGAAGTGGTAAAGAAAGTAAAGTCACAGAATCACAGAATCATCTAGGCTGGAAGAGACGTCCAAGATCACCGAGTCCAACCTCTGACCTAACACTAACAAGTCCTCCACTAAACCATGTCACTAAGCTCTACATCTAAACACATTATACCTTACTGGTGAAAAGTGTGTGTGAGAACAAATAAGTGTAGGGTTTTGTTATGTTTTGTTTTGTTTTTCCCCAATGACTTTGATCATTTGCAACAGAGGGGATGTACTGAATTCAGGAACCACGTTTTTGTGTCCCTGCCACCATGCTGTGCCACTGATGAAGAGAAAGAAATGTGTCCAAGTAGTTGTTCACAGGGGACCAAATCTGGCTCCTACTGAAACCAGTGGAATGATGTTCATAAAATCCCTGGGCACATAGATTATCTGCAAACACACGTGCCCTAGTATTTTGTGTTTCCGAGCTCTGGGGGATTCTACTGAAAACTTTCTTTGAAAGTATCTTTGAAGTACAATCCACTACCTTAAAATGGAAGGAAGAAGTCAAAGTCTTCCTAAAAGGAAGAAGTCAAAGTCAACTTTCCCTTAAAGTTGGAATATGTGTTAAACAGTAAATACTGTTCTGCATCTTGCAGATAAAACTCATGTACAAAGGTCCTAAGGTCACTCTTCTTTAATGTGCTAACTCATCTTTTTGTCCTTTGTGGAGTACTGCCCATCTTTTCTTTTACTAAAGTGTCTGAGCACATCACATTTATCACAGAATATACCCTCACAACACAGTGTGGCATAGCAATTGCCATTCCCATGTTGCAGATGAAGAATCTGACACAGTAAGGAAAGACCTCAGCTCTTTCACAACCAAGGCTGACACCATAAATGCAGCTGGTTTTCTCTGTTTTAATCAATACAAAGAATATGGAATAAATCATTATAATTCAGTCAAAATCAGGGGCAATATTTATGTTATGTAGTACATGCTGTTGAGAAATCTTTGGAAAAAAATGAATTTACCAAGCACCTGTAACCCCTTAAAAGAAAAAAAAAGAAAAAAAAAATATCAAAAACTTTTTAGGGTTATTTGTTTCTTAATGAATTGAGTACTGATAGACTGACAGAAGTTGCTCTACTTGGTAGTTTACTTCCAACTTTTGAAATTTTCCTTTCCTTAGATCCGTATGATTATTTCAAAACTTCACAAACTGTTTATCTATAGCAGAGATTACAGATTTAGTAGATTTCAGTCAGAAAAATGAAAACAAGACAAAAAATAATATCCCTAATTATCTTTTTATATTTCCCTCTCTCAGCTAATGCGTAAGTCAAATAAAAATGTACTTGAAAAAGTAAAAACTTTTGGTGTTACTGATATGTCAGAGCTAATACTTACTCCGTTATTAGTTTCAAGTACATAATATTAAATTGACTAAACAGCAAATAAACAAAAGCAGTGCAAAAATGGCTTCTCTGTTTTTAGGATTAAAATACACTTTCCCGTCATGCTGTTTTTTTTTTAGAATCAAGCCTTTAATTCCTACATATTTTATCATACTCCAGCACACATACATCATAATTTCAAATATTTGTATTTTGAAGGAGGCATGCACCCTGTAGGGGGGTGACTTATAACAAGATATAGGAGTCCTCAGTCACAGACAGTTAAACACCTATATCTGATTATTATTCTTGGGAGTTTAGTACTGTTCAGCCATTAATTTAATTTCCTGGTGTTTATGATGTTATCCTGTCTGGAAATCAGTGTTTGCACAGACTCTATCTATTAATTTCACTTGTAAAGCATTCTCCTTTATATATTAGCTTCATTTGAAGTATAAAAGTCTTTAATTTGTGGATACATTTCAGCATCTGCAGAGAGATGAAAATTTCACAGCTTTCACAGCATGGGAAGAGGGAACACTTACAAACGGAGAGTGTCAGCTTTGCAGCATCGCTTCTCCTATCTCTGTCCTCCTCTAAGGCTCAGGATTTGCATACTCTGAGTCTGGAGTGGCTGGGTACAGGCAGGACAATTCTCATGCTGGTCAAAGTTGTCTGCTTCTGTGATTTTTATGGAGCAAAGTTTCGCTGCAAGGTGCCTGGGCTTCTTCAGAATTCCAACAAGAAACTGGAAATGCTCCTTCTGGTTAGGATGTTGGGCTATTCTGAAATACTTGGGAGGGATGTTACTGTGATCTATACTCAGAAGAAGCAAACAAGTTGCTGGGAAAAGAAGAACTAAAGATAAGCTGTTTCAGCGTCAACTGTTCTGTCCTCTGTCTCACAATTTTTCTTTCTTGGCTGTTGAAATTCTCACTCCTTACTGTTTTAAGCTGTTCGCTGCCTTTCCTTCTCTCAGTTCCTAAGGATCCTCCCTGTGCTCTCTTAAATAAGCAGTCTAGGGGGACGTAGCATGAAAAGCACTGAACAGCTGGAAAACATGAGAAGCCATAGAATTTATTTCTGAGCATGTAGCTTTAAAAGCATGGGGAATAAAAAAGAGCATGGGTGTAAATGTGGTCTTTAAAAAGAAGGGATTTCAAAAGCAAGAAAAAGATGCCGAAGAAGCAGGTCTGAAATAAAAGGAGAAAATAAAACTGGAGAGCAATAGGGACAGGATTTCTCCAGAATTAATCTGTGCTCTGACATTTTATACAAACATCCATTAAAATCTGTCCACACTTTTCAGGTACTTTTAGGTGTAATTCTTGATTTCTGTTCCCTTTGCATTCATGCAAAAAGCATGTACTTTTTTCTGCTTTGTGAACATCTGCACAAATGAGAGTATGGTTTAAAGCCTAGCGATGCTTGTTCGAGGCTAGGTCAAAGAAGATGCTAGGAGAAATAAAGCAAAATGGCTGGTGTACTGGTAATGTTGCAATGCCTTCCCCAAAATCCCCTCTCCACATTCTGTGGGATAGACTTCTTCCACTGTTTTGTAGGAATGAATCCTGGTGCATTAACACATAAAATTATGTAATATACATTCACAGACATGTAAGAACAATTATTGAAATAGATGCAGTTATAGAAAAAATGGTTATCTTTTAGAGATTCCTGTAGCTAACTCAAATGCTGCATAGAACTACCTGTCTCCTAGATTAATTTGAGAATGAAGGTGAGCAATGAAGGAGTGGAAAAGGAGAAAAATAGAACATAGAAGGACAGGGACACCACATGTACTGTATGGTTTGGGAACCTGATGGTTAATAGGCTAAGGGAAAAAGTAAATTAGTGTATAAGAGGGAAATGTTGTGTTATGTAGAGAAAATTGCAAGTGGTGAAAAAACTGTGGGGACTGGAGAGACTTTATGTGTCATGTTAGAGCAAAAGCTGAAAGCCAAGGTTCAGTGGGACCTTGTAAATTGTACAGTAGCATCTGTAGATATCATTTTAGATATTGTTCATAATATTTTTTATAATTGTATTTAAGGACTTTAAACCTCTGGCTGAATCTACTGTAAAAATGAATCTGCTGTAAAAATGTTCTTCAGGTCTTCTTCTGAGATCCATGCTCTGTTGGGGCACTTTGACCATGAAATTAGCCACTGAGCGCCACCAGTGTGGCACCAGGACCAACATAACGTCTAGTAGCCAATGATAATGCTTTTGAAGCATTTTCCCATCCTGTTGGCCAAACATAACCCTACTGTCCAACCAGAGGCCCAAATAATTGGGCTAAAAAATGGACTCAGATGACTTGAGAAATGTCTGTTCATGGAAGATATGCAATAACAAATGTTTCCGTGCCCTTGTTGCTTGCTTCTTGAAACATAAATCTAAGACATCCTTTGGCAACACCTCCTGAGTGGTGCCCCTGCAGCTGGGGGAGAATGAAGCTGTCCAGCCTCTGCAAGCTGTGTGCTCTCCATCATGGTAGACTGTGCCCCACTTCTGGAAACCCTCACTCCTCCTTGCCCTCTCTAATGACATCCTGAGCTCCTGCAAACCGTTGTGCTGCAAAAGTCCCTTCTTTCTGAGATGGGACACTATGAGAAGGATATAGATGAAAACGATATACACAAAACTGTATCCTCATTTAAAATCATTTGGAAACTACAAACATTAGTCAAAATAGGAGGAAATTTCATGAATTGGTTTGCCCCCCTTTAAATGTAGCTTCACCCAAACCTTGTTACTCTACCTATCATAACAAAATATAGTAATTTAATTCTCTTCAGTTTACCTGGGCTGATGGGCGAGCTGTTGTACAGACTTTTTAAAGGCACTCTCTGTTGTTAGTGAGTAAAGTTGTTCAGTAGATTCAAGTGGATAGCTATTCATATCTATGTACTGAAGACGCAGTGACTCTACCCTTCATTGTGGGACTGTTCTTAAAACACTATGCTAAAAACAAAACAAAACGAATCAAAACCAAACCAAACCAAACTAAAAAACAGAAAAGTATACATAAATGCATGTATGCATCTATAAAAAGGGTATTGATGCCATAAACATTCAGCTTGCCCTTGTCTACTGTCGAATATTTGGCTAAGTTTTCAGATTTCTTTGTAGCTTTGTGTCAGTGAGACTAATGGCTCTTGGTGACATCAGTGTGCCCATATATGAATGCCCTGTGCTGGGTCAGCAACTTGTGAGAATTTATGACTATTGCAAGCTGGGTTGAATACACTGGTTCTAGAAGAGAGATGATAGGTCCTTTCACATGAAGAAATTCTTCTGAATTGCTTAACCCCCACTTTGGATGGCTTCAGGCATTGAAATAAATATATTTTCATGATTCTAATCGTGATCTTCCCTAGCTGTTACTAACAACAAGTTGTCTGTATCAGTGTTGTGTATTGTTCAGCTGACTTCAACTGATGAGTGCTCTGCTTCTTACAAGGTATTCTTGACTAGCCCACAGCCTCAGTAAGGATAGAGTAGTAAGGGAGAGACTGAGCTTGCATTTGTAGGAAGATGTGTAGCAGGGAAATAGGAAATAGTAGACAAATACTGGCCTAATTCTGTGACTAGACCTTGCCTCTTCTTCTTTCCTCCTACTCAAAGTGTTATGGAAACTACTGAGAAGTTCAGAAGTGGGGTGCTGGACTAGATGCTGACAACACACAACTGTCCATTTTCCACGTCTCCTGTGCTATGATTCACATTGTTTCAGTAGAAAAGATAATGCAGTTTCTGCTGGACTGAGGCTTGGACAAGAGCTACCTGGTCAGCTAACACTGCAGTAACAGCTGGGGAAAGAGAAAAAAAAAAAAAAAAAAAAAAAAAAAAAACACTTATTTGTTTTGATTAATGAGTTTGACTACCGTTTGTGACATACATTTTGGACATGCAGTTAAATCCAAGGCTACTTGTGCAGATGGATACATAAGTAACAGAAGCAAATAAAGATGTGTTTTCAACTACAGTTAGACAAATTACATCACCTTTGCTGACAGTCAGCAAACTCTTCTCCAGTTGTGCTCCTCACTGTTGAATATCAGTTGTAGTTTTACAGTATAGTCTGCAGTGAGCTCCTCTGAAGCTAGTCCAGATTCTTTCTCAAACAGGGATTCATCTCAACTGAATACAATATTTGTGTTCAAGAGCCGGGCTAAATTGTAACATGGAACTTAAAATATTAAACTACAGCAAAACAAATATCACTCTCTGCAAGTTTTCAGATACTACAAGTCGCTTCCATGCCCTTTACATATGGTGTTTATTATCAGAGTGAATTTGAAAAAAAATATATATTGAATCTGTATCTTACTGGTTTTTTATAACAATAT
Organism: Oxyura jamaicensis; assembly: GCF_011077185.1. Lineage (NCBI taxonomy): Eukaryota > Metazoa > Chordata > Aves > Anseriformes > Anatidae > Oxyura > Oxyura jamaicensis. The sequence continues at coordinate 153,156,647 of NC_048893.1, forward strand.
AAACCCACAACTTTTTAATCTCATAAATTAGCCTGAAAATAGCACAGTACAGAAACAATTACAAATTTAATGAGTGAATGAAAATACAGATACAATAGTGTCACAGACAAATTCTCTTTTAAGGGATCCAACAAATACTATCTGAAAATTAAAAAATTCAAAAATCACAACTTCTGTATTTATAGAAGAGAGATACTTTTATTAAATGCTATAATAGAATATAATTACTTTTAAAAATTATTTCATTTATTCAAACATAGTTAACCATTTTGCTTTTAGATACTCCTTCAAATTCTATCATAATTTATCTTTTTAACATAGGCTTAAAATTTTGCTTTTTAATGTGTTATGTTTGGCTTTAAAGACAGCGAGGGAGTCCATAGTTTGGTTTAGCAGAGGAAAGCAGAACTCCATTGCCATTTAGCTAGTTTTTCTTTTTACAATAAGACTGAATTTTCTATTAAATCTATTTTATAGTGTGAAGTATGACTGTAAAAATAGAATCTGCTCATTTAGTGGATCTGCTCCTTGCATATAATCTGAGTCATATTTACTCACTTGATTAACAAGTTTAATCCTTATTCATTACACCTTAAAATACAGTGTCTATGAGAGATTGTTGTATATTTTCCCTATTTTATTTTCATCATCAACAGAGTTGTTAAACATTTCATTTGTAAAGAATGCTTGAGACATAACCCAACAATATAGTTTCATGTATTTGAACAGTGATAAGCACCTACCTAAAGATAAAAAAGCAAAACCCAAAAAACTTATATATAACCAATTTCATTTGCAATCTCATTTTTTATATATTTAGTGGAACTCAGCTACACATAGTGTTGAATTGCCTTTAATGAAAGAAAGCATATGAATAAAGTTAGAGACTTGCACAACAATGTGTTGTAACTGTTAATCTTAACTGGCAAGTTAAAAATTAAAGCTGGTAAAAGCTGGTAATGATGAATCGTCAGCACTAGACATGTGTGCAAGTAAAAAGAAAGATCAAGTGGCTTTGAAAATGTATGAATAATTTCAGTTATTTTTTTCCAGTCATTTTTATAATGAAAAATAATTGACAATATTGTAAAGTTCAATTAGGAGAATATGATAGCTCAGGAGTATATATATATATATATATATATATAAAAAGCTCTAGGCATTAGTGAACAAATCTGGCATCTTTCTTTGTGTCATGGAATGATATACTAAAAGTTAAGAAGATGCTTAATAATTTTGCTAATGTGCCAAATTATTTGAAATACTTTAACATAGCATTATGATTTAATTGGAAAAAATACAAGACAAATACAGAGGCAAAAGTCGAATTTTCTGAGGAGAAAGAAGTAAAAATAGCTCATCTTTCTCTAAGAAATTGTTGTAGTCATTAAGACACATACCGATTATGACTGTTAGCTACATTTTTAATAAAAATGGTTTAAAGAATTCTATATTAATTAAGCAAAGTCATGTTCCTTTTGGAGCAACGGGAAAGCTATTTCTGATCTCAGCTACACTATTTCCCAACATGATTAAAAAAATCTTATATCCTATATTTTCAGCTTTGATGGAAGACTAATTGTCCAAAACTATCCTGGCCTTTTTTTTTTTTTCTTTTTTTTTTACTTTTTTAAACATGAACATTTGTCAAAATGAGCAAGTAAGATAAAGTGTTCCAGTGAATACATAAATAAAAGTTTCAAATACTTTCTCTACTTATCCTCAAAATATTCTCTCATTTTATTTTATTCCATCATCTCCTCTCATTCCATCTGCATCACACACAGTTTTTTTCTTTTTTTTTTTTTTTTTCCCTCGAAATATTCTTCTGCCCTATAATTATCCCAAGCATAATACTGTTTCTAGTGCACAAACCAAGCACACTAACAGCTACGTTATGTATCACAGCATCACACTGCATTGTAGTAGCCTGTGGACACACTTGCAAGGCACATTTTTTTCAGAAGTGCTGAGCAGCAGTAGCTCACAAAACACTAAGTGCCCTGCTCCTGATTGCTCACACTGGGGTGTAAATATACTTAGTGCTTCCCTGTATACCCAAATTGTGTCTTTCAGTCTTAAAGAGTGAAACTGATGTTTTGATGTAATGCCAAAATGAAAAATACTTAAATTTATTTTTACAGTATGCATATCCATATGCTATTGATAAAGTGATAATGATGACAGTAAATCTGCAGTGATAATTGTAGTTAGATTTTATTTATTTATTTTTGGTGAGATTGTCTCATGTTCTCTGATGAATGCAGCACTTAAAATATCCATGTTTTTTACTTTTACAAAATTATTTCAGCTTTGGTCATTTATACCATTCAACTGTAAGTTTATCTGGTGAGCAGAAAAGCTATGTTAGCAGCTTGCAAGTAAGCTGAATTTAAGCTCTTGTATTTTGTATAGAATGAGCTGGAAATATTTGATTTTTATATTTTGAAATTGAACTTCATCTGTACCATTGTGGCAGGTGGAAATAGGTTTAATTTTTCTCACAATGAGAAAGAAGTTTTTCAGGACCTCTGAACTTCAGGCTCAAACTCCTGTGAATAAGAGGCATAAGCAGTATGAAATAATGACATGGTACAATATGTACAAACTTTTATTTATTTATTTATGTATTTATTTATTTTTAATCCATAATCTAAAGGTTTTTAATATACTGCTTTACTAAAAAAAGTTTAACTACTCTGCCTTTTTTTTTTTTTTTTTTTTTTTTCCCACAGCCAAGTATCTAAGCAAAATATTTGATATAACACTGATTTTTCTCAATAGTTTTTTTCTGGCCAGTAACCGTGGGACAGATTTATCAATAGCATAAATTTAGTAGACTTTTGACACCTTATGGTAGCTAACAACTTGATCCAACAAATGCAAGACTGAAGATAAAAACAAATCCCCTGCAGAATGTAGAAAAGCGTGCAGTCAAACTGATATTGACAATATAAAGTGCATTATAACCCAAGTCCTTATGCTCTAACAAACTGAGGAATCAAATTCATAGACAACAGAAGAGAATAAAGATGTTATAGATGTAATCACAATGTAAGGAGAACTAAAGAGAACACTAGCAAAGCATGTCGATATTTAAATATATTTTCAAAAAATACAAAGATGTTCAGTTAGTTCAACTTCAATATCTTTGTCTTTATTCTGATTTAGAAGATTGTGGCTAACGTGAGATGTGAGTTCTCCCATTCCTTTCCATATGTTCCTAGACCAAAAATAGTTTCCTCTCTTCATATGGATTTATCCAAATAAGGAGTGAAGAAGCTGTAAATTAACTTCTCATTACTACAGAACAAATGCATACTTCCAATATGCTGATCTGGGGGGAGAGCAGGAATGAGGAGACAGCTCTTTGGAAAACTCTGTTGAAATCTGTCTTCTAGAAATCTCCCACTTAATTACAGAACTGAAAAAAAAAAAAAAAAAAAAAAAAAAAAAAAAAAAAAAAATTGCCTTTAATTATTTGCTTTTATAAAAAAAAAAAAAAAAAAAAAGGAAAAAAAAAAAAAAAAAAAAAAAAAGGAACCTTCCAACTTCAGCAAAAGGTCAATAAATTAATTAAACTGGATTTTCCAGTGTGTTTCATTACATTTGTAAAGCCTTAATTCTGATTAGAATGTGGTAAAACAAAGAGTTAGGATGATCCCATCAAAAATCCCACACGATGGAACAACATAAATAGTAGTGGTCACCAGATAGGAAACTAAAGTTTGGCCTGTCAGGCCAAACTGAACTACAGTCTGCTGTAAAGAATCACAACAGAAAGCTAAATAGTTTTCTTGGCATGTGTTGTTATCCAGACCTGTGGATCTTCAAGAAATGATCTTTGGGAATGACAAATTCTACCTTCTCATTCTGTTTTGATTATTTCTTCAGCAACACTTGTCCTTTAATGCACAGAAAATACAACATCTGTTACAAGACGTAACAACATCTGTTGTCAGCTATTGAAGGAAAATAGACCTGACTAGATGCACTAGATGATTCAGAAGGACAGCATGTATGGGTCTCTAACACAAATAAATACAATTGAAATTAACAGCAAACATAGACTTTTACATACACTAGGACATTAGCCTCTACTGTTCTCTGAGACAACATGATACTTGGGTGGAATTTTTTCTAATGGCCATAATGTAGCTTTATGGAAAATGAATTCCAAATTATAATCTATTCAGGAAATTATGGTATGTGCATATACATACTTAGATATGTTTAGATTTAAAGATACTATACATTATATTATGGCAGTGTTGGCTTGAAGATTCTTATACTGTAGAAAGTTCTAATAGTGTTTTTTTTCCTTTCACTTACATATAAACTTCTGTATATATGCGCATATAAGCGAATATACATATCAGTAAGCAGATATATTTTCTTGTTAATTCAAATGTTTTGACCTTTATCATTAGCCTATTTACCTGACATCCTGACATTTTAGCTTGATACTCTACTTGAGCTCAAAAACAGCATCTGCTTCCCCATTGTTTTATAACCAATCTTCTGCAGAACAAATAATTGCTATACTCATTGCAAGCATAGAGGTTAAAATCAAGTTCCTGACCTTAAAAGTTAGTAAACAAAATTATCTATTAGAGTCCTGTTATTTTTACTGTTTCTCCTCACACATTAAAAAAAAAAAAAAAAAAAAAAAAAAGCATCTACTGTCTTTAGCCCTTTTTGTTGATGCTGCTAACTTTTCCTGGTATCTTCATCTTGTTTATTTTGAAATCCTCATTTTTCAGTATGAACAACCCTGTACTTTTCAAGGTTTTCAACGTTTTCAAATATATATTTTAATTTCCCACATGCAAGATTTAATTACTTTGTTACTGCATTTTTGCTTACACGACCTCTGTTTTACCTTCTTTGTTGAAATGCATGGAAGTTGCCTACTTATGGCATTTCTCTAACAGAGTTCTCAGATTGTGTTTTTGAGAATTAACTGTTCTCCAATTATAAATTGCTGCTAAGTGGAGCTAAACTCAAAATTTATATAGTGTGCTATTATTTGATTCCAAGTCTTATAAAAGGGGGAGGGGGGGGGGGAGGTTTTTAGGTGCCTCTATGTAAGTTTGACATTCATTTTTAAAAGTTTTAGCTTTCCTGGATGCAGAATACAACTCAAAGCCATATATGCTGTAATGTAAATAACAAAATTGTATTACATTGTAATATGATATTGTAATTATATTTTATTTTATTACATTTCATCTTTTTTTTTTTTTGAGGGAGGAATGAAATTTATTTTTTTTAACAGTTCAGGATTTTAGTGTGATTTCAGGTTTTAACTGATGTTTGTCTTTTCAATTCTGCAAGTTTTTATTTTTCATTTAGTACTGATGCCTCAACTCTTATAAACGATGATTTAAGGGATAGCAAAGATAGATATGCATTTCTAATTTGATAATAGCTCAAAATCCTGAAAATGAAAACAACAACAACAACAAAAACAACAAAAACCACAGGAGAAGACTGCTGATTATGATACTGGGCAGTAGAGCCAAAAAGGACTGAGCTTTCCAGACTTTCTGGACAGACTGCTTGAGTAGTCTGTCCTTATAGCTGGAAATGGGTGAAGAAAAAAAAATTACCCTCAAGCACTTCAAGCATTGTATGCCATCAGACACTGGATGCTATATATAAATCCTTACAATGCTGACCTATGAAGCAAAATTAGTTATATTAACATAGACATCCCATCTAGCACTCAGATCTTGTTTCTGTGCAACGTTATCCAATCAAAACAAAGGCAAACAGTGAGATTCACATCTTCAGTTATAAAGAATTATTTGAGAAACTGAAGGCATAATTTATATGCTCAAATGCTGATATAATATCAAAATGTGTGCAGTTCTCTAAGTTGCTCCTGGATGACTCCAGGAACATTTCAATCTGTCCCCTTTTGTATGGATAAAATAGGAGTACAAATGGTTGAGGCATCAATATCAACAATACCTGACTATCAGGAAGCTCAGATAACATTTTTTAGTTTGTTTGGTTTTGTTTTTGTTTCTTTCATATGTGTGAAACTTATTTCTTTGTTTATGGAAGGGCTATTAACTAACAGTAATCATAAAACAATTACAGATATTGCCAAAGATCTAGCAAATACTTTGCTGCACCCCACGAATATAAAGATTCATAGCTATAAATATGCAGTATAAAATCTACATATACAAGTGAAATGAGTTGAAAGAATCCACATGGTTGAGAGAGGAAAAATACTCTAAGAATATATATATTTCTTTACTTTTTTTTTTTTAATTACAACAAAAACTAGTTACTTATTCTAAAATAATAATAATAAGAAAAACCTTTGTGTATTCTAGACTTTTTCCTTCTTCCAAGCAGTAGCTCTACTAGAAACTAAATAGGAGATTGTACATGTATAATCTGTTTTACCGATGCAGTATTTGACTGTGACTTAATTGTCATGAATTTCATTTCTTTTATATGAAAAATAAGTTTAGTTATGCAAGCATGAGCCCACATTTAACTTATCTAAAATTATACCATTATTAACGTACATGGTATAAATTGATGGCAAAACAGATTCTACTCCATATTTAGCATTTAAATTGTGGAATGGCACTTATAGAGCATGTATTGTCTTCTCTTAACATTTGTTCACAGAAGCTGAGAAGAAAAGAGACAGCATCACCTCTCCTTGCATATAAGTGAGTGGACAAATAAAACAAATTAAACCATAAACCTTCAGAGTACATGGGACTTAGCACCTCCAGGATACAGTGAGGCTGGAATTCTGGAGGGCTCTCAATAACAACTGTGACTGCTTTCCCAGTGTCGAGTTGGTTATGTGTATTTTTATGAGGTTAATGTTGGCTTTTGGCATGTTACATTTTTGCTTGGTACAAAAGACCTTGTGCCACTTGTGCCTTGGGGGGCTACGATTCACAGAAAGGATCCTGGAGATCTGACATGAAGATGCTATCTTTGCTGGCTTGTAACAAGACATAATAAAACAGAGCTCTGTTAGATTTTGCCATACAAAGTTACTTTTTTTTTGATGTGGATCTCACTGAATTTGATGCTGCTCATTTTTTATCCTACTGCTCACATGGAGAACTGCTGTTGTTTGTGGTTTCTAGAAATTTGTGTGTGTGTGGCCATTACTAAACTCCAATACATACTTTTACATACTTTTTTTTTTTGACCTGGTGTTTTTCTACCCCATGCAGAATTCATCTTAAATTTCCCCTTAAATTTGTAGGGTTCTACCTTCTAATCTCTAACTTCTAATATTCTTGTGAAGTTAACGTGTTATATTGCATGCCAAATTTATTTATTTATTTATTTATTTTCACAAGCATTATCTACAAATGTTCATACTATACAAAAAATGTTAAAACTTTCCCGTAGCAAAAAGTAACTAGAGAGCTAAGGTGAAATTTATCCCATTTCTTCATCAGTCACTAACTAAGAAACAATTCTAGTGTTTAGTTACTGTCAGGTGGTCAGCCAGTATAAGTCAAGACCTTTGTTGGCCACAGATGAACTTAGTCACAAAACTGCTGTTGACATTCGCCATATTAAATATATGTGTAAACTGTAGGTGTCTACATCTGATCTACTCATCTAGGCTGCCTTTTTAGACACTAGAGAAGAACAGTTTCTTTTAGCTTGGACTTTGTATATCTCAAAGTCTATATAAAAAATTCCTAGAAGTGCCTTTTCCTTTCCTTTAATTATAAAGGAAGTCTATGCTGACTGGCTCACATTTAGATACTGTAGATACCTGAAGCTCCTTGAGATGTACCACATACTGGCAAGATGCTTAGTTCTGTTTTCCACTAAAAATAACGTGTTCATATAACCGCTTATTACCCACTAAGATCTAATCTAACAGAAGTAGCTTTCAGCCCTGCAAACCACGAGTAACTTTGATCACACTTTGCTCCCAAAAGGTTAACACTGTATGTAGGCATTCACAATAACTTGTATATCATGGGTCTTCAAACTCCTCCCACACACCTGGGGAACAACACTCTTTTATGCCTTGGCATATAATACACTATACAAATGTGTTTTGAACTCTGATTAAATATGATAAAAATCCAACTTCTTTAGAGTTTAAATTTCCATTTTGCTTGATCTTTCCTCGGGTTTTACAATTCTGGAGATTGAAATAACAGGATTATTACTTCTACTTCAGTGTACTTAGTGTCTGAATGTAGAAGTATCTTGAAGAGCTTCAAAGTGAAGTGAGAAAATTTTACAGTTCAAAGAGGAATATTAAATTGTGTCAAAGTATACCTTAGCAGCTGTTCTTTCAGTCTAGAACTATGCAGGCAGGATGTTACTGTAGAAAGAATATAAAGAGGCTCAAGGTAGGAGCAGAGACAGAAATAGTGATCTTCTGGTACCTTGACATTGATAGGTTTATGATCAGTTGTGGAATACGTTCTGTATACTGATGTAAGCAGATACTTCCACTTGAAGTGGTAATGTGAGGAAATATGTAGTTTTGTAGCTTGTATGATGGTCAAGATGAGATATGATATAACTTGGTAGAAACTGTCCATATTGGAAAAAATGGTGGGGCATGAAATCTCACCCCCATAAAAAGAAGATACTTTCCTTATAATTACCATGCGCAATATTACAAAAAATTTGGCAAAGTTGAAATCTTAACATCACATGAGGGTAGCTGTGATTTTCCAAAATTCTACTCATTTCACTTCTTTCTTTCAGATATGCTGTTCAGGCTAGAGAAAGAAAAATGTATTCCAAGGCAATTTTGAAAATGTAGAGAACAATACAGCTCTGATGAAAAGAACAACACTTTTTATATAAAGCAACAATATTTACATAAATGTTTAAGAGTGCATGGCTATGTCCTTAGTAAACATTACATTACAAGAAAAGTGTGTTTAAATACATTCCCTGTTATTTCAAGCCCCTTAAATAATGCAGTATTCTCTGGTCAGCATAGCTCTATCATTGCTCTCACTCTGTGCAGCTTCTGGATAGCGATAAAACATGCTTTCTTAACTCAGTAAGAGATCCATGAGTTCTGTGACGATTTGATAAAACCAGCTTCCTTTTGCTGTCAATGTCACTTGAAATCCCTGATTTTTTTTTTTATTATTATTTTATTTTTTTCCCCCAAGAAGGTGTCTCAAATAATTAGCCTTTCTTCCACTGGTTCTTGAAGCAGAACATCATTTTAAGTTTGTGGATGCAACTGGAATTAGAAGCTAGTTCCTTTAATAGTTAGTGATGTATGGTCTCTTAAATGGATGACTCTGCTTTTCTAAGCTAGCAGTTTAGGAAAACTGGCATGTATCACCCTTAGACATTCCTGTTTCTCCACAGTGACCAGCCTGGATCATTAGTATTGGCCAGATACAGATTTAGTTTGTTACAGCTGGACCAGACTAATTCTAGCTTCAGAAATTAGAATGCCATTGCTTATCTTTACTAACCCTCTTTCTCTGCAGAAATATTTTGAATAGATGGAAAGCAAAACAAATGTCGTGTCTTCCCATTGTGCCTATGATGAATGGCAACATGCTTTTGTTCCAAAGCACCTACCATTGGTATAACTGTGCCACTGGGTACAGTTTGACATTGTGAGGAACATCAAGCCAGCATTTGGCCACTGGATAATCACTCCAGTGAATCTGAAACACAGCAACAGACGTGGATGAATGACTTGACAGTGCTGCCAGCAGTCAGACATACCAAAGAGACAGGAGGAGACATGAAGGAAGGAAATAAATGAAAAATGGGAGGCAAAGAGATTGTGGAGAATCACAAAAAGACCATAAAATGCTGCTTCAGAATATCTCTGACATGATTATGAAATGAACGGGTGAGATGTAGATTTTTCATGGGACATGTTTAAGAGAGTATGTAGTTAGAAGAAAGAAACCTCAGTAATATAAACATCTGTGGTTTTGTTTCTGCATAATCATGGACTACAAAATATGCAAGCAATATTTTAGAAAGGGAAAACTAGTAAATGAGGCACAACCCAACAAATGATTAGCAACATAGACTTCATTCTATCTCTATTCAAGGCTCTGAAATAAAAACAGATGCAGTATAATAATGCTTATAGGAGCCCCTAGTAACAAGTTTTAGTCTTATATCTGATGTTTGCACATAACTGATGAGTTTAGTGCAACTGTATGCCTGCTTTTCCAGGTTCACTGAATTTAAATGCAAATAAAGAGAAAAGGGACTTTATTCCTTAGAAAGCAAAAAATATTAGAGTTGAATACAAACACAATGGACTCAATGTACCATACAACAGTCCAAATTTGCCATGCCACCTGATTATTCAGCCCGATTATAGACTCCAGGCAGCTTGCACATGTGACTTAAAATAGCATCCCTAATGTCTTCATAGTGACAGAGCATGTCAGGAAGAAATTCAGTTGGTGGTTGTTTGCATGTAATGGACACTTTCAGAACTCATAATTCACGTAACATCTTAAATTTAAGAAGGTGATCCACCCTCCCTGAAGACCATAAGCATCATGATGTACTTACCATACCCAATCAAATGAAAGACAGGAGTAATGCTGCAGTTCAGATGAGTCAATTAGAAATGCCATCTTGCTGTAGAGCACCTTTTGCCACAATCTGCAGAGCTCAGAAATCAGTTCAATTAGACAGATAACATAGTCCAAACAGAAAATTTCCCAGCTGTCCAGTTTAAAGACCAAATTTAAAATAGGTATGCATCTTATTTTAAATTTGACTCCAACTTGGATACCTGCTGAAAGACATAAAAGTTTGTTTTAAGGAAATATTTCAATGATACATGCTTGTTTATTGCAAACATAAAGGACAGCATAGAAGAAACCATAAACTGCCATAAACTGAAAGTAAGAAAAGTTAAAGTGAATTGTTTTAGACAGAATTTTTATGCTAGAGAATAGAAACAAAAGAAAATCTTTTACATTATTTTTATGTTAGGATATTGCTGCTTCCAGCTGGTTACAACATCTTTGGTCTTTGGTCTAAAGGAATGGTAAAAACGACACTAGCTGAAGTTGAAAGGTCTCAAAGAGACCTCACAGTAACCTCAGAGTATGTTAAGCTGGGAGAAAAGCTCATATAAGGGCTTTTGCATATTTTGTGATATGTGAAACAACCATATTTCTGGAGCTTTCATTTGCAATTTACTGCTATTTGGGTCTACTATCACCATGTTGGGCTCTCATTTGAAATAATTTGTAAATACTTAACCTAACTGAATATACGTAGAAGACCTTCAAAAAGACCAGTCAGGTGACTCTGAAGGCAGAGATGGCAGATGGTAACATTTGGATAACTATATTATATTTTGTTTGATACTCTTCTGCATGTTTAACATCCTTTGTTATTCCAATCATTTTTCTTCTTCATTTTTTCCTAATAAACACTGTTTATAAAAATACTGGTATAAGTGAGTACATCACATGGTAATAAGTATTAGGCCAGCTGTATGTATGTTCTCATAAAAACCTAGACACATCTTGAAAGAACACTTATTTCTTCACAAATATCTCAAAATTGTTGTCAATAAGGAGATAATGCTAGAAAGAAATTTGTCGTTCCAAAGAAAATGCTGTACTTTCTTGACTACTGTCACTTAAAAGTTACATCACTAACATTTTTTAGTTTCCAAAATGAACAAGGATTTTATATCACCCTAGTCATATAGCAGTTGCAATACTAGCAAAGTTTTTTTATTGCTATTGCCTTCATTGAATATTAGTAAAAACTTTCAATGATCTCCTGTGAAGACAAGACTCCTGTACTGCACTTGCTGTGTGAGCATGGTTGTGTACACTACTAACTTTCAAACCCACAGCTTAATTTCAGTCACCTTTAGTAGAGCTCTAAGTGCCAAAAATATAAAGTTCTCATGAGTTTCATAAGAATAAGTACTTGGGAAGGGAAAAACGCATCAGTCTTATTAATAGAAAGGCTTCAGTATTAATTCAGGCCATGAAAAAGTCCAGGGAATGTATAGGGACATATGATGGGATATGTATGTACCACTGCTAAAGAAAAAATGAAGAACACAACTTTACCCAATTGGTAAGGGGTCCCACTTCACTATCAGGTACAAACTTGTCCAAAGATCAGTAAGCAAATTCAATTTACCTGACTTAGACATCTTATTTCCACCCACAGCTGGGACTGGAGTTACCTCAACATCACTAGCCATCTAAACATTAGTTATTTAGCCCTACATGTGGACAAAGAGGCCACATCTGTTGTGCTGAATGAAGCTCTGAACACGAACAGCACTGAGTAGCAGTGACTAATAGCACTAACAACCCTCCAGGCAACAGGTACTCTTTTGAGCAGGACTGTTTCTGCAGACACATGAAATTAGGTGTAAGGTGGCTAATAGAGATGGACTGAGTTCTGCTTCAGATTTTAATTAATTCTGGTGCTCATTGAACAACTTCAATATCATTAATTGCATGTGCATCTTATACAATTGATTTGGCTGGGAGAAAACAAGTTGTAACAATCCAAGGCACTGCCAGGAAGGCAGTAAGCAATTATGTACTGTGAATAAGTAGGTATCCCGTGTTTGAGCTCATTCCCTGATGCTCTTTTACTTGACAGTAGGGTATCTACAGTCAGTGCAGCTAATGGGCATATCCAGAGGATGAGATGAATTATCCTCCGGAAAGATTTACCTCTGCTGTTGATCATAGTTGAAAACTAAGCAATAAACTTAGATTAAACAATCAGCTTTTGAACAGTTTGAATTAGGTATGATTAATCCCATCTTGTAAACTACTGAGCCGCTCTGAGGACACCTGAGTTCCTTGTGCACTCAGTGGAGAAGGCTAGGTTTTCTTGAAGATACCGTAAGGAAATTCAATTAGCTTAACTTTGTTTGTTAAACTGAAGCAGGTAGAATCACCCTCTTGAGGTCTTCAGATGAAGCAAACTCTTACTATTGACTATCCAGGAAACTTAAGCACTTGTTTTATAAAGATTGCTTCCACCAACTCATGCAATTTGGTGTCTAATAAAGATGCATTGACTTCCCTTCCAGGTTACATTAATTCTGGTGCTCAGTGAACAACCTTAACATCATTAGAGATATCAAAGTTTAATATTAAAATATATGCTTATACTTTTTTTTTTTTTTTTCACTATCTGTTACCGCAATGGCAGAAGATCAGAAACTGACAAAAGGTATGCTAGGGGAGACAAAGCATTCTAAAATGTCCAGTTTTTCAACCATATTGTCAACATAATTTGTATTATTGACATTATGAACTTGTCTATATTGAGGAACCCAAGAACATTTTCCAGGTATTGGATGCAGGTGTATAACCCAGCTGCTTCCTAATTGCATGACAGCAGCTACAGCGTTTCAAAGGGAAATGTGAGTGCATAAGAAGGGAAAAAGCTGTGCAAGAAGACACGTTGCTTTGCATACCTTCTTCAGAGTTTGGGCTGTGAAGATTTAAACAAAAGTTAAAGATGTTAGTTTGGTAAAATATATATATCTATGTATGTACATAAAATACTTCTTTAGATACAATTACAAAACATTATATGAGTTTTGAAAACAGTTTTGTTAGTTTTGTTAACTAGAAGGTCATTTATGCTAGAAGAAACATGCACAGTAGCAATCAAACAATTTCCCTGAAAGTAGTAGGATGAGGTCTGCTTGCTGAATTTGCCCTGAATAACAGACGAAAAAGAAAGAGAGGATACATTTGTAGCAAAGGGAAGTAAAATTGCTCAAGGCTGCAGCACTGTGAAGGCTTGGGAGAAATGGGAGTGTTTTCAGTCCCTAGGGAACTTTGGAAACGATTCCAAAAGGCAATACTCCAGGATGGGCTGTAGCTGAATCGTTTCCTCATTTTTTATGGCTAAGATACACATTAGGGAAATCCTTATGGATAGCAAAGAACAGACTTTAAGGAGTTATTTTAAAGCATGTTCTAAATTTGCCTTTTACAATTTTTGTTTGTTTATGGCTTTTCTAACTTTGATTCTCTCGCTGAGAAGTTTATCCTTCCCCTTTGCTAGGACAGACCCATTTTCTCCTTTAGGCCTGTCCGTGACATTAAGAGGAATCTCAGGTAACAAACAGAAGTCACAAGCACTCCCAGTAAAACAGTTCTGTTTTATTTGGCTATCCTCTGGCTATCAATAACTTCGGATGAACCTTGAGGCTACCTCTATATGAATAAATAGAAAGGACAAGGTCTTGTCTGCTGGCTCTGATGGCACTGGCAAATGTACCTATAAAGCTAAAATCATTTCTCATTCCAACACACAATGGCCTCATCCTTACGGGCTAGGAGAGAACAGTCTCTGTCTAGTGGTATTTCCTAGATAGAACCTAAATATAGTCTTATAGAGCTTTAGCAAGGACTAAAGGCAGAGGAGGTTATGTGCTGGTAAATCACTCTGTATGGGAGATGGTGTCCTGGTAAGACCTGAACATGTGCCATGTGGCCTCATCCTGTTTATTAGTACTACAGACATAGCAACAGGGTCCAGGCAAGATTCAGACAGTATTTTTAACAGTTCTGGTTTCTTAGTTTCCTTCAGTTACTACAGCATCCATATGTATTATATAATAGAACTTCATACTAGGAGCTGAAAAGTAGACCTTAAAGAAATATATCAATAAACCCCGCCCCCCAGTATTTTATTGCTCCTTCCAACCCTGTCTTTTCTCCTTCCTCCACAGATATTCTAGGAAAAAAAATGCAGGGAAATGGCAACCATTAAAACTAGAGTCAGTATTACCAATATAAGACCAAAAGCAACCCCTCAGAAAGAACAGCCACAGAGTTATGTAGAAAGGCCTTGCTTTTTCAATTTATATATATGTAAGTATATGAAGAACAGTTTTATTAATTAGTGGTATTGAGAAAAGACAAACAAACACATTTTAAATTACATAATAGCTATATTCTTAAACTATTCAGAATAATCAATTTCTTTGGTTAATGAGGCACAACACATTACTTGTGTAAGCTATTATGTGTCAGTGTGGTTTTCACAAAATACTTAAAATATTTTAAAGTATTCATAAGTGACTGCATTCATCAAATTCTCTACTTCAGGAAAAAAAAACCAATGAAATACACAGATGAACAGACAAGTTTGAAAATTTATCTATGTTTTCAACACTGTATTTTCAGTAGAGCATTTTCTACCTGAAAAACAAGAATCAAGAATTTTAGCTCATCATAGGTTTCTAAAGAATCTGTTTCAGATGAGCTGCCATTGTCAATGCTGTTTGAAGGCAGAGATTTGAACTCACAAAGCAGGATTTCAGCTTATTCAACTTTATATATGAGGCTTTAGTAGCTTTGTCAGTCTATAATATCTGGGATCTCTCTTTCACTCATTGGAAAGGGACAGCTAACAAATCGACTGGAATTCAGTTTGGATGACAAAGTTTTGTCTGTAGTGTTACATACAGAACACTATGTAATGAGTTCAAGCATCCTTAACAGATACATATGATATCAGGATGTTTGGTTCCTCAGCCAAAGCTATTTACTAGTGCCATTCTAAATTTAAAGCAGTCTGAAGGATAGTAAAACTGATTGGTCTAGGTTTTGGTTTCTGAACAGCTATTTATTTAAGAAAGACAGAAATGTTAGGGTAAATTAAGTAAATGTGTGTAAAGACAGAGAGACCAAAATTACTTTTCCAAACAGACATAGGAACAGTCACTGCACATACTTTGTCACTTCTATAACTTTACTTTCTAAAATTAGGATAGCTAGTAAGTTAAATAATATATATATATATTTAATTTCTATTGGTAATATTTTGATAAAGATGTCATTTGAAGATGACAGTGCTATTGAAAAAAATAGAGTTGTAAGGAGTGAAAATTAAAAGTTCAGTCTTGAGAAGATATGTTTATTTATCAATGAAAATATAAATAATAATTGAATCATTGCTTGAAGTTGATTTCATAATATTTGATGTCTCTTATGGCTATCTCTACCATAGATTACAGTCAAAACCACAATATTGCAGGTTTCTCCACTAGGGGAAATAGTAACAAAATAGATGTATTGTAAAATGAAAAGTAAAACAAAACAAAACAAAGCAAACTTATTGTAATGATTAGCAGAGAGCTGAACATGATTAGTGAGCATCCTAAAAAAATGAAGGGCCAGAAAAATCATTCGTAAGATGAATGCTTATCTGAAACTTTTGTGACTGGAAGCTTGGCAGAGAGATTTTGTTCAAATTTCTGATGTAAAATGGATAAAACAAAGGACAACAGAGTCATAATCTAAGACACAGGTACAGCAGTGAGGAGACAGTAGAAAAGGGAATAATGTGAGAGTTTCCCTAGTCATTGGAAGACTGATGTGTGTAAAGTTAGATTTATTTTACTGAGGATTGCTCTTTTTCCTCAGTACTGCTACAGAGACATGAAACAGATCTATAGCAGGATCTTTTTGAAATGAGTCTTGTCAGAAAGCCAGGTAACATTAACGATGGCTTGTTTTTTCCCTCTTTTTCCTTCTCTCTCTCTTTTTTTTTAATATATATATATATTTTTAAAAATATTTTTAAGTTGATGAGAAGCTTGCTAGGGATTTATTTCATTTTATTTTATATTTTATTTTATTTTATTTTTAGATTTTGATAGAGCAGATTCTTTGATACAACTTCACATTTGGATAAAAAGTAAATATTTAGTTACATTTTTAATTTTCAAGCTTCATTTTCTACAAAGAATGGGAATGATATACAAGGTGATGCTGATTGTTCACAGAAGCTCTTGTAAATATATGTAACCCTTCTTCACCTTAACTGTGATAGCTTTGCTCAAATTTTCTAGCTTCAGCAACACGATAAAATTTTGAAGTAAAATTCTATAAACCGATATGTTATACTGTTATACTGTGATCAGATATACCTGAAATTGCAGACTATGAGTGCTGTGAGGGTTTTATACATATGATTTTGAGGTAGAGATGACATCTTCCAAGCACAGAGATACTCCAGGTAAATGTAGCTTTGGAACACTCTCCTATTACACTATGAACTAGACCCAATATTTAGTACAACTTAAGCTCAAATGCCAGTACGCACTGCACAATTCCAGTTACATACACAGATCTTCCTGATCTGCTATTTCTGCATGGATTTGGGTTTTCACGCATGCATTCATTCTTTTGGAGTGTTGAAGATTTCCATTTGAGACACATGGACAGAGCCATAGAAACAGCTTTAGAATATCTGTACATATTTCAGGAAAAAAAAAAAAAAAAAAAAAAAAAGTAAAATCACAGAGGGGAAAAAAGAAATACAAGCCAAGGAAAACAATGAATGCTAATATTCACTAATTCAAGGTACTGTAGATAAAAATTAATGCTCTGATAAACATAGTAATTTAGGCTCTGATAGATTTAGCTCAAATGATGGTGAAGCTGTTACGCTTCAAAATAAATCTAGATCTCTAGCAGTGCAGACAAGATCTACTCTACTGATTATATTTAAATACAAGGCAAAGCTCTACAGAATGGCTGGGTGACAAAGGGTAGGAAGTGTGTTAGTTATTTCTTTGTCAATCAGTGGAAAGAAACAGGTGCTTCCTTGGCGTAATACATCACACATTAATAAAGAAAACTAAAGCTGGCCATGTGAATTGTACTCCAACAGCACTTCTCTCTTTTGATTATAAGAGAACCTAGGATGACTAACTGAAGTGTAATTGTTTGCATAACTGATGCCTAAAACCTGCTGAATATTTTACCCTAAAAATCACAATGGAACTAAGCTTCATTTGTTATGTATACCATCTTACTCATTAATTTTGATATTAATTTAACATGTAAAGTAATACATTTATGTAAAGAATATTTTGTCTTCCAGTTTTAACTTGAAACAGCGATGCGAGCTGGTACTATTTCCAGCTGTCTTTAAAAAGTTATGCACATAATATATGGAGCCTAACCATGCTCTCTGTGTCTCTGAGGTAAAGTGGGAGTATTAGATTTGTTTTATTTGCACAGAAAATAACAATGTGATGTTAAATTTAGCTGAAATATTCTCCAAATATACCCTCTTCCAAACTTCCTTTCTTAATTACCACTTTGTGCACATAATGAATAAGCAATATTTGGTTAATTTTCAGAATGAAAGCTTTCCTGTCATCATATATAATAAAGTCTAGAAAATTACTTATATCGTTTCAAAATGACGTATTCTCTTTACATTCTGAAAAGGTCCCGCATCATACTTGTCATCAAATCTAATTTATTCCATATTTTCTTTTAGTAAACTTGTAAAATTGATTTTTTTCATTAATTTCTTTAGCTTTAAACGTAAGGCCTTTGTTACATTCCGAGATATGAAAAATAACCCCTCGATTATCAGAAAACTGTTCAAAGTTTAGTGTATGTATGTTGCAATTATTAAGTAAGCACTGAAACATTTATGAAGTAAAAACACTGTTTAGAGACTTACTTCAAAAACATACTCTCATTTAAAAAAGTGGAATCTGGCATTATTAATAGCAAAATTTCCCATTTGATGAAAGTAGGAAAGTAAGCTTTGTCAAAATGTCATTAAAAGGAACAATCTAAGGCTACTTACAGGTCAGCTGTGTTTAATGCCAAAAAGTGGTCAGTTCTATTCTCCATTATAAAAGTAACATGTTCACTTGATCAGTCATGTGGTAGTATTTTCTTACCATTTTGAAAAGCTGAAAAAAAATCCAAACAAACCAATAAACTGTATTTAATTTTGATTTTGGATACTTGTGGAAATCTTAAAAATCTCAAAAGGATATCTAAATTATCAGATGGCATACCTCCTCAGTTCACTTCTGAGCCCTGATCCCTTTATCACTCACACAGTGTAACTCTCAGTTCACTTATGGGCTTTCTTTTCAGAAAAATACCCTAGTTTCTTCTGAAACAAAATGTGATGCACTTTGGGGGATAGGTCACCTTACTCGCAATTCTAATGCATTTTAGGTGTAACACTAACTGCTCTTAGTAGAATATTTGGTAGTCAACTTGTGGATGGCTTGAGAGAGGCTTCTGAAAGGTCTGAGGAAACAAATCCGTACAAATAACAAACCATATTGGTTATTCATTATTGCAACACTAAAAAAATGAGAGTTTTATGATGGAAAACATTAAAAAAAAGAGAGAAAATAAGAAAAAAAAGAAAAAAAAAATGCTTTGTCCTGTAACTTTCTCCTATGCTCCCCTTTTCACGTTCAGCTTGAGTTGCCATGTGTCTATCTCTATGATGTCAGAAACAGCTAGTGAAATCCCCATTGTAGGGCTACAATGCAGTACACACCAGCTCTGGTGTATGCATCTTATTCAGGTGTGTTGTGCTGGGCTTGTTGCCTGCACTTAGCACAAGAGGGACCTAACCCTAAATAATAATAATAATAATAATAATAATAATAAATCAGCAGCTATCTTGATATTGAAGAAACAAATATTGTAAGGTGTCTTCAGTCACTTATGTAAACAAGATTTCTGAAGAACAAGAAAAAATACATTCTGAGCTGTATATTTAATTTATTAGGTTCTTTACTGATTCCTCAAAATGTATGTTTAGTCCATGACTGTTGAATCATACAGAGATAACTTTTCAGATGAAATCTTTGTTACTTCAATCATGAATGTTCACACTTGTGGAACCCACAAAACACAAAAACAAAAACAACAGCAACAACAAACAAACACAAAAGCCACTATTTTTATTGGCTAAAATGAAGCAGACCCAGAATGCTCTTTTCATATATTGACTATAACTTTATGACGACATTAACTATAGATCAGTGATTATTTGATAAAAAACACCCTATTTTCTGTCAGTGTTCATCAGCATTTGCAGAAATGCAAGGAGATTTCAGTTGCTTAACCTTTCCTTGCTTACTAAATATTGCAGCTGGATAATTTTCATTACAGAGCCAACAGTAATGCTTTGAATTTCTACTTTTATCTAAAAGTACAGTTTCTGAGAAAACTGATACTCAATTTTGCTTCATAAGATGAAGAGCATAAAAGAGCCCACATCTTTCAGGACTAAATGAGAATTTTCTAGCTAACTTTTTGCTTTTCAAGACTCATGTCTTCTTCTGGAGATGGTCACTTGAATAGAGTCCAGTGTATTATCACAAATTGAATTAATTTCATGGTTTATATAAACTTTTTGTTAAATTAGGCTCTGTAGTCAGGAGTTAATAGTCACAGTTCTCATCAGTACTCGTTGATGATACTGAGGAAAATTTTCTGTGCTGTCAAGATTCAGATTTACCACTTGAATACTCCCAGAATATATTCAGAGATCTACATCTTGCGACCAGGAGGCATAATGTAACACCTACTTCACAGAATTATTATTTTATAACAGCATGTGATGTCCAAGGCAAAGTTACAATCTTTTTAATGCTAAGATTTACAGTGCTTTAAAAATCCTACCCAAGCCAATTGAGCTGAGACTCAAAATAGGTCAACTAATTTATTTCATAAGTAGTTGCAGGACAGGGATACTTATAAACCAGTAACTCCCGTTAAAGGTTTATCCCAATGGATTTTTTTTTTTTTTTCACCATAGAAACAAATGAATACTTAATCTCATTCACCAAGCTATAAATGCATCTACAAATTCAGGGATGTAAAGTAGTCATGCAACAGTAATGAACAATGTGTTGTACCATATTCTTTGTACAATAAAAATACAAAAACTTACTGGTAAATTCCAGTGTATTTTTGTGCTTTTTCCATATATTCTT
This sequence comes from Oxyura jamaicensis, assembly GCF_011077185.1. Taxonomy (NCBI): domain Eukaryota; kingdom Metazoa; phylum Chordata; class Aves; order Anseriformes; family Anatidae; genus Oxyura; species Oxyura jamaicensis. Next base: position 153,177,414 of record NC_048893.1, read on the forward strand.
AATTTGTGTAAAAACCCAGGTATGACAAATATGATAAGCACAGAAACTTTAGAACTGCCAAACATGGGTTGCAAGAGGTTTCTGGAGATCATCAGGTCCTGTAGTATTTGCCTGCTTATTACACCTTCTGGCACAACTGTTGTCTTTGTAACTGCACTCCAGGTAGTTACAAGCAATTGCTAGGTTCCTCCTCGGAGTCCTCTCCCCAAGACCACAAAGGCCGGGTCCCTCAATCCCTCTTTTAGGCCCTGACGTTCTTGGTCACCCACTGCTGGATGTTTCTCCTCATCCTTCCATAACACGGAGGTCCTGACACTCACCATGGCACTCTGCGTCCTGCTGACCAGTGACAAGTAAAGGGGTACGGTAATTTCCCTCAAAGTGTTGGTCATCCCCCTCTTTGTGATGGAGCCTAGTATGCAGCTGGCACATGAAAACATGCTCGGGGCTCATGCTGGCCTTGGCATCTGCAGCAGCGCCCTGGTGCTTTCCTGCAGGCCAGTTGCTTGCGGGACCGTGGGGACACGGGGTGACACCGTCCTGGTGCGAACCCTGGCACCTCCCCAGACAGAGCCCCAGGAGGCTTCCCGTGGCCCCGCCACCCCTGGCGCTTTCTGGCTTGTGACCTAACTAATTACTGTGGCAGCATTACCCGATGGGAAACAGTGACAGTCTTTGAAAGTCAGCCCTCTTTGTTCCCGGGACGGAAAGCAGGTGATGCCAGGAGCTGCTGCGTACCAGCGAGCAGCGCTCTGACGGGGCTCCCGGTGAAGCAGAAGCTTTAACCTGCCATAAAAAATCCACTTCCACAGCACTGCCCGCCGCAGCTCGCGCTGTCCCGGGGCACCCCCTGACGGGTCTACACCTCTACCTCCAGGGCACGGCACCTACCAACTGCCCCCCCCTCCCAGGCCCCGCCGCTTGCCCCGCCCCGGCCCCGGCCATGCCCGCCCCGGCCCGGGCCCAGGCCTCGGTCCCGGTGCTGCCCCCCAGCGGCCGCTGGCGGCCGGGAAGGAGGCGGGGGGCGGCCGGGGGCCGGGAGCACAGCGGGCCCCGTTCGCGGCCTGTGAGGCGAGGAAGGAGCGGAGCGGGCCCGGCCGGGGGTGCCTGCTGTGGGGAGCGGTGACAGATCCCCCCACCAGGGGAATTAAATAAAACGAGAGCTAATCCAGAAGGGAAACGCCGCCTGCGAGTTGTGATTGTTGTTAATCCCGGACCCAAACTGCTGGCAACTAAATAAATAAATAAAAAAATCGATACTAGTTTTTATATCTAAACTGGCCAGTACTTTGAAAAGTCTTGCTCTATTAACCCCCTGTATTTGAGGAAAAACCCTCCTGTATCATTTAAAGAGGGGTGTAATTTATTGTGTACTGCCTCTTTAAAATGCTATATGTAAAGTTTTGTTGCCAGGTTCCGTTTTTTTATGGATACCAGATGTAGGGAAAAAAAAAAAAAAAAAAAAGGCAGTTTATGTTCCAACAAGTCTACAGAGTAGAAGTACGCTTTCTAGCTGTTAGCAAAACATTTGCTAATTACAATCCTTATTCCTTCGTTCTCCGTAAAACATCGATATCCTGCAAAGTGTGCTCTTCGCTCATGTAACCAAACATGATGGTATCGGTGCTATTTTTTCAAAGAAACAGCTCAGAAACTGTTGAAAATTCAAATAAACTCAGTAAATACCTTAATCGAGACTGGGGAGAGCAATTTTTGTATTTGTTTCCCCTGTTCGAAATCTAGAGAAAGTGACATCTGAGTCGTGAACAGATGGCATAAATCAGTCAGCACACATCCTGCCTAACGTTGGTGTTACCGTGTAGTACGTTACTCACACAGACCTGAATATCGGACACCAGCATGATTAGTAAGGAAGTTTGGAGGAGTAAATTTCTCCACACGTGGTATGTTGCTTCAGTTATTGCAACTTTTTATTTTTGGAGTGGATGAATAAGCAAATAATTATTAACACATATATATAATTCCCAAATAGATGGGACTTTTGTTGGTGGTGGTTTATTGAACAAACTCAAGTTTTAAATAAAGCTTCTGATAACTGACTGACAAGATTACCCAAAGGGTTATCTCTGTTCTTCCTATATACACCATGCAGGGCAGTCTCTTTTCACCTAACGGCTTTTTTGGCCCTCTTTAGTTTATTTTGCCTTTTCAGTAGTGTATCAATCAGGCTTTCTCCTATTTTTTCCCCTTCCCAACCCACCTTCTTCTTCCCACATGCATGGGGAGGGGGAAAATTGCCTCACATATTCTTGATCTCCCAGCAGGCGAGTGGGAGGTGTTTTATGATACCTTATTCCTCTGTAATAGGGAAGCCACAGATTTGCCCTACTACCTACGCTTACTCATATCTCTTTTTAATCCAAAAATGTATGCACACAATTTAGGAAAAAATAGTTTTTGAGAAAGTAAACGAAATGTGTAATTTTGATTCGGATCTAGTCTGTGTGAAATGAATATTGAACAGGGCTATGGTTCCCTCTTTTTCCATAAACCCTTTTGACTGACTGCAGTCGAGGCTCACCTTGCATTGTGCATTATTGCCATGCAAGTGGCTGATGTGGTACAAAAGAGATTATAGTCCTTTCTCAAGCTTCAGAGTGGGGAGGACGCACACAACACTGCCCTTGTGGCACAGCTGCTTTTAACACCATTTTGCTGTGCAAAGCAGTATTCCATCACCACCTGGGAACTCAGGGAAGCCCCAGGTCTCCCCTGCTCCTGTTCCTGGAGCTCTGTAATCACAGGCACACTCTGCCCTATGCTCCCTGTTTATCCCAGATCACATCTCTCACACCAGCTACCACTGCTGCCAGCTATCATGTTTTTATTACTTGCCATAACATACTTGCTCTTTACGGTTATTGTGACCAGACCCCAGGCATTCTGCTTTCCCACAGAGGTGTGCTAAGCTGGAGAATGAGGTTGTTTCTTTTTGGCTTTCTCTCTTGAAGTTATGGTTCTGTTCCCCATGTGGTGGCCCAGCAACCTCTCCATACCTGCTCTTAAGGACCCTCTCAGGAAAACAAAGTTTCTGTTTGAAACCCCTCTGAATGACGCTGGACAGCATTTCTCTCAGTGAGCAGAGAGAAACTGCTTATTTACAGCACTAATCTCAGAGATGCCTTAGGAGGAGGCTGTAGAGTTTTCTTTTACTGATAGTAAGGAGTTTGAATTGATGTTTTTAACTCTGATGAGGACTTGATATATGTAGGAAAGAAATATTCAGGAAAACCAGTTGTGAGGGCAGGAGAGCAATGTCTCAGTCATCCCAGCTTCTGACAGTAGCAAACAACAGATAGTTTGTCATAGATTAATCTAGTGGGTGGTAAATCTCAACCAAAGCCTCTTTAATAACCAGTTATGTTGCTTTTAGCTGCTGATTACAATCAGACTACACGCTACTAATTCACATGCTAAGAATATGGTTGTTAAGTTTAGATGGCTTCCCTCTATGTCCTGCAAAATGAAAATTAAGAGCCTAGATTTGGCAGTTTGAACATGACCTGGAGGGAGCTGCCCATCAGAGGAGAACCTATTTAGATCTTCTCATGACTCAGTATTCACAACTCTGTGCTTTGCTCTGTCTGTATCAGCTGCAGGTACCATGCATCATGCACCTAGCAAAGTATCAGCTATACAGGTACTATACAGAACTCAATGTTCACATTCATGGAATAAGAATTTCAGAATATTTTAAGAAGTATGAAGATAGACTTTTTTTCCCCTCTCACAGTAGGTTAATGACAAGAAGGATGGTGATTTCAATGAATTTGTTTTCTATAGGGCAAGTCTCACTATGCCTGAAAGTAGCTGAAATAGGAGACCAAGCAGTAATCATTTTTTTTCCCTTTTGATGAATAATTTGGAAGGAAAACAAAGTCAGAGATGTGGAAGGAATGATTAAAAAAAAAAAAAAAAAAAAAAGATTTTGAAGGAGGAATTTTTTTTTTTTTTTTTTTTTTTTTTTCTCTAGACTCCAAATGTTACTGCCTTTCCCAATCTCATGTTTCTTACCAATGAGAAAATATGTGGTAGTACTTTTTAAATTTAAATTTTGAAATTATTTTCAACCAGTCATGATCCTGGAGTATCTTATTCCACAGCATTCCATGGAAAATGATATATTTAATTTGAGAACAGTGTACAAAAATCCCTACATATGATAATACTCAGAGAAAATGTTAAAGCAAACTAAACCAAACCAAACAACCAAAAAACAAGCAAACAAAAAAACAAACAAAAAAACACAAACACCCAAACTCAAGGAAAAGTATAACAAGTAAATCCTTTCCAATAATGATAAAACTTTTAAAAGGAACAGAGCTTTCTTTCTTATAATATACATATTTTTTTGGGGCATGGGCATGTGATTGCTATAACTGTGACAACTGAGAGATATATATCCTCAATTACGCTATGAAAGAAGAAAATGTTTTTCAATTGCTGGTGATTTTAGTTGTCTGTATTATAATCTGAAGAATATTAAAATATCTAGATTATACTGAAAAAAAGCAGTCTGGAAGGAAATGAAACCATTTTTCTTGATAAACTGTACAGCAAGAAAGATCACATGTTTTGGTTTTGTTTGCTTTAAAACTTTTTTTTTTTTTTTTTTTTTTTTTTATCTTCCAGAAAAATGTCAGTAAAATGCACTGGAAATGAGAACAACCTTCTGTGGATATTAACAACCTACCCATATTTTCATGAATAGTAAGATCAGAAAAAATCCTCTTGTGAAGGAAGCTTTACATTATACTAATAAGGATGATGTTTTAAAAATTTTGGGGAGAGAAAAATATTTTATCATTATGTTATTTATTTATTTATCTACTTTAATCAATCACTCCAAATGCAGTATGTTAAATCCAAGACAGATTCCTGGCACTTCAAGAATCTGAACATGATGTAGTTGGAATAGATATATTCTTACCTTCATTCTTAAGAAGAAACAGTCACTTTGATAATGATCCTCAGGTAGTAAAGTTATTCAAAACCAACATTCACAATTTTAATACAATTTTAAGCCAAGAGTCACACCTTAGCTCTTTAATGAAATCACAGAGTGAAAAGGAAGAATATACAGCTGCAGCAACAATAGCAGGAAACCAGAAGAAAAAAGGGGGTGGGTTCTACCTCTGGATCTGAATATAATCAAGCTAAAGGTAAATTTAACCTGCTTTGAAAGTAATTGTCCTGTCTCTTATTTTTTATTTTTCCCCCAAGTATCTAATAGTTAAGACTTGGATTCTTTAGCTTTTTGACAATTATGGAAGTAACTTCTCAACTATTTAGAACTGAACTGATTTGGGGGTCCCAACTAATAACACTTCTGTGTTTGACTCAGAACTGAAGAAACAGGAGTTGAGGAGCACTACAGAATGGTGCAATTTTTCTCCTGCTGGTGCAATCTCAGTTTTCTTATGGCTCCAGGACAGCAGAACCATGCAGATTCTCCAGGGGCCACAGACGTCAGTGTTTTACTTTGGAAACAGCTCTTCTTCCCCTTCTCTCTTCAGAAAAATAAAAATTTGGAGGAAGTCTGGTCTCACTCATATTAGGAATGAAAACAAATATTAGAAAGGTAAGTTGTTTTTCAAACCAGGAAATATTTAAGATTAGGACTGTTGCCTTATCCTTAAAGTCTTCCAGTTTTATTAGGTAGTATATTAGGCTGTGTTAATTCTATTAGGCTGCCACAGCTATCCTAAAGGATGTCTGTTTTGTCCAAACTATAACATTGTTCTTAGTTTACAGGTTAATTTTGATTTTGCTCATTTCTCTCAGACAAAAAAATAAAAATAAAAAATTGAAGAATATACACAAATTGTACAAGACAAGAAAGATCTATATTCTATAAGACAAGCAAGATCTATATTCTCCACTCTATTTTGAGTGAGTTCAAAGCATTTCTGAGCTGTGCATGCTATGAGTGTATGCAGGAATATGTAACATATTAATACTCTTGAAACTTCAGAGTTTTGGCCTAAAGAAACATATATTATTCTGGAACCTATCTGAAACAAACAGACAAACAAAAACAAAGATATCATAGCACTTCTCCATTTCTTCCTTTATATTGTATAAAATGCTCTTGCACACAAAAATGTAATCATGAAGAACTTGGTCTCTCCACACCTGTAGTGTGCAATATAAGCAGTTCATTCAGGTGTGTCCTGACTTCAACCTTGGCAAAAAAATGAGTAAGAATTGAAGCTATTGAAGTTTGGTCACCAACCTCATTTCATTTAGCTTGCTCAGGAAAGTGTATCTTGGCTCTTGATAGCAGTCTGGGATATCTTTTGTACTGAGGCTAAGTAAATGATTCTATAATTCCATACAGGATTATGTTCTTGGCTACCTTAACACAAATCTTAATTATTTTACTGAGTTTTTCATTGAAAATAGGACTAGATGTTCAGATACCATAGTTCTAGACAAAGAAGGCCTGATTAGGTTAATCTGCTACAAGGGACCGATTTTCCTTAAGGACTCAAGAGCTTCCATAAAGTATTAAAACATCATTGAAAACAAGGTATTAACTGACATTTTCAGTTTGATCCCTTTACATCTGTTTTTTGACATCTTTTTTGGGGACTTTTTTTTTTTTTTTTTTTTTTTTTTTTTTATGTATGTAGCTATTAAACACAAGCAATTTGGTCTAATATTATTGTTCCTTCAAGGTGATCTCTGTCACCTCCAGTTTTTCTGATGGGGCAAGCAAATGTCACAGTTAACTTGGAAGCAACAATGATGAGCTTAGTACTAGTACTGAAATCAGTTCTTTGTTGTCCATTTTAAAACTGCAAATGAATAACATAACATGAAATTAAAAATTTAAAAAGTAATTTTAAATATAAATCTATCTATTATTTTTTTGTCCTTTCTATGGCTATGACATTTGGAGGATTTTTTTCTGAAGCTATCAATATTTATGCTTATAATGTCGCAAAAGTGTGCCAATGCTTTTTATATATATATAAAATATATATATAACATATATAAATATATATATATAAGTATATATATATATAACTTAATGGTAATAACAGGAGAAGTGGCAGGATTGCTCCTGTGTGCTTTTACAAAAGCAGGTACTTTTGCATTGTATTCAGTTGAACTGAAACAAGGTTTCAGATAAAAACGACATTTTTTTTCCCACTTCAAAGGAAAAGAAAATTGGTTTTCTACTACTAAAAATGGCTACTACAGGTAAGTGTTTCCAATAAGTTTGAAGCAGCCTGTCCCCCATTACAGATATAGTGGGGGCAGTGATGCAGGTAGAATTTTATAGAATCGGAGTCCTAGAGAAGGAGTGACATTGCAAAGGGATGGTAGCAGATGAAACACTAGAAAGATACAGAGAAGAAACCAGATAATAAAATAAATGTATCCAATAGATTGCCTCTAAGCACTGCGAAGAAAATTAGGCAGGGACAACAAGAAGGGGAAACTTGGTTGTAGTGACACACAAGACTCTGAGAGAATAAGACCTCATATGTTATTTAGGACTCTGGGAAAGAAGGTTGATGTTACAAAAACATTTGAAGCTCTTGGCTTTCAGTTCTTTCATTGATAGCCTATATTGGTAGCCAGATATTCATTATCAAATGGCTAATTACTATTACATTCTACACTGAATTATATATTACCTGCATCCTAGTCAAAAACTGATATGACAAAAGAAAAAAATGTATGGAACATAATGGGTTTGTTTAGTTTTATGATGCAAACCATGCTATTTCTCATTCTTTCAAATCACTAAGATAACTTACGAGGAAGTTGGGGGTGCTTCTGAAAACCTATGAGTTGATACTGGTTTAGAGATGACCTTTGAGTAAAGAGAAAGAACCTACACTGCACTTATCCTCAGGGTACATCAGTTGCAGGCTATATACATCTTTGCTTGCAGACCCAATTTGTCCATATACCATTTTTTCAAACCCTGTGCTTATTCTGATCTTTTTCCATATGTATCTTTGCTTGCCTGTTGCCATGATCCTGATATTAAGAATTAATTCTCTATCAGTTAGGTTCTGTGACAGCATCCCAATTTCATCTTTGAAAAGCCAATTCATTACAGCCAAAAGTCACTTCTGAACAACTAGATTTGACTATCAGAATATGCTCTACAAGCAATGATAACTTAAACTTGGCAAAGTCAATATTTTAGTGGTTGTGATTTCATTTTTACAAAACATAAGTAATGTTAAATTCATGACTAATGCCAAGACTAGCTGACCTTTAGTCTTAAATTCCCTTATTATTGGAATGTAGACCACTTATTTTCTTCATGTTTCTGTTCATGTGTACATAATAGTAATCAAAAAAGATCCTGTGTTGTTTTTAACCAGTCTCAGAGGATTGAGGGCATATACTGTAAGAACTGACTGTACATCACCCCTAGCTTCTCTTCCGGATGTCCCTGAAACAATTACATGTGTGGAAGTGCTTTCCAGCAGACCTTTTGGTCTGGATGGTAGGGGATCAGGACTGCAGAACACAACTTCATTTTAGGTACAACTGTAAGTTCTATATGGTAAAAACAACACAAGTATAACTAAAACGTATATATGTATATATTTTCTAAATAAGGACACAATATTGCTGAAAATTTATAATCAATCAAAAAAAAAAAAAAAAAACACAGTATTTTCAAAACTGCTGTCAAGACATGCCAGCTCCTGCCAAAGTATATGTAGGGAAGAAAATAAACCAATATCAACCATTTATAAAAAATGCCTTTTTTTTTTTTTTTTTCTTACTCTCTAGGTGGGTACTATGTTCATTCATGTCCGTGGAAATCTAATAGAAACTAAATCCAAAATATCTAAATATACACAAAATCTAGCAATTACTTCAGACAAATAGTGACTTTTACAAAAGGACACAAAGTTCTGATCACTTTGTGTTCTTCAAGAGCAAAATTACTCTTTTTCTTTATTTCATGTCAAAATGTAAAATTATCTTTGTATTGCCTTACCTCAGTGAAAAACAGTTTCATAAATTTGTAAGGTATGTCTCAGAAGGGAACCAGAAGTGAAAATTAATGATTTGTCCATCTCCTCAAAGACAATAATAAAAAGTGGTGGAGGTTGAGGTTTTCCCCTCTGTATGCACTGGTTGTCAATATTTATATTTTTTCCTCTCTTAAAATGACAAAATACTATGTGTTTTCATGTTATAGAAACACAGCATGGTTGAGGTTGGAAGGGACCTCTGGAAGTCAGCTAGTCCAGCTCAAGCAAGACCACTTAGAGCCATTTGCCCAGGACCATGTCCATGTAGCTTTTGAAGATTTCCAAGGAGGAGACTCCATAATGTCTCTGTGCAACCTGTGCACATAGTTACCCACACAGTAAAGAAGTGTTTCCTGATGTTCAGGAAGAACTTCATGTGTTTCATTTTGTGCCTATTGTTTATGTAATGTCACTGGGCACCACTGACAAGAGCTCCATCCCCTTTGCACCCTTGCTGTTATTAGTCATAGACACTGATAAGATCCCCTCTGAGACTTCTCTTCTGCAGGCTGAACAGACCCAACTCTGTCAGCCTTTCCTCATATTTGAGATGCTCTTCATCATTGCTATAGCCCTTTGTGTTGGACTCCCTCCTGTCGCTCTTGTAGTGGGGTACCACAAATGAGCATAATACTCCAGCTGTGGCCTCACCAGTGCTGAGTGGTGGATCTTTTCCTTTCCTTTCCTTGAGGAAAGGATCAGTGCCCTTGACATGCTGTTAACACTCAGGCAACACTAATGCAGCCCAGGATGCCATTAGCTTTCTTTGCAGGGAGGGCACATTGCTGGCTCCTGTTCACCTTGGTGTCCACAGGTCTTTTTCTGCAAGGCTGCTTTCCAGCTGGGTGGCCCCTGGCATGTCCTGAGGTTGTTCTTCCCCAGGTGCTGGGCTTTACTTTTCCATTTGCAGAATTTCACTAGGTGGTATGCTAGCATCTTTATTTTGTGTGTGTGTGTGATTATTATTTATGTAAATCAATTCAAATTTTTGATTATTTGAAACAGTTAATACAGAAGCTTCTTGCCATGTTTTTGAAATACTCTAATCACTGCTTTACATATACAGGTCTGCCTGTATTTAATTGCACTTCAGGAATCTAAGATAAGAAATACTTGTTTGATTCATGTGAGTTAGGTTGCAATAATTGACCTCATACTAGTTTACTGTTTTTTACACTCAATTTACTTTTTTGCTAAAAAGTTCTCTTATACCTGAACATATTTTAAATCATTTAAAATGATAACTATAAATCTTTTATAACCAACAACAAAGGAGCTGGAGGAACTGTAAATAAAACAGAATAATTCTTTTACCATTAATTCATATCTAAATACACTTCAGATAACCACATTTATGATCAAGAACAGCATACAGGTCCCATTTCAGCAAAGTAGTTGAATATGTAATGTAGTTTTGAGTCCTTGACTGACTCTCATAATAAGTAACTCATACCTAATACCTTCAATTATTTCTATTAGACTTGCATAGCTCATTTATTTCCATATACAATCATGTTACTACATAGATATCCCGCATGCAAGTCAATTATTTCCATTAATCTAAACAGTAAGCTTAATATTTTTGGTGCTACTATCTGAAAAGAACACTACTTAGTCTAAATTAGAAATTCAGCTGCATTTTTTTTGGATGGGATGCAGAAAATGAATTATTTAGAAACACTTTTGTTTATTGCAACAGACAGAAAACTCCAATAACATTTGTTTGTCTGATTCTGGGTCATATACAGTATTCAACATATGTATGTATATGTGCGTATGTGTTATTGCAGGTTTTGTGCTTATGAATTTATTTTATTTTATTTTATTTTTTTCACATCTGGTTTTGTTAATATTGCACATCTCTTTGTTCAGGAAGCACAGTGTGTATTTTTCACAGTAAAATATAGAGAAATTATAAACCTAACCCCTGATATTTAGTTTGTAGCAACATACATTTTTTCCTCTAGATGGCAATATATTGCAAGAAATATTGTCAATCTGTTTGCAGTACTTTTAAACATTGAATTTGACACTCAACAGAAGGTATTTAAAGTGAAACTACTCTTTCTTTTACTTTTTTTTTTTTTTTTCTGGAAAATTTTATGTAGAGATGCAGGGATTCATGACAGTTTTGCACCAGCTTATAGAAATCTGGAGTTTATATATTTATCCGTATGTTTTTAGAAAAAGCTGTGTGCACGTACTGAAAAATAAAAGAAATGAGACACTGTTTGGATTCACCTATAATAAGCTATTTGAGATATCCTTTTTATATACATGAGTTTGATTTTTCCCTACAAATAAAGAAAAATAAATACTGATGCTTTATCTGAAAGATTTTCACCTTCACTCTTTTCAGCAGAAGCTGACAGAGTAATGAATCAGCCCAGAAGATTTATTCATCATTTATCTTTCCCCTTAAACTTCTAGTATAGATTCTTGAGGAATTACTCAGATAAATGTTTTTCCATGTACTGGTAGTATGAATGTCAACCCTCACTTTTGTTAAGTGAGATGATCTGATAATATGATCGTAATGAGGACACAGCGGGAGATGAACGATCTGCGAAGTATGGCCATAAGAGAAAATGGGAGGGGGCAGAAAAAGGTGGCTGAAATGACAGTTTTAGGGCAACATGTCTCCAAATTTATGAAAGTTAGTCACATATTTTGCCTCAGGAAAACCGTGTGGGTTTAGAACTGGATTTCTCAATACAGTTTATTTGCCCTCTTGAAAAGGATGTGTCTAAAATCTTATGTTGAACTGGTATTATTTGATTGTTGGATCTGATTAGGTGAAAGGGGTGGTATCTGGGGCTAATAAATACAGAAGGGAAAGGCACAAATAAAGGCAGCTGGGCATTGGTGGATACTGCTGGTGAAAAAGATGTGGGAGTTTCCTTTGAGATGGTGAAAGAATGATGAGGACCTGACTGTTGATTCTACAGATTTTAAGATGACTCAAGCAAGGAAAATATTAGAAAACAAGCTAGCTGATTTCACTGTACAAAATAGATAAAAGCTGCAGATAGTTGAGAGTAAAGAGTACAGAAGAGGATTTTGCAAGCTGGTTTATTTGAGATAAAAAACCACAAAGGTTAAAAGACTAGAGGAGGGACTGAACTGAAACAAAACCTAAATAGCATAGATAGAGCTATACATCATTTTGTGGGCAGAACACTGGTGTAGAAGCAGAGGAGTTAGTGCAGAAAGAAGGGAAAAACAAACAAACAAACAGAACTTTTCCTCTTAGCTAGCTAGAATGCAAAATCCCTCCTTTGGATGGTTGCAGTTTCAGAAACTTGGAATATAATGAATTACTGTGACATCTGGAGCCTATTTTTTGTGTCCAGCAACAAAGTACTGGAAATAGAAGCAACACTGGAGCTGAGCACTGTAGTGAAATCCTTGAAGGGCTATGGAAAACCTATGGAAAAAGAAGGGGTGTGATATTGCTGCAGTGGTGCATCTTCTGCAGAGGGCGTTGGTGTTCAGCAGTCTTTGTGAAGTCTGGAAGTGTTCATATAGCACTTATTTCTTAAACTGTAATACATTTGCAATACATTTGCATTTGTCATTAGGAGTCAATGCTATGCTCTCACTGCTACTAAGTAGGTGTTAAACATCAAATTGCCCCTTAATAAAATCTTGCCCTTAATGCTGTTGAAAGATGCATACTTAAGACAGTGAAATGAAGACCCTTGTACAAAGCTATAAGGCTGCAATGATACAGGTGTGTCATACACGTGGCCTCTGTGCAGTGGCATCCCTCTGGAGTATATTTCTCATGGTTATTGCAGAGCAAATCTGACTGTAAAAAGGACAAGGAAATGGGCTAGTAGGATAGATAACCCATGGGCTAGAATAGAGATATGAAACTACCAGATGCTTCTTTTTACTATTTTGTTTCTTCCTCCCAAGAATCAAGGGACAGCTTTTTCAAGACTTAGTATGGAACACAGGTGTAGCTCATACAATATAGACTTTGTGGCCTAAGTGAAATTGGTGATCTCCAGCTGCTAGATTAGACCTAAAGAATAACATGTCAGGATAAAAGTCTCAGGCTTTTCTTAGCACTACTGAGAGCTCATCACCTTTCTCTGACTTTGGGATCAGTGAACTGTGTAACGAAAGCATCAAACTGACTTTGCCACCAGCATCTTTGATATTTATGTTGCTTACTGAGGTTAGACAAACGAAGTATTATGCCAAAGCATGAATCAGTAATTATAAAAGTATATGTTATTTAAAATATAACTATAAATGAGAGAAGGATGTAATAAAAATAATGGTTAAAATTCATCTGGCTACACTAGATTTCTAGAAGTTAGCCATCCATTGTCAATACTATCTACATCAGACTTCTTTGATAGTAACTATGGAAAACCAGGAAGCTCCAAAAAGTAATTAATCTAATTCTAAATTAAATATTTAGGACAGATCTGACCAGAAAGTGACTATTTCTTTCTGTTGTCTAGCTTAGTTTTAGACACCTAAAGTTAGATGACATGAATCTCATTCAGTGTCTGCTCTGAACAGCCCTAGCATGTATTATCAAAACTGCTCTAGGATCTCTCTATATTAGGACCACTGTTATGATTATAAGGAAGTTACAGCAGAGTTACAGCAGTTTAATGCGGGGAGAGCTGGCTTGTGAGGCCATTATAATGTCTGGAACATTACATAAAGTCACCCTATTTTACTGAAATGCCACCAGTTCATCATATGAGCTTGCTAACATTTATAAATTAGGGTTTACATAAAGGCAGCTGATTTTTTTAGATGTTTTCATATGCAAATTTCTCTAATGAGGACAGATCCTTAGATGCTGAAAAATAATACTCCACTGTCTTGCAATTTTTAAACTCATTTTGATCTATGCTAAGTTCAAATGCATAATGTTGTAAAACAGCAGTATCTATTCTCTTAACACTTGTTTTCAAGATGCCTAGTAAATGAGATAAATGGCAAGGAAGATAACAACAGTGATATTACCTTGCACTCACCTTGCACTTTTCATCTGCAAAAGGTGGCACAAAATTGAAATAATTCATGAAAGACATGGCTCTTTACTTCATGTTCAGAGGAGAAACTGGTTCTATGAAATGTTACTTAAAGAATCTGATTTTTGATGTTAGTGCTAGAATAGTTATAGAGTTATTCACTGAGAAAGTTCTCTCATCTATTTTTCCCTTGAAAAATACCCTTTCTGGTTATTTCACTGTTTCACGCTCTGTCAAGAACTACTTTTTCTTGTGTTACTTCTGATTGACATAACAGGGAATATATCATTCTTGAAATTCATGATGTCTTGCCTATATTTGTAAAACATTGTGTAGTATCTAAACATATTTAGGAACCTGTTACTATTTCTAGAAAGTACAACACCTCTTTGATTCATTTGAAAAATAGGGATGGATGAGAGAGCATGTTGTGTAATGTAGATGAAATAATAGGAATTAGCAAAATTCCTTACAGCTTTTGAGAATTTTTTTTGTGGAATGTGGCTACCATTAGGACTGTGTCCTGTACGGATATTCATCTGTGCAGTCAAACTAATGCTAACAATGCTAGACAGCTTTCTGAAATACCAAGTCAGCAACAGTCTCTCTGTCTCTAGTTTGTGCACAGGCTCATTTCACAGAATCACAGAATCACAGAATAGTCTAGGCTGGAAGAGACCTCCAAGATCACTGAGTCCAACCTCTGACCTAACGCTAACAAATCTCCCACTAAACCATATCCCTAAGCTCTACATCTAAACGTCTTTTAAAGACCTCCAGGGATGGTGACTCAACCACTTCCCTGGGCAGCCTATTCCAGTGACTAACAACCCGTTCAGTAAAGAAGTTCTTCCTAATATCCAACCTAAACCTCCCGTGGAGCAACTTTAGCCCATTCCCCCTCGTCCTGTCACCAGGCACGTGGGAGAATAGACCAACCCCCACCTCGCTACAGCCTCCTTTCAGGTACCTGTAGAGTGCAATAAGGTCGCCCCTGAGCCTCCTCTTCTCCAGGCTAAACAGTTCCAGCTCCCTCAGCCGCTCCTCGTAAGACTTGTTCTCCAGACCCTTCACCAGCTTCATTGCCCTTCTCTGGATTCACTCGAGCACCTCCATGTCCTTCTTGTAGCGAGGGGCCCAAAACTGAACGCAGTACTCGAGGTGTGGCCTCACCAGAGCCGAGTACAGGGGGACAATCACTTCCCTGGACCTGCTGGCCATGCTGTTTCTTATGCAAGCCAGGATGCTGTTGGCCTTTTTGGCCTCCTGAGCACACTGCTGGCTCATATTCAGCTGACTGCCAACCACTACTCCCAGGTCCTTCTCTGCCAGGCAGCTTTCTAACCACACATCTCCCAGCCTGTAGCTCTGACTTAGTCACTGAACTGAGAAAGGCACTAAATTACTTTTGGCATTCAACCAGAGTCTTTATGAAATCTGGAGAGTCTGGGGCAACAATGTTCATATCTGAGCTGTTTCAGATGATGCCAATTCTGAGCCAGAGGATTACACATAGTTACCACCACTCAGAGAAGGGTACAGTGTGGCCCGGTTTGTGCTAAGTACGTGTATTCTGGATGCTTAAATCCAAAGTTTTCTCTGTGTAACTATTAGACTGAATTGTGAATGACTTTTTCTTTAGCATATTGCAAAATGTGATCAATCATGACAGTTAGACCTTCTCCTCCAAAACAAGTGTCTGTCATCCCCTGCCTGCTCAAAGATTTCTATCACCTTGATTTTACTGGTACTGATGTTTGCAAGACTGAGAACTAGCACCAGACAGAAACAAGCCCCGGTGCTATCAGTTCCCAGAGCTGTCTCACAGCCTGAATCCTTGTGTATGCACAAGGAAGACAGCTGGAATGAGAGAAGCTCATCAGCAAACTCAATTCAGTTTAGATTAAAATAACTCTGTCTTTAGTTTGTACCAGTATAGTTCAAAATTGCACATAGCTGGTGAGTTGTTCTCATCATAGTACTAAAACTCCCCCTGGAAAAGTAGTGTTAAAACTTTCAGGTTATTGTCCTTTTGCACATTTAGAAGGAAACAAATCAGTTAATCAAACATTTTAATAATACACCTTTAATTTAAAGAAATAATAAAAGTCCAGACCAACAAACCCATTGGTCAGACACCATCCTCTTCCTTTGTTTTCCCATTTGTTTTTCTGTCTGTCTACTGATATTGATTAGTACTCAACTGTTACTTTGCTATGGTAATTATATAAGACAGTTCATTAACAGTGCCTAGAAGGAGTAATGGAAAAGGTTATAACTTCAGATATTTTAAATAAACCATTCTGCAAAGGGTTTTTTTCCAATAGTAAAAGCCAGATAATAAGATACAAATTATTCCACCATCAGACTGAGAAAGTTAATAAAATGTATTGGAATAGTTCAATTTATTTTTACTCAGATATTATCAATTGCTGTTTTCTTTTTTAATGGAGAAAACAATGAAATTCTGTTATTTTTAAATGACACATTTTAGAAGTCAGAATACTTGATGTTTCTGTACAATTTTTGGAAGATATGGGCCTGAGTTTCCTGAGCTGTAAAATGGGAATATTTTTGGACAGGGTTATAAAGAGTCTTAATTAATTAATATTTAGGATATACTTTGAAATTTACAGATGGAAAACTCTTTAAGTTAGTGCTTCAAGAATAGTGTTCCAAAGAAATGAGTATGCTGCTCATACTCATATTATAGCTGCCAAAATGTTCTGCCAAATATGCAAGTATCAATCAATCTTTAGAAGTGAAAGCAATTCAGAATTGCTAAAACTGGGTACATCATGGAAACTAATTAAATTAACAGAAAATGGAATGACTTGCTTCCAATATGGAACAGAAACTACCTGACTTGTGATTATTATGAAGGAAACCTTTTCTTCCACATGTTTAATACAGGTTTTTATTTTAGGATACAACAAAGAAGCTACTCTCTTTACAGAACAAACCATTGAGATTTGAACATTAATTGTAAAAAAAAAGAGTTTTATTTTGATGATCAGTGAAACATGCATTTTGTCTCTAATAGTGCTTAACTACAGATTGACCAACCTGACTTTAAGAGAAGTGCCAAACTGAGAGTGTAATTGTTCAAACCTCCCTGAGTATCTGATCAAGAGAAATAAATATCTCTGAGGACAGAAGTGGTTGTAAATGTATGGAATCATTGTTTTAAAATACTTATTTTTATCTGCCATGTATATAGGGAAATTAGTTTGACTCTAGCCCAGTCCCTCAGTTGCTGAATCTACTTCTTAAAATATATCACCTATTAAAGGGGCAAAAAGAAGTGCTAGCAACAAGTTCAGCTGTTGTACCTGCTTATAAGGGACAAAAAAGCAGAAAACAAAAGGCAGAATGTAACAAACAAAGAAACATCATCATCAACAACAAATCAATAAACAGACAAAGAAACAAAAATCACCAAGACAGATGTCAGCTTTCCTGTTATTGATTAAAAAGTATATGTACTTTATTTTTATAGTGGTGTTCTGATCATGCTGAGGGAAATCAGTAAAAGCATTAAAAGAAGCAGATATAATATAGGCAATGCAAAAAGTGCTGTGCCAAAATTCTATTTGGGTATAATTTTATACATAATGGCATCACTGCACAGCTCAAAAGCACACAGATAAGCCCTTAGTTTATCAGGAGTTCAGGGAACAAAAAAGCAGCTCGCTAGCTTCCTCCACCTATGTCAGGCACAAACACATTAGCTAAATGCTGAATTTTATTGCTAAATAGAAAGAACCAAACAGTGAAATTTTAGCAGCAAGCAAGAGCTAAAGCTGGCAGCAGAATAAAAACAGTAACATTCAAAAAAATAACAGCAACAAGGAGGGAGTAACACTGTCCAAAAATGAATAAAAGACAAGGGACCACATCCAAAACCAGACAAGGTTATAAAACATGGTTAGAGATAAAATATTCCCATTGGAAGTAAATGGGAGAAGCACTATATCTCATAATGTGGCAAAGCAGAGAATTCTACAAATCAGCCTTTGTACAGCCACCAAATTCCACACTGCCACATTATCCCTTCATTGTTGTCCCTTTTTAGGTTTTAGGCATTGTATATTTCTTTCCATGTTTTTTATTTGGGCACTATTTTAATCTATTTTCCATTTTTCTGTTCTTTTAAAAATTGCATTTATTTAGTTAGTTAGTTAGTTTAAGGTAGCTTCTTTTTGACCATTACAGTTATCTTTAATGGGGAGCTATCAACATGGATTTTTAGGATATCCCTACTATTGGCTTCATCAACCTGTGAAAAAGTCATCACAGAAAATTTGGGATATTTTACTATTCTGAGTACTGAATGAGCTGTGTGAGTGAAGCCTTTTCCCTTCATTTAAAAAAGTTATAGTGGCCTGTTATGATCTCTCATAAGTCACTTCCCCATAATAAAACAGAAGGAGCCCTCAGTTCAAAAATACCTGCACATGGAATGGACACAGATGTGAGGCTATCTCACAGAAAATGTAAATAAAGCTGATATAGATGTATTGAATATTGGTCTAGTGAGAACCTGCACATGTACAGATACAGTTCAGAAATATAGCTGGTGTATTATCCGACTGCCACCAAAGTCAGATGGTTCTGCTCCTCCTACCCCTATCCTTGTGGTTCCCCTGCATCCGCTTTAGCAATTATTGGACCTTCTGATGAACAGATTATTCTATAAATTAACAGAAAATAAGCAGGATACAGAAGGGAGTAGTTTTCAGTTCTTTTAAAGGCTGAAATCAGCCAAGTGGGCACTTCCATTAAAAAACAGAAACAGGACCAAAGAGGGACATGGACTGTGCAGTTTGAACTGCATGGATATAAAGACAGAAGCCAAGAAGTGTTGGGTGTCCACTGTCGCCTTATGTATCAGTAACTGGATCAGTTCTGCCACTGAACTGCATTCTTAGAGAGAGAAAATCCCCAAGAGCATAAAATAAGGAAGTAAAAAAGCCTAACATAACTTCCCTGATAATGTAACTGTCATTGAGGAAAAGCTGGAGAGAGAGCTTTTATGTTGAATGCTAATAGTTCCAGTTTCCCAACTCTAGGGATGAAGACTGTGGAGTATTTATAAGAAAAAAAAATATTTCACCAAAGAAGTGACCAATTATAACAACATCCTTTTCTGAATGGAAACAATTTATATTCTGAGTTTTTTTCTATCTATGTAGCTCAAAGAGAGGTTAACAAAAATGTTACTGATTGGTCTTCTTTTTAAGAAAGAGGTCTGGATGCAAGTTCTGATGAACCAAAATGGGTAAATGATTCAGATAAAGTATCTGTGGAAATCTGGTATGGGAGAAGGAAACTAAAAAAGCATCCTAATAGAGACCAAATGGAATTCAAACCTCACAGTTCCCCTCTCCCCACACCCCTCCCCCCCAAAAAAAGCAAGAAGAATGCAATAAAGTCTTTGCTAGAACCATATGATGGATGACATCTGCTTTACTTATTTATATATTTTCATTTTTATTATTTGATATATATTTCATAATTTGTCAAACAAATTTCTGTGGGTGACCAGAAGACTAGTTTGGCTGTTTGGCTTATCTAGGCTGGAGCAGAATGGGTCAAGGTGAATCACAGGGTAGCCTAGCAGGGAGCACCATCCCAAAGAGTCACTCAACAGGGCAGGGTAGGTTTGGATGGGCAGCTCTTGCTGTGCAATATTATGAAAGCAAGACATGACAGAAAACACTTAGGGTGATTCTTCAGAAGGGAACAAGTGAGTTTCCAGACTCAAAATGGTGGACAAGAAGGTTTTTCTATGGATGATACCTCAGATGAAGTGTGCATATTTTTTTTTTGCACCCAATGAAAATCACTGAAAGCTGTTAGGTTGAGAGCAGGTGCGGAAAGATATTGTAAGCACAACTCTTTTCTACATTTTCTCTCACCAGTCTTATTGGAGGGGTTCTGCATTTTCATGAGGTAATTTGTTCAGTTTGGTGTTACAGCAAGACTGGAGAACTATTTCCTTTAGGGAAAACTTCTCTTGAAAATTCTGTCCGCTGTAAGCATTTTCTCTAGTTGGTCATGAAAGTACGGCTGAAAAACTACCAGACTAAAACAGGCAGACAAAATAGGTGTCCAGCAACCTAACTGCAATGTAGAAGAGGTTTTCTCCAAAAAAAAAAAGCTTTGGTCAAATAACTGCCAAAGATGGACAGTGCAGGAAAGGCTGGCAGTGTAAAAATATCATACAGTCACAGACCTTCATGATGGTGAAAGGTCTAGAGGGGAAAACATGAGGAGTGGCTGAGCTCACGTGGTTTGTTCAGCTTAGATCATAGAATCGCAGAATTGTAGAATCATTCAGGTGGGAAAAGACCTCTATGATCATCTAGACCAAACTTTAACCTAGTATTGACATGTCCACCACTAAATCATGCTACTAAGCTTTATATCTACACATTTCTTGAAGATCTCCAGGAATCTTGACTCAGCCTATTCCAGTGCTGCACAACCCTTTCAGTATTTTCTCCTAATATCCAAATTAATCCTCCCCTGTCAGACATAAGAGAAGGCTAAGGGGTGGCCCGATCATGGTCTACAACTTCCTCATGAAGGGGAGCAGAGGGGCAGGTGCTGATATCTTCTCTCTGGGGACCAGCGATAGGACCTAAAGGAATGGCATGGAGTTGTGTCAGGGAGTGTTCAGATTGTATATTAGAAAAAGGTTCTTCACTATCAGTCATGACTTTAAGCATGTCAGAATTCAAAAAGTATTTAAACAATGCTGTCATATATATGTTTTGATTTTTGTGTGGTTCTGTGTTGAACAAGCAGTTGGACTCAATGATCCTTGTGAGTACCTTCCAACTCAAGATATTTTATTTTATGACTCTATGATTCATGGAAAAAGAGCCACTTTGTTTTATGATTGGGCTATCCAGAGAATTTACATAGGATTGGATATTTTGCAACTCTTTTAACTGTTTTTTTTTTTTTTTTTATTCTTATATTTAATAATTAAAAAAAACCTTGCTAAAACCTTGTTAAAGACCTTGCTAAAGAAGGTTCAATTTGCAGTGAGTCATTTTTAAATATTTAGGAATATCAAGTGGATTTGCAATTGACTGAAGATTAAGTCACTCTGAGTTGTGAAATTTGCTAAGCTATGAACAGCCCTGTAATAGAAGATGGTTTTTATGTTTTGAATGAACAGAAGAATCATGTAAAATTAAATTTTTGAAACAAGGGATTATAACAATAATAGAAACGTAATACTTGAGTGTTGATAAGTGATCAAAATACATCCACAAAAAGGTCTTTTATAATTATAGTCAGCCTGAACTAAGCATTTTCTTATTTTGTTTTGTTTTTAAGAAATCTTACTGCATCAAAAAGTGGATGAACAGAGAAATTTCCTTTTGACATTATTTGTTTATTTAATATCTCATGGTTGAAAGATAATTATAAGAGTATTTAGAAACATATTGGAAAGCTGCAGAAACTGTGGACAAGTGAAGAAACTGAAGGTGCTGGATACTGATTTATTAGTGAGCTGATTAATAATAGTTATGAAAAACAAAACAAAACAAAACAATTCAATCAGCCATAAGTGAAAAGAGCAAAGTTAGTATGTGGTATGCCTAAAAATTCATATTTGAAAGGAAAACTGGACAGATGAGATAAACCATAAGACAATCTCTTATGAACCTCAGGGTTCAGTGTGATGTCTCAATACCTAACTGCATACTAGAGGTCACTCAGACCTTGCCACAGTAACTGGAATACGCTTTTGCCCTCTCTGATGCCCATGGTACCTGTTGTTCTTCTAGCCCACACTGTTCAAGTGAGATGGCACTCTCATCCTTTGGCTACAGTGCAAGACAAGCTGAAAGAAATAATAATAATAAAAAAACAAATTTAGTCTAGTTACACTAAAGTTATGTAAAGTCTCTGTTTTAATAACTTGACTACATTCTTGTAGGCTTTTTTCATGCTTGCCTTCTTCATGGTGTCAAATATTCTGTCTCTTATAGGCAGTCTCCTCTTCAAAGTCTTAGTGGTTGCAATTAAAAGCAGCTTGGCCCTCCTCTTAATTAGGGTTCCATTCCCTTCCAGATACATGCAAATTCTCTCTCTCTCTCATTAATTCTTCCTGTCTGTGTTTCTTTTTCTTTCTTCCCTTTATTCCCTTTCCTTGTTTCACTCTTTCTCTATTTTCTTTTCTCTCTTTCTTTCCCTCTTTGTCTATTTTAAACAGCTGGAGTTGAATATACTCCACTACCTTCATTTAACAAGTCCAGGAATGCAGAAACTATGATATGTTTCATAGATGGAATGATAAAATTCTGGTTTAACATCATGAATCTCTGAGAATTCAAACTGTCAGATCTTTAACAGGTTAAAATGTGGAACAAGTTAAATTCTTGTAGAACAAGAAGATTCTCAAACACATTAGATATGAAGATATGAAGAGGTTTGTAGAACTTGTTACAGAAATGGACTGTGTGCATTTCTGCACTTTGCAATACCACTGCATAGGTGAACGGGAGACAGTTTAAAAGATTTAAGCTAACATTTTTTTTTTTGTACTTGAAAAGGCTGTTACTAATACTTGTGTATGTGTTTCAGGAAGTCTTTTGTATGGGAAATAAATATTATCACTTCTGGTTTGAGAGTGAAGAGACTCATGAAGAGACTATAAAAAATACAGTTTAATGATTAGAAAATGCATAAGGACATGAAATAAGGCTAGCATTGTTGGGACACTAATTATAACGCTTTAAGTGAGAAACTGAGAAACTGTTTACTGAAAAAGATATTAACTCAGATGCAACAACAATCCACTCTTTTCTTGTACATTTTACTGGTTACAGGAATGGTGTTCAGAGCAATCAAAATTTATCAAATGCAGGGTCATGCTAACAAAATTGTAGGTGATTGTAAGATGATGTGGCAAAGTGTTACCTAGAAATATATATATATAACTAACATAAATATTGCAGAAGCTTAGCAGTATTTGCAGGGTTGAGCTGGTCCCTTCCCTTGAAGAGGGCATAAGTTTGTAAGAGAGGCGTGCTGTATTTTTTCATTGAGTTTTTAGTACATAGTCAACAAAAATATACTATGTGACATTTTACTCCCAATCCATAGGACTTAGTAAAGAAATCTGTCAACTCGTTTGTGTGAGGTACTGAAGGAATCAAAGAAATTTGGATTTTGAAACAACATTCTGTTAACAGTTAGATTTTTTTTTTTTTTTTTTTGAGGGATTGCCGTTGATCTATTAAAGAGAGATAATGGAACAGTTAATAAAAAGGATAATCCTTCCATTAGTTGCACAAACACTGAAAAGGACTATAAATACTACTGATCTGACACATGTAAATATATATAAAGTGACTTTACAAGAACTAATTGGATCCGAAGCCTACCCCTATGGATCTGTGACAACCATCTGATTGACCAATAATCAGCATGTCTGAGGAACTACTAGCTACAGAAACTGAAATTAGTTAATAGAACAGAGATTGCTCTCTGAAAAATAATTAATAGATGCTTGGGAATTGCTATGCATTTGGGCTTGCTGCAAGGGGACTTCTCCATCTGTTAATAGGGAACCAGAGGGGTCTTAATGTAACTTTTAATGTTATGAGATTGTTATGAATAACTGGTACAAAATATCCCGACAGAGACAGTACTGTTGTGTGACTAGCTCAAATATATTAGGTTAGATCTTTTTTCTGTTTGCAGCATATCTCAATAGCGCTCTTCAAAATGAGAGTTATGAAAACTAAAGGGTGCTGCAGGAAGGTTCTCTGAAGACAAAAAAATGTTAGAAAGCTCTGGATAATTTTAAAAGTTTAAACCATTATTATAAAATTTATAAAAATAATTAAAAAAAATAATACAATTCATGTTCTCCTATCTGTTTCTAGAATTAGGTCAATTCCTTTAGAGTGAGGAAGTAAGAAACATCTGTAACTACTGAGCAGGGTACAGTTAAACTACCTCTAGTTGCTACCAGCAATGTAACTACTTCAGGAAACTGTGCTTCCTTCTGCAGACAGGAATAACAGCTCTCTGACATGCAAGAAATTAATTGGCAGTACTCAGCATCAGATTTCTGGTTACTGCGTTTTACTGACAGAGATGCCCCCAAAGCAGTATAATCCAAGAGGAAGTCGTGTTTGAGCAATGCTTTAGACCTTCATCATTTTGACAAAGAAGGCAAGTTGGCTTGCAAGAGATATGTGCAGGCTGTTTTGTCTGTGTTTTGTGTCTTTTCCTCTCCCCCTTCAATTCCTCCCACCCCCCGTTGTTATATTTAGGTGCTCTTTTTTTGATGCTAAAAACTAAAATAAAGTGTTTTAATTGTCTCTGTTGAGTACGTGGCAAGGCGTGCCTATTTTTCTCTAAATACCTGTTTTGGTCACAATATTTTTTGTTTGCCTATATAGAGAGAGCTTTTAATGAGTTGAATTATAAAAAAATAGTAAATGTCACCATGGTATTTATCTTTGTATTATTTTTTCAGTCAAATAATCTTATTACTTTTTCCTAGATCTAGAATGTTCTTCCTCAGATAAAAACTGCTTTTATATTACCTTTTTTTTTTTTTTTTTTTTTTTTTTTTTTTTTTGGTAAGAAATCCATTTGACTACAGTGGAACCAGTTATAATGAACATTACTATTCTGAGTGAGTAAGGACGTTGTAATCTTGTCCTTAATGTGTATCCTTTCCAGACCTTATTTAAAAAAAGATATTTTTTTTTAATTACTACCTTGGGAAAAATGATCAGAGGAACAATTTTTCAAAGTTCCTTATGATATAGCTAAGGGAGGGAGGGTAATTTCTAGCATAATTGTTTCTGTATATGTTTAGCACCATAGAATTGTGGGTATTATTTATTTATTTAATTTTAAAAAATCTTCCTTGATTCTAACATATTTTGTTGACACAGTAGTTATTAAAGACCAAAATTAGTGAAAATGTTAATGTTTTCTAAGTGACTACCCAGGGAAAATGCAATAACCATTATTGTTAAAGCTCCTCCATTGGCAAAAAGGATGGCAGAAAAACTGGAATATGTCGGTACTTTAATTCAGTTAAATTGAAATGTAAAGCATCCAAAAGAAGCTTTGTTAGGTTTTTAAAGAGCTAGCACTTGCGTTCATACCCAGCTGCAATGGCACAGTGAAGTACTGTCTATTACTGGTGCCAGTATAAATGAGAGTGTGCAAAAAAGGTTACTAAATATCCGTAGCATTATTTGGTCTGTAAAATGAAGCCCTCGTCCAAATGAACATCTTCTCTCCTTGTTATGAAGACAGTACATTGAGAGCATTTACTAATGCATTATACTTCTGTTGTGTTTAATTATCACTTTCATCCTTTTTTTCGGTCATACTTTATAATTTTTCTATTTGCTCCTCCATTTTATACCTTATACATAATAAGGTTCAATGTGATAAAATGAAGTGTTTATAGACATTACTTTCCGATTACACACTCCACACACCAACATTTAACTTGACGCATTTCTGTTTTAGTCATTAAACTGAATGGCAATCTGCATATTATGGCTTAAAAAAAAAGCCTCCAGCTCCGTGCAAGAGAATGAGAAAGGAAGAGATTTCATTTGAGTTCTAGAGAGTTAACTGTAACTGCTAGTACAGTGACTCAAACATGTGGGTGGATTTAGGTGGGTTGGGTCTAACCCACTTGTTTTTCCCAAAGCCTGCCATTCTCATGTCATTGTACTGGAAAGAATTACATTTGTTCCTGAGCAGGTGCAGTTTACAATCAAGCATGTAAAACATAAACCATGTCATTTGCAGTTCAAGTTCACAATTATGTACATTTTGGGGTCTCTATTTACCAATATTTTTTCCCCTCGTAGGTGAGCATGGCTAGAAACTGGTCATTTACTGTCTTTATTTCCCTTTTCCAGATGGCATTATGCCAGCAAAGGACAATTTTGAGTTGCAATTGGATCTCACTGATTTCAGTGAAGCTCCATTTGCCATAAAACTTGGAGATTCAGTTGTAAATCAGACTCAATATATTCTGTCACTGAAAAATTCAAAGACTAGTTTTGCTGTACAGAGAAGGAAAAAATGTGAAAAAGCAAATTCCACAGTTTACAGGGTGGCATAATAAAGATTTTAGGATGCTTAAGGAGTGATAATGTAACTTACAGTTTAAAACAGTCTCAATATTTGAGTCTGCTTCAGATAGAGAGAAAATAGACTTCTGCAGTAGAATTTTAAGATAGAATCAGGTGCAGTAATGTAACCTTATGTGAAATACCAAGAAAACTGCGGTTCCTCAAGAAGTTATGAATGATCTATTTCTCCTCATAGATGGCTTATGATAATGCTAAGCTAGTTTTGCTATTGTTTGATATGTTCTTTCAATATTATAATTGTAAATTGGAGTGCGCTAATGATTAAAAAAAATCCATTGCTGAAAAATTAATAGTCGTTTTAAAAGGTAAATCTCAACAACGGTTTGAAGTGAGTTCAAACCGTGTTCTTGGAACATCTTGTCTGAAATCTGGGTTCAAGCACAATCTAGCTTGGACTAGCCCTAGACCTTAAGTTTCTAGGAACATGAATGTTTCAGGCTGAAAAGGAGAGGAGAGAAGTTTGTCTTTCTGTCAGGATGCATTTTAATGTTATACTCAATACCTTTATCTCATATGTGTGAATAAAAAAAAAAACAACAGCCAAACAAGAAAACACAGTTGCTGACAAAACGGTAAATACTCAAAACTGGGAAGTTGCGAGGAGTGTTCTTGTCCTTACTTCTAGAGAATGAGAGTATGCCTTGTTTTCTTCTGTATTTATTGAATACTAAGTATATTGGGACTCTGACTTTCTGTTTTTACCTCATGTAGTGATTGTTTTTATTTAAATATGGAATGTAGATATCTATATGCTTTATATCTTATTTTTGATTATACAAATTCCCAGTTCATACTTATAATAATATCTTTACATAAAAAGGTGTTTATATTTTCCAGTATATGTATTGTACACCTTAAGTAAAATGTGTGTGTATATTTTGAACATAATTTTTCTATTGTTATGTTCAAACTATGTAATTTTAGATGTTAATTTTACTTACAGATGATCTGCTAAGAGGTTAAGTACAACAGTTGCTCTTTATGGTGTGAGGCAAGGTTGAAATTTTCACTGAAAAAAGTATTCAAATATGGAAACTAAATCACTGTTTTCTCTGCATATCTTTAGTTTGGGCATATTACTGTGCAAAGGTAAAGGTATTAATTAACTATTAATTAAATGCTGATTTGTTTGGAAAGATTCTGCTTCACTCATCATCTCTGTCTCACACACACACACAGGTTGAAAAACATTGATTCAATGCAATTAAACAAAAATCCCCAAATCTTGTCAGTTCCAGCGTCCTTTAGGGGAGTTCTGTACTGGGTCTGGCTATTGAGTGAGCTCTGGCCATGAGAGAGCGGTTGTGGTGTTCAACTGCCTAGCACGGTAAAACCACCACAAGTTCCTATAGAAAACATTTATGATTTTTTTTTTTTTTTTTTTTTTAACACTAAATCCATCCTCAAAGCGATATGATTGGGAAATCCCATCTGTGCATACCATCTGCTGCTTGTTAAATTACTTTACTCAAATTGGTTTTCAGTTATATTTATCAAACTCAGGCTTAATGTAATTCCTATGGAGGTGGTTAACCTTAACATCAGCTACTGGCAAGAGTTTAAATTATCATTGCTCACAGGTTACTAGGACAAAATTATTTTATAGAAATATTTTAGGTTTATCTGAATTAAACAAAACTGAGATATAGATCTGAATTCACAAAATTGGAAAGGTACAAGTTCAGCTTGCTTACAAGAGACAATCTTCTCTTCATGCAGAACAAAATAGAAGTCGCTGAAAAGATTAATATAATATTAATATTTCATTTACTTCAAACTCACTACCCACAGAAAAGATAATTCTTTTTAAGAAAGAAGCAAAATGAAGAATGGCAAATCTTTGGAGAAAGGGACCAACAAATTTAATTTACTGACTTAATTGAAATGTCAATGACCACCAGGAATCAACTGCTAATCAGCTGATAGTCCTCCTTGTACCTGCTGATGTTGGAGTGGTGCCTGGATAAACCAAAGCTGAACTTCATAGCAGACCCTTTCTTCTAAAACTGGATGAACCAAAATTTTAGGTCTGATCAACTGGCATGTATTCATCTTTAACTATTAGCTGGTAGAAAATCATAAACTTGAATCTTTTCATTTCACTAAGGCTTGTTTAGAAGAGCTGCCAGTAAAGCAGTGGTTTATCAGGTAACCTGTCAGATAACATTCTCTTTTATCTTTTCAGATTGTAATAATCATGAACTGTAAAGGCAAACCAGAAAGTAAATGGTACAAATAATCCCATTTACTTTATGATGATCTTTTTCTGTCTCACTGAAAGGATCACAGAACAGATTTATCTGTTTGTTTATTTGTTTGTTTATTTGTTTATTTTCATGTGTGTACTAAAAAACAATCGATTAAAATGATGAAGTTTTAAGACATACTGCCAGATAGGAGTAGGCAGTAATAGTGATGTCAAGTTGTAAAAGGTAAGAGTAAAACATGGAGTGAATAAGCTAAGTTATTTAAAATGATCAAAAAAAGAAAAAGAAAAAAATAGTGTATATTTAATCTGTTTAAAGGATGACTTAAACATTGAAATATGGGAGATTGTTTTGAATATATATATATAAAGTCTTGATTATTATTTTTAGAAAGAGAGAAATAAAATATGAACTAGCAATGCATTCAAATTTGCTGGACTTCATTTTCAAAGATCTCAACAGATATAATACACTGAAAAGACAGCATAGCAAAATTTATAAAAAATCTGCACAAAGTTTGATTAAAAAAAATGTAAACATCTACATCAAACTACATACTGCTCTGGAAGGAAGTTGAATAGTGTTGAGGTTCACCCAAAGGGATGTCAGAGATGTAATCTGACACATACTAAGAGGTCTCCCTCTGCAAAAGCCTTTGAAAGAAAATGTGTTTCCTCTTATTCTCTTAAGATTATACAATATTTAGAAACAGTCAGCAGTTTCAGCTTTAGTACTTTCAGTTGGTCCCTGTTGTAGGTTAGTCATGTATTATTTAAGATATGGAATGCCAATATAGCAAAACTATGAAACAAGTTTCAAGATAAAAAGTAGCTAATATGGGTTTGAGTATGAATGTAGGCAAAAAGATTCAGCTTGAAACTGAAAATACTCAGAATTAGTCTTTAACTTCCTGACAGCTAGATATATTTGCCCATGGAACAGTCTCCCAGGGGAAACAGTGAAAACTCATATACTTGGTGTATTTAAAAGTAGGTTTGGCAAATACATATTAGATGTATAATAGCAAGCAATACTGCTTTGGCAAGCAGAAAGACTACGCAAATGTCACCCAAAATGTTATTTCATAAGCTTGAGGAATATAGTTTCTGTTAAGATGGGTCCTAACATATACCTTTTGCTCAGCTAGAAGTGAATATTGTAGTTTTGAAATTACTTTGGTATTGATGAGTTTTGCAGTTTCTAAATAGCAAGGATAGAATTAACCAAATTAAATAAAACAAAGGATTTATTTATTTATTTATTTATTTATTTATTTATTTTTTACAGATGTAAAAGAAAAACCCAAACTTGCAGAATCTGGCAATATTTCCTTTCTTTCACTACCCCTGGGTAAGGAGAGGACTTCTTTTTGTTTGTTTGTTCTCCGAGATCCACAAACTTGAAGTTTCCTTCTGTTTTCCTGAGTTTGTCTCTGTGATATTTTGAGAATCCATTTTTGAAACATATCTCAAACAAGCATTCACAGAAATAGTCTGCAAATGCATTCCCATAGTCAGGACCTTGGGTTTTCTTTCATTTATTTATTTATTTATTTATCGTTTTGTTTTGTTTTGTTTTATGCCATAGGCAGAGCAATGGGATTCATCCCTATCACACTCTTCTGCATGACCTTTCATGAACGAGACATTTGTCAAATGTATCTGGCAAGTAGTGCCATAATCTTGCCATCCCATAGGTTTCTCCCTGATGAATCTGCTTTTTCTGTGAGTACTTTCTGGGGCTCTATAGGAGCAGCAAAGCATGGACAGACCTTGGGTTATGGCACAAATTTCTTGCGGCTGCAACGCTATGTGGGTAAGTTGAATAGCTGGTATCCTTTCTTGATTTAATTTTAGGGGTGGCTTGAGACTGTTACTGTTATTCCACAATGAGGTTCATGTCCCTAGCAATGAAAGCAGAGCCATCACTTTCTTTTGCCTGACAACAAAACTCAGTTTTTCTCACACATTCCCATAGAAAAGCACCAACATTTTCCCTGAAGTAATCTCAACTACCAGGGCTTGTCAGCTAACCAAGACTTCTGCAAATTTGTGACACACTTGCTATTGTAGCTTCCCAGCTAACTCCCAATTTGTAATGTACCCCATAAAGCAATCTTTTTACACTTTTTTTTTTTTTTTTTTTTTTTCCCTTAGTCATGCCCAGATGCCCTCTCCTAAAATTCAGATAGAACTGAAGCTGGTTTAACAATCTGCAATCAGCCTGAAGTTCTCCAATGCACTAGCAATGTGACATGCATCACTTCAGAGAGGTCCTAAGCAGTACCTGTTTAAACTCTGCAAACTGACATAGTACCTAACCCTAAAAAGTCTGACTCTTGGGCTTTCTGATAAGGAGGACATAGCTGCCATAGTCTTACTTATTTCCTTCAGCTGAAACTCTGACAGCATCAACAAAAGTTAACAATTCTAATGTCTTATAGGTAGTCTTAGGAGCCTTGTCATAGTCATCAAACCAAGCAAGTTGATTGTACTAAGAAAAGACATGGTTTGTAGGTTGAGATATTATTTTTTCTTTGAATAGCCTGTATAGTTGGAAAATGAACATGGGAACCCTTCTTAGGTTTGCTGTTGAAGCAACAGACTTCAAAGCTAAATATGAGTTGACAACACCTGCTCAGCTTAATTTGTTGGTTTCTCTTTATATTTGTGCCAAATTACTGGAGAGTGGTAGCAGAAAAATAAAAAAAGAAATGAAAAATAGTTGCTGTTTTTTTTTTTTTTTTTTTTTTTAAATTATTTTTTAACAGCTTGTTTGCTTCATCTTTGGTTCTTTCTTCTACTTGTCACTGCTGTCGACTGCATTATTTACTCCTCCCTTGTGCCGTCTTTAGCATTTTGTGGGATTGCAGTGGATTCAATTCTTTAACCTGGCTAACCCCCACCCTGCAACCTCCATTATTTTTTCTTTTCTGCAAAGTTAGTTTGTTGTTGTTGTTGTTTTGTTTTTTTTTTTTTCCATTTTAATGAGGTGAATTAGTTTATTTTGTGATCAAATCAACAACAGAACTTGTTCTAAGTAAGCTGTAGGAGTGTGGGATAGTGCAAATGGAAGAGAAAAGCAAAACTCTAAGAATCAGAAAGCTGTTCAATTCAGGCCTGAAATATGGACAAATAAATGTTTCCACCAGGGTTAATAGAATTATTTTTTAAGCTTACAGACATACCTTTTATTATACCATATATTAAGGATAAATTTAAGGGGTAAATATAATGGTTTGTGGAAGAGGCAACTGAAAGTATAGGAACCATCATTTGAAATACAGAACAACTGTCAAAGGTGGAAGTAAAGGGTAATGTTGGAAGTGTTTTCCTTAACATACACATTCTAATGGGGCACTGTACCGATATTTGCTGAAGCTATATGTATGACAAACTAGAAAAATTACATACATATAGAAGACATTAAGGAAGATCCAGAGACATATACATGAGCCCTTATCCTGTGACCCACTGCTTAGCTATGAGAGAGCATTGGCAAAATGAGATTTGGGATTCAAAACAGTGGTGTTTTTTTTTTTTTTTTCATCTGTTAATACTTATAGACACAAGAGATTATTTAGATAATTTAGAAATAAATCATACTGTATCATAAAAACAAACAAAAAACAACAAAAAATAAAACCAAACAACACTATAAAACATCAGCGTTGGCCAACTGCTTAGGTTAAAAAAAAAAAAGCTGAATTTTCATTATGGATAAAAGTGTGGACTCAAATCAGGGTAAATCATGTTTTTTTTTTTTTTTTTTTTTTTTTTTTTTTCTGATATTTCAGAATTTGTTTATCTGATACCTGTGAAATGGCTCCTGAAATGTTACCATTTTAACAATTTTTATGGAGAAAAGTGTGTAAAGGGAGACATAAACTTTTCCCCTAATTTCCCTTTCTTTTTCCCTCATTTACTTATTTATTTATTAGAATCATAGAATTATTAAGGTTGGAAAACATCTCCAAGATCATCTGGTCCAACCATCCCACTATCACCAATATCACCCACTAAACGAAATCCCTAAGCACCATGTCCAATCTTTCCTTAAACACCCCCTCCTCTAATCGCCAGATAATGCAGTTCCATTTGTTTCTTTGGGTGTATACATTCTGACCAGCCACAATACTGAATAGTATTGGAATGAGTGTAGTGGTATGAACTTAATGAGGAAGGTAAATCACATCAAAAATGTTCCAGTCAGCACTGTGATTTTAAAATGCTTTTTATTTTGCTTTAGGTGATAATAACAAACATTTTTGAGAAATGTATGCATTTTTAGAATCATAATTTTCTTTTAGAATTTCAGGGCTTCTTCATCCTCTTTCTATTGATTCCTTGTCTCTCATGGTTATTATTATTTTTTTTTTCCCTAGAGAAGGAGCTATATTTGTTGGAAAAAGTAACAGACAAACTGAAGATTTTAGGTGCTCTTTCCTTTTCTATCTTCAGTAAAAATGATTAAAAACATTCCTTTCAAAATCAACTTCTACCTTTCAGTTCTCATGCTTATCCTGTCCTTTTTTAATTTATTATTATTATTATTATTATTTTTAAATTTTGTGCTTTCTTCTCTTTTTATTTCTCAGGGAGGATAAAGGGAATAAGTAAGTAAGGCTCCTCTACCCCCATCCTCCACCTCTCTAATTTAATTTTTATTAAACTTGTCTCATACCTTTCTACTGGAAAACTGAAAGTGAATGTGAAAGAAAAAAAAATTAAAGCATTTTTCTATTTTTCCAAAATTAGAAAAAAAAAATCAAAATAACTCAAAATCACAATTTTTAACAAATTAATTTTGCATAATTTTTACTCAGCCATATTTTGTAACTGAAATATATATATATATTTCTTTTCCTTTTTACCTCTGTTTAGTGTAAGCACAATAGTTCAGTTATGTGCTGAGTATGTGCAGCACCCAGCACATACTCACCCGGAATCTGAATGATGTTCAGAACCTGAGATATGCCAGAGGTGGACTGTTAATAAATGAAGTAACAGGGGGAAGCACAATTTTTAATTATTTTGTAGTAGTCAAAAAAGTACAGAAATAATAATGCAATAAATAATATGAATAAAAATGCCTATTTAAAATTTAAGAAACTATTTATGTCAAACATTCTATAATATTTGAAATAAATTACTTACAGAAAAATCTTTTTTTTTTTTTTTTTAACCTGAAGAAATTTTGAGGAATATATATTTCTAACTACTGCATATTTATATAAAAATTTTACATTTGCTTCAAAAAAAATGACATTAATTTGGATTAATGAAGCTAACTACAGAAAACTAAAGAAACACCTGGAATAGATGTTTCTTTACTTGTCAAATAAACATGCACAAAAATATTTATATATATAATTGTTCCTGAGAAATGAAAAAATGAATTTTCTTTTCATCAAAACATCTCGTGAAGTGAACCATTGTTTATAATGTGGAAAAAGACTAAGAAATGTTTGCATAATTTTTAATTTCAATATTACTGCAGTTTAGCCTTTGTCAGAAGTACTAGTAATTTTAGTTTTAGGGTGATACTAAAATTCTTTTGCATTCTGCTGCCACTCAAACCCACACTGCTCTGCCCCATCCTGTTCTGTCAACAAAGACCTTTTTTTTTTTTTTTTTTTTTTT
Source organism: Oxyura jamaicensis (assembly GCF_011077185.1). Lineage (NCBI taxonomy): Eukaryota > Metazoa > Chordata > Aves > Anseriformes > Anatidae > Oxyura > Oxyura jamaicensis. The sequence goes on from NC_048893.1 coordinate 153,211,471, forward strand.
TTTTTTGTCCTCAAAGAAGCTTCCTGCTTTTCATGAAAGCACTGCTTTCAGCTAGCACCTTAATATTCGTTTTTCTGAAATAATGTGTATAGAGTGTGGAGTTCCTTTGAACAGCAGAGAAGCCATACAGAGAGCAGGACTGGGAGAAGAACAGAGATAGCTGCCATCTGCCACTTTAGCTAAACTGAGACAAATTGAAAAGGCTCTTCAGCACAAATTCTTCTATTTATTTAAGCCCCTCTTATAGAATAAGCATCAAAACCCCTTCAGTTAAAAAAAAAAAAACAACTTTTGTCTGGCATTGTATCTTGCTTTTACTGATTAGACGGGTATTTTAGGACAGTAATATACAGTGTAAGACACCATATATAGCTGGGTTTGAGAGCAACGGATATGACCACATCGTACCAGTCAACATACATAGATGGAATGTAGAGATTTGCTAAACTGTATACAAACTTAATCCAAATACCCCATATTTTTAATTTGAATGTTTCAATAATGAATTGGAAAAGTAGTCCTGTAAAAGAAGGGAATATGCTTTTAGGGTTAACATGAGGAGAGGGAACCAAGAAACTGCAAATGCTTATATTAACCTACATGAGTAGTCCTATTGTACTTATCCTTAGAGCAAGTAAGAACACAGAACATATTTATGCCTTTGCAAGAACACAGTGTCTGGGACTTCGATCAGTCAGTAGCTGTAGCCATTGTATGAGTCTTTTGTCTCTCTAAGTCACAAAAGACTAAAATGAACTGAAGGCTCAGGAATATTCTGTATGGTTCTGAAAGAATTGTAGTTTTTCCATCATTATCATTTTCAAAAGTTCATATCTGAAGGAAATAAAACTAAGAGCAAGTCTTGTCCAAATATGTCTGTTCATGACAATAAAATAATGAGATGCAACAAAATAATTATGATTTCCGGGATAGTCCCTAAGAAGTATTCTGTTTGTGGTATATTCACAGACTTTCATTTGTTAAGAGCTTTTGTAATCATTGATGGATGTAAAATATTGACATAAAAATGTAAATACAACTAAGTAATTAATGCCACCATTTAATTTTATATTAGGATCTGTGGATAAGTTCCCTTAGCAATATAAATAGTCTCACAGATCTTATTAGGAATACCTGTGCAGATAAATTGTTTGTATTTGATTGATACTGTGTTCTCCAAATGAGAATTCAAGCTGATTCTACAGACCACTGAAGTCAAACCATTCAATGCCAGTTGTGAAGAATATCAAGTAAAAATTTGTGCTACATTAAAGTTATAAACCTGACAGGTTTTTAATAAAAGTTGTAGATAACAATAACATGACAGAAGTCTGAATAGCTACTCATTATGGACTCAGTATGACTTGAAAATGAATACATAGAGAAGCATTAGTTAATCACAGCACATAGGCACTGGCAAGCAGCAGGTTTTTTTTTTTTTTTTTTTTTTTTTTTTTTTTTTCCCTTTTTCACTGTGAAATCACTGAAGTGAGAATTAGTTAACACTTTTCAACAAAAATTATAATAGTCATTTCTATGAAGTAGTTTTTAGCTATTTTACTCAAGTGGTAGAAAAGGCACACACAGTTGAATTTGCAAAGGGCTCTTAGTTTTGATCTGTTTTCTTGTGGTCAATTGTTTTACAATTTAGTTTCAAAAACAACAGATATAAATCACAGCTCAAGGAGAAAAATTATACTTAGGAATTTTAATGTTTTTGCTAGGATTTTCAAAGTACTTTGTGAGTACAAGCTCCAGGAGTATGAGTGGTGGGTGACAGGGGCTGGAGATTCCCTTCTGAAGGAGATGGAGGCACCCATCTGCCAGCCAGACTTGCTTTCATACGAGGTTTTGTGGCTGCTAGACAACTGGGATTTTTTAAAAAGAATGTTAAACCCGGTCTGGCCCCTAGGCAAGCTTTTGTTACTTACCCATATGGGAGCTGTTGATGCTGCAAAAGGAACAAACCAAGAATGACCAGAGAGACTATAGGAAGCCCTGGTGATACTCCTCTCCTTCTAAAGGGCAAAGGATGGTCTGCCTGGCTCACAGGCAGTACTTTGGTTTTTGACCATGAGCCCTTCTTTACAGAGGAGAATTGTAACTAAGAGAGGGGTTCTGTATCTGGAAACCTGTTTAACTTTGGTGAAGAATGACTGTTTTGCATTGCATTAGAGTCTAGGAACCTACTGAGTATTTGGTATTGCTCAAATAAATCTTGATTTTGTAAGAACATGATGTCTTACAAAGCTAGACCCACAAATGACAAAGACTTTTTGACTCCAACAGAAATGGGAGGGCAGCTTTGGAAGAACTTATACATTTTTTTTTTTTTCATGAATTACTGAAAATTTGCTTATCAAATTGCTTATAATTAGTTTTCATGTAGAAATTAAGAGATGGCCCATACATTTCACACATATGGCAAGAATCATTTTGGTTTTTAAAATTTATTGCCTAAGTCAAGCGCTTCAGCCTGAAAGGTTAAAATGTCAAAAACAAAAAGGCTTTTGTTCTCTTTTCCTTCAGAAATTTCTAGTTAAAACCTAAACAGCTATAGATTATTGCACATTAATTTGTTACTTTGCATGTAATTAAGAAGATATTTATGGATTGTGATATAAATATTCCATATAGGGCTAGCACACATCCTGGAAGTGTTGTAGGTAGTTCCTCTTAATGATTTATTATGGCTACTAACAGTATACCAGTCTGACCTGTGGTTTGCATTGAACACCAACTGCCATCTGCTCTGATGTATTATCTGCTAACATCTTTGCCTCCAGATACGATAACACATTTAGTTGAAAGTGGCAAGGCATTTCCTGTTTATGGTATTCCAGGTTAAGGAAACCTGTGAAACGATTAGAAATAATGCAGTTAGGTGGAACTGAATTTTTACTTGTGAATTTTATTGGGAAAAAAGAAAGCAAAAATAACAGAAGTCTGGAAAAAAATTAACGTCCTTTTCAAAAGTCTTAGATTACTTGGTTTTGGATGGAAAACAAAATGACACAATAAAATGAGAGTTTCACAGCTGTGATATGTCTGAGCTAAATGAACTACTAAGATTTTTCATGCATGTGTATGTTCACACAAGACTTTCAAATGCAATTCCATGTTTTTTATTTAAGCATTATACAATGGTGGAATATTTACTTGTTCTTCATTTATTAGTGATTACTTAACATAAAAACAGTGAGACCAGTTCAGTGTAAATCAAAAGATATCACTGACTAAGCCAGAGAGACCAGTGCAAGCTTTATCTCTACTCAGGTCAAAAGCAAATGTGCTGAGGAATATGAACCAGAGACACCAGATTTTGTTGTTGTTGTTGTTATGGTTTGCTTGTTTTGTGTTGTGTTTAAGCTGTTCTTAAATTGCAAGGTGAAGTGTATGGAAGCTTAATATTGCATAGTTTGTTGTGGTAAACCAATATTTTACCTATTAGTGTTTTTTTTTTTTAATTAATTTTGATGTGTGAGGGAAGTGAAATACAAAGTGATATTGTAGGTTATTTAAGTTGTAAGCCTAAAATAAAAATAAGTGGAGAATGCAAATTAAGGCTTCCGTAGAAACAGTAGTTAACTAATATTGAAGATCTGAAGCGTTTGCAACTGTTGATGGGACTACTGTGTACTTGGATGAATAATTTGTGCATTTGAAGAGTTAATGGCTCTGTGGAAACCTTCAGGTCTTATGTTTACTGCCTGCAATGGAATAAATATTTTTCTATTCAGTATTATTTTCCATTATTTTCTCACAATTGAAATGTTCCTATTCACTAAAGAATTAAAACTTCAGCTTCTTTACTATAGTTACTCTTAGTGTCTGACATGTTTATATGTCAATAACAGCTGGGTGTACTCCCCTCTGTGTCCTTAGAGACCCTTATCTCCTCTCTCCCCACTCTGTATCCCTAGTTATTATAATTAGAAGTAGTTGAAAAAACAATAATAGGTTGTTCTCCATACTCCGTAATAAATTAAAGCTAAGTGCACTTAATTGGTCTTATTAAGCTTGCTTTCTTTATTGGTACCACAACAATCTTTAAATACCTTTTACATTTCTTATATCTATATTATACATATTTCTGTATATATAAATTTTTAACTCTCTTGTCCTGAAAATGTTAACAACAATCTTGGTCTTGGTTAGCTGGTTAGCTAACCATTGCAGTTAGCATCACTAACTAAACTAAGTAAACATGAAACAAGACTGTTGCTTTAATTTCATAATTGAACACTCAGAACAAAGTAATTTCATATTCTGGAAACATTAAAGGATGTGGTGGGAGGCCTGTCAATCACAGCCAGAAGACCACTGTTACCACAGCATCCGATTCCTGCTAGCCGTTATCTCAAGGAAGATAAAGGGTTTCAAGGTCACTTATATTATATACAAGTCTTGTCTCACTGACTCAGAGGGAAACCTTTTACAACCTCTAGGAAGATATTTAGTCATTGAATACAATTTTAATATGATACTTGTGAAAAAAAAAAAAAAAAAAGGACAGAAACTCAGCTTTTTAACTTGCAGCAGAGCATAGCCTAGTAGTAAACATTTTTTGATTCTTAATATTGAAGCAACTGAGGCATGGACAATGACCTGGACATAGAGAAGGGATTTTATAGACACATTTTCAAAGAATCTTAATGACTAAGAATAATACTTTTCCTGTTTTCTGGAGACTTTAATTTACTACTGTAATGCTCCCAACCACTGCTAGTATATGTATGTGGACCTTTGCCCTAGAGTAAATGAATCCATTATATTAGCTGCAGGCTAGTGTTCTACATATATCTATTCTAAAGCAAAGCAAAAGTAATTTGTATTTCAAAGTTTTGAAAGCTGGGAGAATATTGTAAATTACAAAAAAAAAAAAAAAAAAAAAAAAAAGATTAGGATTTTTTTTTGATAAGCAGACTAGTTAGCAATGAAAGAAGGCTGCCGGGTGGTATCTGGTACTGCACTTCTGTTACATCCCTTGTTGTATCTTGAGAATTAGACAGTGATGAGTGTGGGCTTTTTACAGGTACATTAAGTAAAAAGAGAAAAAGTTGTTTTCACATTCTTTAAAAAAGATTTTTTTTTGGTTGAAATAATCTTATTCTGGAAATTACAAAAATTTAAGAAAATCATATTTTAAAAATACCTTAAATTAAGCATTTTGGTAAAGTCTTGCCAAAGAAAAAATAAAAGAAAAATCTAAAAAAAAAGATTATTATTTTTTTACCTACTCTTGACAAGTCCTGAATGGAGCACAGACCAGTGCATTCACAGCAGACCAAAAGCAGATAGTGGTGCTTGACTCAATATGAGTGAAGTTTAACTCTCCTTGCTTAACTAGCTAGCAACATTTAAGAACTGTGTGTTTTATTAACTGTGCATAAAACAAAGCAAGTCTGTAAGGCTTGTCCAGAATTGCTCATACCTCCTATATATTTAGTTAATGGGAAAGTAATAGCATATTAGTCCACCTACGTAAAGTTAACTAGTGCTACTTGGAAACTGGATAGTGAGTTCTCTTGTTGAATATTGAATCCAGCAGTTACTTGCAGTAATGATATTAATGGCTGATTTTCAACTGCATATGAAAAATATCATGCCCTGCTGTTCTCAGTTCACAAAAAGAAAGAGAAGCTGAATTAATAAAAAATTACAACTACACATTCTAAAAACACAAAGAAGTTGGAATATGATGCTGTGTCTTTTTGTGTCATCTTGCTATTTATAGATATTTTATGTGTATACATGTATGTATATGATTACATATGTCATCTACTGATGACAGCAGTTAAAAGACCTCATTGACAGGGGCTATTCACATTCGTTTCATTCCATTTCATTTAGTAGAATCCACAATTCTCAAATCAAATTTAAAATACAGAAGTAGCCCTATATTCTGAATAAATGAGATAATAACCTTTTCTCATTTTTAATTTTTACTAATTTTCCCATTTTACAGATTGAAGAAGAAACTCTTTTTCTGTGTATATACACATAATGATGTGTTCAAGGATACAGAAAATGAGGATGTAGGGCAAAAGGCACATCAGGATATCCTTACTCATAAATTTATCTCTACGCCAATTGTTTCCCAGATTAGTTAAGAGGACAATTTAAACTTTTGTCATTGAGAGTTGGGTCAAATGATCAAATGCTCATTTGATAAAATTGCCTGTAGCGATGCAACAGTTTTGAACAGTAACTTGAATACTATAGTTATTATAAAGTTAATATTGTCTGCTAGACATTCTGTTAAATAACTATTTAGATATTTTAATCTGACTGTGTTTGATTATGTCCCATTTTCCATTACAATTTTAACTAACAAGAATAAGAAGTAAAAATAAACTGAATGTAGTCCTGGGAAATTATATACTGTCCTGGGAATTTTTGATAGGAGTAGTTGAAAGAGTCATGTACATCCAGGGAACTCCATCAGGAAAACTGCATTGGAGAAGCAAGTTGATAGCTTAATGAAAAGATTTTCATTGCTTCTGACAGTAATCTATTTAACTATTGAATTTTCTGTTAATATTTCATTAACAAACTTTCACAGTAACAACTATGTCCATATCAGTCCAAAATTCTAAACTGAGGAATCTAAGAGTACATTTGAGCTTCATGATCTCAGTGTGTATTGGCACTGGGAACTCCATGGGAACCTAGATTTACAGACTTGCTGTTCCACTTTCCATGAGAACCAAAGGGTGCTTGAACAGGCTCAAGCCCCGTGGCTGTGCTGTTTGACCAGGAAAACAGAGAATGTGAAAGCAAGGGCGTATGCCTGTATAGGTTTATATGCACAACAGTCTAAACATGTCAGAGCCCAGATGGACTGCTCTCTAGCGCCACCAAGTAATTTGACACAGTACAGGCACAAACTCAGAGATTATCGAATCATAGAATTATTAAGGTTGGAAAATACCTCCAATATTATCTGGTCCAACCATCACCCTACCACCAATGCCACCCACTAAACCATGTCCCTAAGCACCTCGTCCAACCTTTCTTTAAACACCCCCAGGGACTGTGACTCCACCACTTTGCTGGATAACCTGTTCCAATGCCTGACTACTCATTCTGAGAAGAAATATCTCCTAATTTCCAACCTAAACCTCCCCTGGCACAACTTGAGGCCATTCCCTCTAGTCCTATCACTAGTCATCTGGAAGAAGGGGCTGACATCCAGCTCCCCACAGCTTGCTTTCAGGTAGTTGTAGAGAGCAAGAAGGCTTCCCCTGAGCCTTCTCTTCTCCAAACTAAACAACCCCAGTTCCCTCAGATGCTCCTCACTGGACTTGTGTTCCAGGCCCTTCAGCACCTTTGTAGCCCTTTTCTGGACACGCTCTGGGGCCTTGATGGCTTGTAGTGAGGGACCCAAAACTGAACACAGTATTCAAGGTGCAGCCTCGCCAGAGCAGAGTACAGGGGAAGGATCACTTCCCTGGTCCTGCTGGCTACACTATTCCTGATACAAGCCAGGATGCTGTTGGCCTTCTTGGCCACCTGGGCACACTGCCAGATCATGTTCAGGTGAGCAACAATCAGCATCCCGAGATCCTTTTCCTCTGCACAGCTTTCCAGCCTCTCTGCCCCAAGCTTGTAATGCTGCATGGGGTTGTTGTGGCCAAAGTGCAGGACCCGACACTTAGCCATGTTGAACCTCATCCCATTGGCCTCTGCCCATTGTCCCATCTGGTCCAGGTCCCTCTGCAAGGCCTCCCTACCCTCCAGCAGATCAACACTTCACCTCAGCTTGGTGTCATCTGAAAACTTACTGATGGTGCACTCAATTCCCGCATCCAAATCATCAGTAACGATATTAAAGAGGATGGGTCCCAACACCGACCCCTGGGGAACACCACTCATGACCGGTCACCAGCAGGATTTCACTCCATTCACCACTACTCCAGGGGAATACTGTGGGAGACCTTGTCAAAGGCCTTGCTGAAGTCTAGGTGGACTACATCAACAGCCTTTCCCTCATCCACCAGGTGGGTCACCTGGTCATAGAAGGAAATGAGGCTGGTCAGGCAGGACTTGCCTTTCATGAATCCATGCTGACTGGGCCTGATTCCCTGGTTGTCCTGCACATTCTGTGTGATTTGATTCTAGATGATTTGTTCCATCATCTTCCCTGGCACCAAGATCAGGCTGACAGGCCTGTAGTTTCCCAACTCCTCCTTATGATGCTTCTTATAGATGGGTGTCACGTTAGCAAGTCTCCAGTCATGCAGGACCTCTCCAGTTGAACATGACCACTGAAAAATGATGAAAAGCAGCCCAGCAATCACATCTGCCAACTCCCTCAGCACCTTTGGTTGGATCCCATCTGGCCTCATGGACTTGTGACAGTCCAGGTGGAGCAGCAGGTCTCTAACTCTTTCCACCGGAACTGTGGGGGGTTTCTTCTGCTCCCTGTTACGGACTTCCACATCAGGAGGCTGAGTACTCTGAGGAGAAGTGGTCTGGCTAGTAAGGACAGATGCAAAGAAGGTATTAAGAACTTCAGCCTTTTCCTTATCCACAGTAGTCATGTTCCCCCCTGCTTCCAGTAAATTAGGGAGATTCTCCTTGGCCCTCCCCTTGCCGTTAATATATTTATAAAAACATTGTTTTGTTATCCTTAACCATAGTGGCCAGGTTGAGCTTATACTGTGCTTTGGCCTTCCTGATTTTTTCTCTGCATATGCTGACACCTTCCTTGTACTGTCCTCAAGTTGCCTGTCCCTTCTTCCACTGAACATAAACTCTCTTTTTCTCCCGAATACTCAGCAAAATTCCCTGTTCAGCCATCCTAGACTTCCCTGTAGGCTCATCTTATGACACACAGGGACAGCCTGCTCCTGTGCCTTTAAGACGTCCTTCTTGAGAAGCATCCAGCCTTTCTGGACCCCTCTGCCCTTTAGGACTGACTCCCAAGGGACCATGATATCTGTTCATTACTGGACTTAAGGAACTGAATGACTTGTAAGACTGTTTTGTGTTTTTTTTTTTTTTTTTTAATTATTATTTTTTGTTTGTTTGTTTGGTTGGTTGGTTGGTTGGTTTGGTTTGGTTTTATTTAGCTGATCTTTAAGAAAAAGAAGGAAGAATAAAAAAGGCAATTAAAGCCAAATATGGGGATTTCTCAAGAACAAGCAGGACAACTAATTATTGTAAGATTTCCAATTAAACATTAACACTCATTTGAAGGGCAAAAATTCTGTTTGTCTTTGGTCAGATTTCCTTAAGATTGATACTATTACAAATAATATAAAAATGTCACTGGTGGTCACAGAAGTAAAGGTGTTTAATTCAGTCCTTGCCAGACAACCTACTGTAAGGAATGAGTGTGTTGTGGTTTAACACTGATAGGCAGCTAAGTACCACACTGCTGCTCTCTCACTCACCCTCCTCAGCAGTATGGGGGGGTGGGAGGGTGGGGAGGGAGGACAAAATTAAATGGAGTACTGAATAGTTTTCTCTTTCAGCAATCTCTAGAGCCAGTTAGATGGCTTTCACCTCTTCAGATTAACTCAACTTGCCTTCTGCAATGACTTCAAAGACTTGTCATATGGGACTCCACACAGCAGTTTTCTACTTCTCATAGTTTCTTATAACAAGACAGGATCCATTAGTAAATGAAACATAGTGCTTTTCATCTTCCAGTAACTTGTTATATGGTGGTGCTTTTCTGCATGAGTCACCTCCTCAGAAATTCTCAAAAATTTCTGCCTTCTGGCCAGTCTATGGTCTTTTCAAGTGCTCCTGGGCAATTGGGTTTCCTCATTCAAGCCTGTTGTGTGATTAATACTACCTATTTATTACATGTAACATCAATTGCATAATGTGTAGTGGGGACTCTCCCTTTGAATACTCAGTGTAGCAGACATATTCATGGTGCCAAGAGGAGCTGTGGTTGGGCACTGTAACAGGTTGCCCAGGGAAGTGGTTACAGCAGAGCAAGCCTGCTGGATTTCAAGAAGCATTTGGACAATGCACTCAAGTCTCTGGTTTGATTTTTGAGTGGTCCGGTGTTAAGCTAGGAGTTGGAATCAATGATCCTTGTGGGTACCTTCCAAGTCAGGATATTCTGTGATTCTATGATTGTATAAATTATTATATTCCCTTTCTCAAATAATTCCCCTGCTGTGTCACTCCACACAATGATGTCATCTATGTCCTGCAGGTGTTCAGGAGCTTCCCCCTGTTCCAGTGCAGTCTGGATCAGTTCACTGCAAATGGCAGTCCATGGCAATGTGTTTCCACCCATGGAGCAGTTGATTCCAGGTGTACTGGATGCCCCTCCAAGTGAAAGTAAACTGTGGTCTGCACTCTGTTGCCAAAGGGATGGAGAAAAACGCATTAGTGATATAAGTTGTGGAATACCACTTGGCTGCCTTTGACTCCAGTTCTAGCAGGTCTGGCACAGAAGCACTCAGGGGTGGTGTGACTTCATTCAGGTCATGACAGGCCATTGTTAGCCTCCACTCTCTATCAGAATTTTCCACTGTTCATATGGGTCTGCAAATCTTGCTCATCACTTCTTACTCTTTGGTCGATGAATCAGCTTGGATGGGAATTAGGGAGTCTTGGTGCAATATTGCCACTGGTGCACCATCGTGGTAGGAATTGGCACCTGCTGTTCTTCAACCCTCTGCAACCCCATAACACAAAGATCATTTGAGAGAGCAGACAAGATATGTTTTGATCTTCTCTGTATGTAAGACAGCTATACCACAAGCCAATTTGTAACTTTTTGTGTCCCTGAAGTACCCTTTGCTGAGGTAGTCTATGCCAACGATGCATGGAGACTCTGGGCCATTCACAGTGGGGTACTTTTGCCACTCATTCCCCATTAGGCCCACTTCGGCCTCCAATACAAACAGCTGTTGGGATCTCCTTCTCATTCCATAAACACAGATGGCATCCGCTTTGTAGCCTTATGGCATCACTGTGGACTGGTGTTCACTAGAGCCTTATCCTGCATGTCTGATGTACCAGGCAATCAGATCTACACAGTCCAGTAGACCTGGTAGTCCTGATCATAGTATCCATTGTTTAATTCTTGCAAATGCATAGCTGAAGGGTCATTAGGGTCAGAAATAAGATCAGCCCTTCTACTGTGTCTGGAAAGACTGCTCAATAGAAACAAGAGAAGTTTTGAATGCCCTTTTTTGTCTGGCTCCATCTCTGAGAAGATGGAGAACTTCACTCTCCTGAATTTATGAAGCCTAGGGTGTCATAGGTAGTATAGTATTGCCACGGGTAAACAATGAAGATATGTTGTATATGTTGTATGCTTGCTGAGAATGGAAAATCAATACATGCAGGACACGTGCATAAAAGCAGGACTCTACAGGATAATAACAACTTGCTGATTACCATCTCTTTCTTGATTAATTGCTAATTATCTGCTTTTTTCTTTCACTACATCCATGTCCATCTAAACCATTTTTCACAGTTCCCAGCTGCTGGGCAATAGAACAAGAGGTACTGAGGTCTGAAATGAGGTCACAAAAGTGTCTGACTTTCATGGGCATGCTGAAGAGGAAAGCTGAGCATGTCCTAGAGAAACTGGAAAAAAGCAAAGATGAATATAACAAAAGGTAAATATGTTTCCAACTCCCTCATTCCTAGAATAAGCATTCTTAATACAGTAGTTTAGACACATTTTTAACTTCAAGAGACTATAAAAAAAGTGTCATAAGTACAGAAGTACTTCTCTCTCTCTCTCTCTCTCTCTCCTTCAGTACAGGAGTTTTAGTATTTACATGGGAGATTTTTTGGAAGCTGATATCTTAGACTGATTTTGAGGTGGAGTATCTCAAAAATCATATGAAAGCTGAACTTTTGTCAGACACTATGATGATGAATCAAAACTAATATCAAAATAGAGGGCTAGAGCTAGAACATTGGCAGAGAAATTGTTTAATTCTGTAAACAAGACTGAATATTGATAAGATTTAGTATAAAAAAGCAAAAATGCAAATAAACATTAAAAGCAAATGATCATATGTTAGCCATCTATGAAACTAATTGTCAGAAAGCTTCAGTTAATAGCACTTTTTTATTTTATTTTATTTTATTATTTTATATTATTTCATTACCTATTTTATTCATTTATTTATTTATTTATTTTTACACTGATAATAAATTACCTTTTTCACTTTTTGGGTCCATGTCTCTGTCTAACCTAATCTACCACTTTAGAAGACTATCCTATGCAGAAACACTGTTTCTGAGAAGGCATAAAAGTTTACATGGCATCATAACAACAGAGATCTAACACAGAGAAATATCATCAAGTCAGCAGATATGCCCACAGCCAAAGCCCACTGCCTTCTGTGCAGGTACAAGGACCTAACAGGAGAGTTGAAAATTGTATTTTTTTTTTTTTTTTTAATCATCTGGGGAGAACAGGGACACGATAGGTGAGGTGTCCCCCAATCAGTGTCCCATTCTAGTCACTCATACACATCACTGTAGCAAGAAATTAACTCTAAAAGAGAAAGACTTTAAATGAGAGCTAAGCAATGTAAGAAATTCCAAACAACATGTGAATTTCTCCTGATGTTAGACTGCAGACAGTCTAAATGCCATCAGGGTATCCAACCTGAATGGTAAGTTCATACTTAAACAGAGTTATGTATATTGCAAAGCTTTGGTGCTTGCCATCTCTGTCGTGTCTGAAAGTGTTTTTAAGTCTTGCCTTGTATTTTAGGATGGGAAGAAAATGTGTGCCAAGCATTTTTAAAATCCTCAAAGCAAGTCCCTTAGGTTATGAGGCTGTCATCAGATCCTGTGGTTGGATACCCCTAATTGCAGGCATCATTTTCCCGTGCTGATGTATCATTTCCAATGGAAATATTCTGGTCTCTAATCCTGTCACTTGAAAGGAGCTTGTGTGGCAAAATAGGCATGTCATGAACAGGGAAATTAAAAGGTAGCATTACTGGGAACATAAAACAGTGTTCCCATTTACTTAATTTCAGTGCTTTGCATACAAGATGAGCTTGTTGGTAAACACCTTACAAGTGCAAATGGTGCCTCTGGACCTGGGGCAGTCTGGAGCAGTATAAAAGCATGTCCAACAGCAGGCTTCCTCATCGACTTCTCTTGCCTTCTCCTCCTTCGTGAACAAGGTGAGCTGCAGTTGCCTTCTTCTCACTGCCTTCTTTCTCTTGCCTTATGCTCTTGGTCTTCTGGCCTCAACCAAGTCTTTGCTTCCATGTAGGTCTTGGTGTGATCTTTGCTTTTTGATGCTGCTCCTTCTGTTGCTGTTCAGCTTGCTTGTGGGGGGGCATGGGAGAAGATCTTGGGTTGTCTTTGTGGGGGCTCCTGGGGACCTAAGCTCCCAAGCCTCTTTCTGTCATTGCACAGCCTGTCCCTGCTACTCAGCCTATGCCTACTGTCTTGCTGAGCAGGCTGTCAGGCTGCTGCTCACACACTACCTGTGCTTTCCCTGCCCTCTCTCCCAGGTGCACCTCCATCCCACAGCCATGTCCTGCTATGATCTGTGCCGTCCCTGTGGCCCGACCCCTCTTGCCAACAGCTGCAATGAGCCCTGTGTGCGGCAGTGCCAGGACTCCCGTGTGGTGATTGAACCGTCTCCTGTGGTGGTTACCCTGCCGGGCCCCATCCTCAGCTCCTTCCCCCAGAACACCGCCGTGGGATCCACCACCTCTGCTGCTGTTGGCAGCATCCTGAGTTCTGAGGGAGTGCCCATCTCCTCTGGGGGCTTCGGCCTCTCTGGCTTTGGTGGCCGGTACTATGGCAGAAGGTGCCTGCCCTGCTAAAGCCAAAGTGGACATCCAGTGAGTGCATCAACCGGGAAGCCTAAAGCCAGGTGCCAAACTGAGGATGGAGCTGCTGGCTAGGGTTTCCAGATGGGCTGAGCACCCTCATGCCCTCCTGCAGACCAGAGAGGGAAGGCAGGGTGCCAGCCTTTACTGTCTCTAAACACAGTCAACAGATATATTCTTCTCTCGCTTTTTTCGCTGCATCATGAATCCTTGTTGTCTCCTGCTGTCCTGTGCCATGGGTTCATCCAGAAGAAAGTGTCCTGTTCCTTCTTCCTCTTGCCATGTGAGAGAGGAAGATGTGCATCGCATGCGGTGAAGGGGTGTCTGACTGCCAGCTGCCCCTGTGGTAGCCTGGACCAGATTCCTTCCAGCATTCACTGCTTTGATTCTTTCTTCATACCCATTAAAATTTATGCTGCATTGTAATCTGAGTCTCCTCATGTTCCTTTTGCTATTGGGATGCCCAACCAAGCTGTCCAGGGGGAAATGCAGTGTCTTGGAGTGGGAAAGAGTAGGTAGATATACTCCTAATGTGGACCTCCTTCCTGGCTGGAGGAGTTAGCTACCCTCAAGGGAGATGGTTACTTTCCTCTGTCCACTGTTATTACATAAAAATAATAAATGATAAAAAGGAAAGTAAGAGACCATTTTTTTCTTAAGAAAATACCTTTTTGTAATTTCCAGTAAGTCTCCTCTACTTTTAATGTAACAATGAAATAAAAATTAGATCATCTATTTTTCATGATCTGGCTGAATTTCACATAGGGCTATTTTATAGTTATTTCAAAATAATTAACAGATTTTAAATATATAGCTTCAGATAGATATTGTGGAGAGATGGAATTCATGGTGTTAAATTTTTTTTCCTGCCAGTTTCATGCAGAAAATAACCAGCTTATCCCAATTTTTTTTCAAACTATTTGAGGGAGCAGTTAAGTGCTTTTTCTTTATTGGTGCCTGACATGGTAGGACACTTTTACCTTGACATGGATCAGCATAACAGATTGTGAACAGGAGCTTACCTAAGCAGCTGGAGAGGTTTCCTTTTGTGTACATGGAAATGATAACTGCAATATTTAAATTTAAATGAACAAAGCAATGCATGTAGTTTCACATCTATATCTATGTATAAGCAAGTACGAAGCCAGGGCATATTTCTGTGGGTCTGAAAACAACTTGAAAGTGAGGGAAGCAGTGTGAGTGCTGCTCTGGGAGGAAGCCAAGAGAGAGACAGAGTAAGCTTCTTTTAGGCACAGAACTGACTGCAAAAACAGACTTGGATTTTTGAATAAAGAGCTGGCCTGCTATTGTTTATTCTGTTTGAAGAGAGGATACTCCATAATTTTCCTTTGCAAATAAATAGATTGGCACCAAAAGATACCTGAATTAAGATTATTTCCATCTCTCTATTTTTTTTTTTTTTTCCTTTATTTTATGAGAACAGCCTGGCAAGGCAGTTAACATTGGTTCATTTCCAGCAGCAACAGCAGCTTGTCTGAGAAGTTATCTTTGTAAATAGCACATAATAGGGATTGCTGACTCTATCCTGCCTTCAGAAAAGGGGAAGATCAGAGATAAAATTGACTACTAGAAGTAGGGATACATAAACAGATGTAATCTAAGTATATTCATATAAAAGAGTTGGAAAAGATATGGTTTCTTGAAGGCATGGCCACTTGTATGTGATGTGGTAGCTTGTCTCCTTTGTTGGTATGTCTAAGCATATGTACATATCACACAAACCTGTTATCCCTGGGATTAAATAAAAAGATCAAATAAAACTTTGTCATTTTCTCCTGCTAATGATATGAGTTTTTCTCCAGTTCTAGTCATACAGCTTGACTGAAGAAAGTGTTGTATAGGGTGTATGAAGATTTTTGGATAACTGCCTGTGTTACTAGGAGAACCCCTGGGTGGTTAGAGTGCCTTGCGTCACACAGGCTGAGGCTGGTAGGACAATTTTTTTCTGCTTAAACAGGGTCAGGCTCCCATCCCACTGGTAACACTACAAATTTATGTTATTAGTGGAGCTACACAGCTTTAAAATGGACAACATGAAACATCCAAGCCATGACCATAAATCGTAGTTCTTTCCCCATCTGAGCAATAAGCTATTTCTCATGGTAATCTTGCCTTATTTATATTTATTTATATTATTTATTTATTTATTATTTTATTTATTTATTTTTAATAGCTTATTTGTAAGTTAACACGTTTCACATCATGGAAAAAAAATGAGAGAAGAAGACAGCAGCATGAATCATGTAGAACAGACAAGCTAAGATCCCTTTTACACATTATCAGTGCTTCTCTGTTTAAATTGTGTTTGCTATTAGCTACCACAGTGCTAAGTGCTTTAGATAATGTACTTTTCAAGGAAATTAAAAAAAAAAAATCCACAACAAACTAGTGAGTGTGTAGGTAGCTTCCATTAGCAATAATGGGAGTTTGGGCACACTGGCAACTTACAAAATGTTCAGTTTAGAACCTGTTTATCAGATAATGGTTAAGGACCCAGAGTGGGAGCATGAGAGCACTAAATTAACACATCTTTTCAGTCCCATACTCTTTGCATGTTACCAATTTATTAATTCTTAGTTTTAACTCCAAAATATGTATTATTATTTTTTTTTTAATTTCAAGATTTTTACATTATGAATAATGTCTAAAAATTGATATAGTATTGGGAAAAAACAAAACAAAACAAAACAAAACAAAACAAAATACTTTTGCTGTTTGATTTTTTCCAGCTAAGAGAGCTAATCCACCATTATTTTTATTCTTTCAGTGTCATTTAAGGACAGTTTTTACACATGTGAGACTGAAAGCCCATAAAAAATGCTGAAAGTACTTTTGGTTATTTTAAAGTTAAGACCTACTCTTTTGTGTCAGATGTACTACAGAGTGAGTCTTTTGCACAGGATTTGTGAAGTGGACACGAGCCAAAAATCCACCAGATATAGACTGTCTTGGGAAGTTACGCTGTTGAATAATTCACAGTAACCTGAGGCTGAGTATTCATGAATTGGTTCAGCTTAAGTGGATGTCTCAAAAAGCATTTATATTTGGGTATTTGAACAACGTTTTATATAAGAATGATACTCCTTTCTGACCCCTGAAGGGATGCTCCTTTCAAGCCAAGGCCTATTGAGTCTGCCATCTAGTGAGACAGACTGAAAACAAACAAAATCAAATAACTAGACAATTACATTGCCTTGCCAATTGGTGGTGTAATTTCAAAAGTTTTTGTATATTAAGACAGTTTGTGTGGATTCCTCTTTCTGCATTTAAATGTAGGAATAGATTCCTGAAAATAGACAAAATGTCTATTTTGTAGACCAGGACTCTAGATTTTTCTAAGTTGTTTCTGAAGAAGAGGAAAAGAAAAAGAAAAAATATATATTTTATAGAATTGTGGCGTGCGTGACTTTACTAGAAGGCACATGTATTCAGCATATCTGAAATCATCCCTGGCAGTAATTCCATCACTGCCTGCATGGGATCTCATCTGTGGGTTCTCCGGGTCAGATTTAGATAGTAATAGAGTTATTAGGTTTGATAGATAGCTGAACTGCACTAACAATCAAATAGTTAAGGTGGATACAAACTTTTCAACTTTCATTTGGTGAATAATAAACCTAATAATTCTGGATAGATTTGAATAGTTTGCATGTGATACTTGCCAAATTCTTTTACTAAAAAGATGGTAAACAGGAAGTGGAGTAGGGAAAATATCAAAGATTTGTTTAAAGAAAATAACATGAGAAGGATTGATCCCAGAAATCTGTTTAAATGGAATTGGTAAAAATAGTAAGAGTTCAAATTAAAATTCCTTAGCAATTAAAAATCTATATTATAAAAATGAATGAAAATTGGATCAAGAGAACAGCTCAGGATCTTAAAGAAGAAGGATGTTAATAATTTCTTTGGTAGATTTTGAAATAGAAACTTTGAATTTCCATCTATTCCATATTCCTTCATGTTTTTCTGACTTGTCAGAGTTTTTGTAACCAGCTTTTATTTTAATCAAAACATAACTTATATAGTCTTATAAAAAGAAAAGGGATATTCTGAATCTTGTTTATAATACAACTAAAACCACAAACAGTGAGATTTTTATGTGCAGGGCCTTGTCAATGTACAAATACATTTTCATCCTGCATCACACACTATATAGTGGACCAAATGATTACCTTAAAGTCAGAGCTAATGGTGGCAATATGATCCAAAGCATTAATTGTCTTGCAGATATGCATGATGGGATCCTGAAACTACAACACAGTGATAGAATCTGGTCTGTATGCTTATTATTTCTATATCAGAATTGTACAGAGATCAAAAAGGATACACAGTTTGATTTTTGTCACTTTGCTTCCACTGGATTCCTTAATTGCAGCAGCTGTTACTTGTCTCCACTGTTGTGAAGGTCATCGAACAATTTCCAGGATATCCCATTGTTCTCACAACTTTCTGAAACATTTCCCTTTGGAGCTGAGGTGTTTCATGTTTTGTTTCTGTACCAAGAGCAAAGTACCTGCAGTTTGTTTAAAGTCTTGGGAAAATTAGAAGAAACACATTATTTTTTTTTTTTTTTATAAATTGTCTTTCCTTTTAAAGTAGGCCAGGGAAGCTACACTATTAAGAGATGCTAAGAAGCTGGTACTGGTTTCTATAGTGTAAATACTTTGTTAACATGATTCTGTACAGATACTAAATGTAACAGAAATTTTAAAGTCTGTTTCAGATTACAATTCACTAATCTGTCAAGTATTATATATATACATATGTTTGTTTGTTTGTTTGAAAGTGCATTCAAACATGACCAAAACACAAGATGAACTGGAGCTCTTATGAACAGGGACATGCCTGCTGAAAGCTGGCACTTTGTACCAAAATTCCTGAGATTACTGAAGTCTATTTTATTCCTGAGTCTTGGTGTAATATAACTCCTAGCTATACCTAAAATATATTTTTTGCATTCTGGCTAAAAATAGTTATTGGAACTGTCTACCAATTTATTTTGATGTTTTACCTTAGGTGACCTTAATATCACGTTTCCATATGTGAAAGGTTAGTATAATAATTTAATGCTCTAATTGGATATTTACAGTTGATTGTGTTAAACCTAATTTCCAACTGTTCCAAGGTGTAAATAAACTGAAAGGACACTGAGAAAAGGAAGGAAATCAAATCTTCCCTCTTTTCCAAACCAAGTACTGAAAAAGTCTGCTCAGCTTGCTCGTCATCATGTTAACTTATGGCTCACGTACTCTTTGATCAGCCACATCACTAAATTGTATGGCTATTCCTGGCTATATAGTTTGTAGACAGGGTAACCTGGACAAGAGAGATCAAAGAGCAATCTGCTTAGAATTCAGCTCTGATCTCATATGAAGCATGAGTGCAACCAACTGGATCCATAGTTTCTTTTTCCTCTTTTTTATTTATTTTATTTTATTTTATTTTATTAATATTTTAATTCATTTTATATTTTATTTTATTTATTTTATTTTATTTATCTTTTTTTACAATCAAGTAGTGATGGAAGTTAGATAATACATTACATTTTATATCAATTACAGTTTTATTAATTAGCACAACAACAAAATATAGAGTGCATTGGTCAAAACTACCTGCACTTAAGATAAATCAATAGCATTAGTAAAGTCAGTTCAGGACACCAAAATGTAAGTTTTTCAATTTTTTATTTTCTGTGATGAAAGGAGTCTTGAATAGTTTATCATTAAAAAAATAATTACAAAATAAAGGAAAAAAATGTATTATTAAAATAATAATTACAAAATAAAGGAAAAAAAAAACACCCGTCATTTCTTCCCATCAATTAAAGAATATTTCATGGTAAAGAAAAACCCCACAGTCAGAATGGTATTTCTCTTAAAAACTCAAAAAAACCTACAAAAAACAGTTATCCAGCATAATAGTCCAACACAAAATCTGGAGAAATTAGGAAGTTGTAATTAGTCATTATTTGTCCTATATGATCCATTCTCCTTTCCTACAGGTGTTCTTGAAAACAAACAAACAAACAAACAAACAAACAAAGTCATCTTGTCAGCATTCATCTCAGGAAACTGAAGGAATAAAAAGAGTATTGTTATATGAAGTTATTGTTAACTAGACAACTTAAAATAGTTCTCTCTTAAAAAAGACAATTGAATATTTTCAGTTCCAACTTTCATGCTAATCCAAATCCTCGACTGATGTAAATTAGGGAATTAAATACCTGGGGCATTTTGTATACAGAGATATACTGCTCTTTAGCAGTACAGTAGTATTTCCCTTTGTAGTACTTCAATTTGATGGCTGAACTCTCAGGTACATCATCAGAATATCAGTAACTTGAGTTTTGAAAAATTATAAAGATATTGATGCTGAAAGGCTTTTTTTCTTTCAGTTTAATATGTTATCTACTACTATGCTACTCTGATACATGTCATATTTTGTATCTGTATAAAGCAGTATATCCCAACATACTTCATAGAAAAAGGCAGTGAGATGTTTGAATTTTGGAGTGTCATTTTCAGAATGATGTTACTGGATTTTATTGTGACTTTTTCTTCTGAGATTCAATGGACACCACAATAAATTAACTCAGAAAAATAAATAATGTATGGTAAATTCATATGTCATTCAGAAAGTAAAACATCAATACCTAGAAAATCTGGTCTTAGAACTCCCTCAAATTCTTTTAACACTTAGATGATGAGGAGATATCCACTTACTTTTAGCTACAGGTAGTCAGATGTACTGATTCCATAGCAATAATCGTGAACATCTTATTTTATACTAAATTCAAAAACATCAAAGTCAGATGGGAGTTCCAGTGACCTACATTCTATGTGCATATACAAAGGAGAAACTAATAGTTGTAGATAGATTTTAGATTAGTAATTAAATTTATCAGTCATATTTAAATTAATCTTAGAGTTGATTAAACAACTGTTAATAACAGAGGAAAGGTTTCATTTATTTGCTTGTCTGTTAACCCATTGTCATTAGCATTGTTGTTTACACACAGCTAATAAAAGGTTTTTAAAATTATTTAGCATCACAGCTATAAACACAGAAAAATGTTCATTCCTTTGCATTCTCTGCATAAAAGAAGGACAATATCAAAAGCATAGTCTGTATGTAATTAACTTGCATGGACAGAATGCGTCTATAAATGAAGTTAATTGTTCAGCATTAATTCTTGCTCATCATAGTGTTTCATGGCATTTCAGAGCCCTGTACGGTGAATGTGAAAGCTGTTGATTGTATATGATGCTTCAGAATGCCAAGTTGTAAACAAAAAATATAAAAGGCCTAACATGGTCCCAAAGTGAATGCATAGCTACATTCATTGCACATAAAGTGATTTCAGTTTGTCCTGGTTTCAGTTAGGACAGTTATTTTTCCTCCTAGTAGCTGGTAGGGTGCTATGTTTTGGATTAGGATGAGAAGAGTGCTGATAACATGCTGATGTTTTAATTGCTGGAGAGCAATGCTTACACTATGCCAAGGACTTTTCAGCTCCTCGCTCTGTCCTGCCAGCGGGCAGGCTGGGGGTGCAGCAAGAGCTGGGAGGGGACAAACCCAGGACAGCTGACCCAAACTGGCCAAAGGGGTATTCCATACCATCTGACGTCATGCTGAACAATATATAGGGGTGGCTAGCCGGGCTGGGGGGGCCGGCTGCTCGGGGTTGGGCTGGGCATCGGTCAGCGGGTGGTGAGCAATTGCATTGTGCATCACTTGTTTGTACATATTATTATTATTATCATTATTATTTTCTATCTTAATAAACTGTCTTTATCTCAACTCACAGGCTTCACTTTCCCGTTTCTCTCCCCCATCCCAGAGAGGGAGGGGGGAGGGTGGGCGAACGGCTGTGTGGTGTTTAGCTGCCGGCCGGGTTAAACCACAACACAGTTGTATTCTCATGATCTCAGCTTATGATGATAAAAGGACTCCCTGAATAATCTCAGTCCTTGTATTCATTCTGGAGATATTTTTTGTCCTTTGAGAACTGAAGATAGTATGTGCAGTACTTTCTATAATACGTACTAAATAAATGGCTCAAATAACAATTATTCTGAGTTCATTCTGTATCTCTGTCACAGAATGGCTTTAATTTTCTCCTGAGTTTGTGGGACCTGGACAGTACAGTACCCCATACAGACTCTCTTTTAACGTGTGAATGTTAGAAACACACAGTCACTACTGTATTTTAGGAGTCCATTTCTGAGGTAATCATATAGTATGCACTTCTAGGATGCCATTTATCTGATATTGCACTACAAATTTTAGATAAAGCAATAAAGCAGTCAAATTCTGCCTCTAAGTCCTACTTCTTTCTCTTGACTGCAAAG
The DNA here is from genome assembly GCF_011077185.1 of Oxyura jamaicensis. Taxonomy (NCBI): domain Eukaryota; kingdom Metazoa; phylum Chordata; class Aves; order Anseriformes; family Anatidae; genus Oxyura; species Oxyura jamaicensis. The sequence goes on from NC_048893.1 coordinate 153,233,639, forward strand.
TGGCCTTAATTCTCACTATAATCGCCCCCCCCCCCCCTTGTTTTTTTTTTCTTTTTTTCTCTTGACTCCCAATGAAAGAAGTAAAGGGCCACAAATTATATTCTTTCTCAGACTTTGTTTTGCTAAAACTAGGTAAGCCTGCTCTTTGGGTTTCTTTCCTTATCTTCCTATGCCCACAGGATCTCCTCTGAATCTATTTGAAGTTTTCCTTTTTCTTTTATCTTTATTAGAATTATATGCAGTATCCCATTTTCTCAGTAGGACAGCAGAACTAATATTTCTGTAGCTGAGAAGGATTATATTTGCTTTGGCTATACTACATTGGCAACTCAGAGCATCCAGGAAAATATAATTGTTTTTCTTCCTGTCAGTTTAGGTAGGCTACTAAATTTTCAGGTCACAATATCATTTGTCTTGTATTGGTCTGTAAATGTTTAATCTAACATTTCTGATGTGTACCTTCTTATTTTACTAGTCCAGCCCTCCGTATTGATACCTTCAGTACTGAACATCTCCAGTCTTCACAGAAGGTTCAGATTCTACCTATAGGTACTGACTTTTTGTGTAGGTCTATTATAATCAAAATATTAAATAAAATCAATTTCAGCATTGATCTGGAAAATCTATTTGTCACCTTTTTTCAACCTGGCTGGAGAAACTTCCCTTTCCAGGTAACCTGTTGCCACCTCTGCTTTATCCAGTTCCTTTGTTAATTTATGGATTTATTTACTAAGCTCATCTCATTTGCTAATTCATTTACTAAAGTCAGCCTCTTCAGTTAAATGAACAACTTGTCATTTTGGCATCACATCAAAGGTTTTCTTAGATTTTAGCTAGATTAGGTCTTTTTCATCTCTTTTATCCAGTGCTCTCTTTGAACCTGTCACAGTCTTCTAATTTGGCAGCTGATTCTCATTACTGTGGAAAAAAAAAATATGTTGGAATTAAGTGTAGAAACAGCCATTTCCTCATCTCTTCTATGAATTGCTGCTTATGCTGGTTTCATTTTGGTGGTTGTTGGAGGGGAAAGATTAAACATATCTGAATGAAAGCCTAGTTATTCAATGCACTGAACTGTTTAACCATTTTACTCGTTACTTTTCAGGAGCTGTTCAGCACAGTGATAATGATCCACAGTATTATGAATAGGTCTAAAAGTATGTAAAATAGTTTGGTTTATAGCTAAGTTGACCCACAGTATAACTCTATAAACTGCTCCACTGACATTACAGAAGTGTATATAACCTAGACTGAAAATATATCCCATTTTTAATCCCAAACTGCATGAATTAGGGAAGATGACTTTTTGATGACAAGCAGATGCACTGGCTGCATCTATGTTGTTTACTAATAGAGCAATTGGAGTAAAGATTGGATTTCTAGGGAAGTCATCTCAGGAGAAAGATGTGGAAAGATGAGGAAGACCAATAATTTCCTTATAGATGAGAAAGTTGTGAAAAGAAAAAAAAAAAAAAGTATAACATCTTTAGGAAGATAATGAGTAGATTCTGCTGAGACTTCATATTCATCCGGGACATGTTTTTTTTATGATCTCTCAACCAGTTTGTGCACAAGAAGAGGCTCAGAACTTCCCTTTCTCTTCGTTCCACCAAAATTGCTGCCTGCCAAACCATACACTGACATAAAGCATATGCAAGCAATGTAGCACTGATTGGTAGGGAAATACTCATAATCTATGGCACATCCTCTTAGTTAGTGGTAAAAACAATTTAGCTGGGACTCTGATGGAGTAAGGCATTTCAAGTGTTAGGATCCAGATCTCTTAAAACTAATGTTTAACTACCTACAAAGTCAATGGAGAAAAGCAGATGTCATTGAAAGACTCCTGAGATATATTTGTTCAGCATTCTAACCTCAAGCGTAGACATGAATAAAGTAATTCTAGGAGAAAAAGAATATGATTTATAAACTGTTAAGACAGATTTCTTATCATATAAGTGTTGGAACATTTGTGCCTTAAATTTATTCTAAAATAAAAAACCTTATGACTGAAATAATTTTATAACTTTTGAGATGGGCCAGGTCTTGACCCTGCAAAATTAATAGTATTTGTCTGTAATTTTATTTTTTTCCACAGATGATAAGACCATCTTTCTGTATAAACTGCTGGTGGGAAAGACAGGTATTGAAGGAAGCCAAGCATATACAAAGTATTAAGATAAATAAATTCATATGCCTATTAAAGTGCAAATTTTTAATCTATATTGTTGCTCTTCTATCTATATGTACCTGTGTGGAAGAAAACCAAGCCAAAACAATGCAAACAAACAAACAAAAAACACAACAACAGCAAAAATATTTCTAGTAACTGCACTGTTTGGCACAAAAAAATGAATTAATAACATGAATGAATATAATGTTAAATAAGAGTTTTGGATCTAACTCCTTACACACTTCTGCACTGAATATCTGCACTGAAGCAGAGTCTAGGAAAAATCTGCATAGGTCTTAAATAGGTCAGGGAGCTAGAACGCTGTATGTGTTTGAATGAAATGTTTTTTAATCTCTCCAATGGACGTTAGATGGCAGCATTAATCAAGATATTTAAGGTTGCATTAAATTACAGTATTTCACTAAGGGAAAAAGGCCCTCAGAAAATCTTGTGAAAAAAATATTTATAGGCTTTGTTTTTCCATTTTGAAGGAAAATTCAGATTAAATATTTACTGTAAATGTATAGAGGTTACAGGGCTCATGACTTCATAAAATAATATCTGTTTGTGTAAGTTAAAAAGGGAAAAAGGGACAAAGTTGTGATATAGAAGATGGAGGGAATAAAGGATATACAAATTTTAAAACGAGGAGTAAAGTCACAGACATCACAGGGGATGCCAGAAAATACAAGCAAACAAACAAACAAAAAAAAAACAGTGGAAATGACTGGTGGAAAAACATGGGAGATTACAGGGTTTTGAGTAAATAACCTAGCTATAAACAGATTTATCTTTTTAGGTATCTGAATTATTGATGTATTGATCACTTAACTAACACACCTTCTGTGACTTACTACTTAAAAAACCCCACAGCTTTATTAGTGTTTTTAAAATAAAACTTCATATTATTCTTTAAATGACAATGATGTAAACATAAGCCATGCAGTGGTTGCTCAATGCCTGTTTTTTTTTTTTTTTTTTTTTTTTCAAATGGCATAATTAGAATTTCTTTGCTTCACTCAAGAGATGCTGATGCCTGACAGCAAAAAACACCCAACTGAGTCACTCCTAAATATTTGCAGAGCTTGCTTCAGGATCTGCTTTTACCTTGAGACCCACATGACTGTGTGCCTGTCACAGAACTATTGGTTAAAATTCAATTCCTGTTAAGACACTAAAACACCTTGCTAAGGTGTCAACCTCTGAGCAACTGAAGCCTAATAAAGTGATCAAAACTCCATGATATTTAAACCATAAGCCAGTGTAACTTCTTTGTTTGTGTCTGTAACCTGCTTATTCAATGGGGTCAAAAAGAAATGAACTTCATATTGCATTTCAATATGAAGGCTCTTCATATTGCTTCTTCTCAACAAAGAAATGAGTCATAGTGAATCAAAATATCATTACACTGATGATGTCACCACAGAGCAAGTGCACAAATATGGTTGTAAAGGCATAGACAAAGAATAGTGTTTGGTCACTTTTGGTCAAAGTGGAAGTGAGTTTTAGGTGAGGTCACAAGCAACTGTGTCCTAGGCCCCAGTTCTGATCAACACTTCTGCTGGGGGCTGGAGCACACCATTATGCCCAGAAAGGGATTTGGTGGCCTGCATACAAGGCAAGCTTTGATAAAACATGGGTCTAAACCTGTTACCCAGACTGTTAGGTCTAAACCTGTTACCCAGAGCGGAAGGAGAAAGAGGTGGGAGAAGCTGTGTGTGTTCCCTCTTCTAGCCCTCGGGAGTTGCAATTTAGCCAAGGCCCTTGTTTCTGGCCTGAGCTGTATCTCTGCCTGGCCTTGTTCCTGATGATTGTGACTTGACTGACTTGCTTATTGACTTGATTTCGCTTCCTGGCCTTGTCCTGTCCCCAGGGAGGTGCCTGGAGCCCAGGCCGGTGGCTGGTGCCCCAGCGGCCATAGCTGCCTGGCTCCTTGCTGAGGTGGTGGAGTAGGTCCTGGCTGTTGAATCCCTGCCCTGCCCACCCATGGGGAGACTCTGGCTCCTGGGAGTAACTGACCTGCATGGCACCTTGAGAAATTCATTATTCGCTTGAGTGCCCAAATAAAAATTACTTTTCCAAAATTTGTGCTGCTACAATACATAGGAAGGAATCATACTGGAAGTAAAAGTGGTCACCACAAGGAGAGGAGATTTGAATAAAGTGAACCTCAGCAAAGACCTTTAGTAAAGAGATCAAATAGAAAAGTAATAATATATTTATATGTATAAAGGAAAATATGGATGGGCAGCAGTACTAGAAAAAATAATTTTGAAATCACACTTGAACACAATCTAAAAATGAGTCATCCATTCAGTGTGCTGTAAAACAGGCAATTTTCATTTTGACATGCATTAGCTAAAACACTGCATGTGAATCATGAGACAAAATTCATTATCATACTTTAACTGGAATAGAGGAAGCATCAGATAGAGTATTCTTTCAACTTTGGTCACCCAGTTTTAAAAAGATGTAGTCAGTTTAGGCAGAATTCAAAAGAAAACTAAAAGATACTAAAAGGTTTGGAAAACATTAGCTGGGAGAAGTCATAGTCTCCATGATTTGATCTTTCATGCACTTAAGACTGTCTCTATTAGGAAATGTTGAGTTATTCCCTGTATCTAGCAAGTAAGTACAGGGAAGAACAATAAAACTTTACTTTCATCTGAAGGAAAAAACAGTTCTATGTTTAGTATTAGGAATATTGGTCTAAGTTTGAGAATGGAACAAAACAGTAAAAAAAACTATGGAGAAGACCTTAGTATGTACTTCACTCTCTGCTCTCTTCCTATATCTTCCAGAACTTCTTTTCTATGGTCTGGCAGACATGACCTATATCTGATTTTTTTCATATGTATGTATTTTTTTGCATATTGTATTAACAATAATGGGAGTTCTGCACTGTAAGGAAAGCAGAGCACTGGAGATCCTTTAACAGAAATCTTATGATGGAATTTTGTTTTACGATGCATGCACAGCCCATTTCCTCAAGAACAAGGTCAACCATAATTACAACTCATTAAATGCTGTGGAAGTTCCTCTAGATATTGCAACATAGGTATTGGTAGCATCAAGTACACATCATTATAAGACACTCAGTGAATTACCTGAACTACACAGGTCACAGCTTGGTACTTTAATAATTAGAAGCTCAAAGATATAGGGTCTGGAAATGTATCTGTCTGTTGGGTAAGCTAGACAGCTAGCTTATTTTGTGGCTGAAGCTTGTGTTTATAGCTTCATAAAACATGGCCTGTAGTTTTATTACAGTGATCATCCTTGGTTTTCTTTGTGACTGCAGGTGAAAAAAAATGCTATACAGCTTAAGAGAATGTTATCATCCCTACAGGTTTTTACAGAATTCTGTGACAAGAATACTGAAATCTATGGGGTGGCTTAGAGCTCTGTAGGAAGCTTCTTGTTCTGTTTATTTTAAATTATCTTAGTGCAATAGAGACATGCTCCAGCGATGTTATTCCTTCTGTATATAAAGGTTGTTTTTCCACATTACATTAAATGAAAATCACTACACTGAAAATACAGGTGCATAGCCAAGAATAACTTGAAATTAGATAATGAACTAAGAAGTACCTTTATATATATGTTATGGTTAAAGGAAGATAGAATAAGAAGCGAGGGACTGAGGAGAGTAGTGAAGGAGTAAATGGTTATTGTGGTTCAATTTTTATATTTAGCTACTAATGGGTGAACACTATTAATTCAGAGGTTTTCCTCTATTTTCCTGCTTATCAATACCTTCTCCATTTTCCATTCTGACCTTTTATTTCTTGATCATTAGATCAAAACATATTTTTATTTACTGTCTTTTTATTATTATTATTTATTTTATTTTATAGTTTCACTGCTGAAATGATTACAGTTTAGTTTTAAAACCAATAAAGAGCTCACACAATATATGTGACTATTTCATGTTGAAGTCAAGTTTAAAAATTAAGCAGTAAAGTAAGAACAATGCCTAAAATGATAAGATTATACTGAAAATGTAATTTCTCTAAACTATAACAAAGCAGGATTCTGACAATATCGTCAATGTTCTTCATGTTCAGATGCCTGCTCTGATGCAACATGAAGATGCTCCTCCTCCAGTTTTGTGAGTACTTATGCCAACTATTCTCAAGAAAACAGAAAACCATTAGATGGCACTGTTCGCAAGACAATACCTTTGCAATGCTACAACGCTGCTGGAAGCTTTAAAGCATTGTGTTTTACATGTGTTTATTTCTTATTTTAAACATTACTGTTTTATCACTTTTTATTTTTTTATTTTAATTTTACTATTATTATTTTTTTTCAGACTATAAGAAACAACAGGAAAAACCCTGAGATCCTGTTCATGTATTATCATTCTTTGCAGGACTGCTTCAGAGGTACAGCACAATATTCTTTATTACTATAGCTTCCCCTTCATTTAAATAATCAGGGCAAGGCCAGGCAGACCATCAAGTAGTGCAGCTGTGAAATGAGGCATGCATATCACCATCTTTTCCAATTTGTTATAATTCAAATAAAATAATAATTTTAGAAAATAAAAAGGCAGTGTTTATATATAAATGTGATTGAGCTTTAATACTCTTGGATTTTTTGTGTTATATTTTTAAAATATAATATCAATAATATATTTTCCCCACCTCCATGAAATCTGATTGCAATGCATTTTATTCTAATATGTTCATACTATTGTCACTATTTTTTTTTTGTTTTAATGCTTAAAACAAAAAAGTTCTATATTAGATTGTATATAGATTAGATACATTGCTTCTTTCTGCTTTATTCAGACTGTAAAGTCCAAAGATGTTATAGCTCTGATATCAGGATTCAGTGTCTTCACTGTCAGGATGTTACAGTAGGAAGGTCAGCGATCATGTTAAGCTATAAGGATGTTGAAAGACAGCTGCTACCAAGTAGAGAAGACAACTATTTGGTTGGCTTTTGTCTTTGGCTCAGTCTGTGAGAAGGGACCAGATCATGCACTGATAAGGAACAAACTAGTATTTTGGAAGAAAGCATTAGTGTATTTCTTGTGGTGATCAGAAGGAAAACATATAACATGACATAATTTTAAAACACTGAGAAAACAGGTACTCTAGTCAGGACATATGGTAGTACATTTCAGAACATGAACTGCTAGAAATGTTCTACATTATATAGGGTAAACATTTTGGTAAACATGATAATCAGTCTGAATTACTTACCAGTAAATAAACAGTTGCATTTTATAACCAAATCAATGTTATTTTAAAAAGTATGTGCATTTCAGTTAAGTCTGAGGGATTCTTCTGACTAAATGTAATGCCCATATTGTGTATGTCTGAGTCTTAGAATTCTTAATCTTAGAATTCTTAGAATTCTTAAAGAATATGCAGAGAGAAAATAGGGGTTCTGATTAGCTGACCCGTTTTGAAAGTCTAGTTTAGGGTAAGTTGAATCATATCTTGCAAGTCCCCATTTCTATTTTTTGACTTTAAAGTTAATACAGATGATTAACTGAGATGCAGACAGTCACACTGCAAAATACTTCACGTTTTATGAATCCCACCTTTTATGTGTAAATTCTAAAAGCTAAAATTCAGTATAAACATTTTCATTCTGTTTTGATTATGAAGAGGAAGACAACTTACTTAATTATTTGCATTACATGCTTCAGTCTTTGGCTGAGAAGAAGGCAGGATGCATGGTAAAAGGTAGGATGCATGGTAAAAGAAATAATTTAAAATTAAGGCCTTCCCTTCCTGCTCCTCCCCCCTCTCCCCCCCCATTTTATTTTTTTTTCTTCCCTTCTTTTAGTCAGGCTAAGGGCTTTTCTGCATTTGCTATCTATCATAATTGCATACAGTAAGTGCCTTGTATTTGGAGAACGCAAATCTTCTTATAATTAAAAAAGTGTTTAGAATCGTGGACTACTGTATTAAAATCACCAAACCATAGTTTCTTAGAAAAAAAAGTTTATCAATAAATAAAATATAATCACAAAGAACAGTCTTGATAGAGTATGCAGAACTAAGGCAGATATCCATTAAATGTAGCCTTTTTTCTTTTTTATTTTATTTTCTTTTCTTTTTTTTTTTTTTTTTTTTGGAAGCGTTTAACTTCTTATGTCAAGAAAGTTTCTAGTAATTTAAAACTATTTGAATATAGCCACTAGCTATAGTCACTAAGAATTGCATAGAATTCTCCAAATGTATAGACTTTACTTTTTAAATTATTATTATTATTATTATTTTTTAAGAAAAGCATAGTCTTGATTAGGAGTATGCCATAGGCATTTGAATTTTCTAAGGGAAAAAGAAGCAATTAACATTTTTTTCCCCTCAGGATATTTCACTTGGTGGAATAGTAAGTACTCTTCCTTTACTAAATACACTGAAATTAGTATTTTAATTAAGAAATAAACTACTTGTATAACTTGGTTTTTTAAAATTAACTAATTAATTTCATCAGAAAAATGTATTCTGTGGTTAAAGTTTCCTAAACCATGTTGAAGTCATACCATGTAGATTTGAGGATGATAGGAACTGATTCTCTTCTTAAAGAAGAAATGGTTCATACATCGGAGAAAGTTCTTATGACAGGAAAATGCATCCATCCAGAAATCTGGGAAATAAGTTCAACCATGTTATCAATCTATTTTAAAGAGGGATAGTATATTGACTTGAAGCAGCCCTTCTGGAGTTATAAACTGTCCTAATTCTTTTTTTCCTGCTGTATAGCTGTGACAGTTTGCATCAGTAGACTTTTGCACCACAATTTTCTGTGTTATCACTAGCATTTTGACAAGAAGATATCAAGCATTGACAAAAGCAACCAGCAGAGAGGAACTGAGTAAGGTCTGGTAATCTTCCTCTGATATGAAGCCCTCAGATACTTCGCATAGTCTATAGTAAAAAGTGTTTGTTTGTTTATATATTTGTTTGATTGATTGCTTGTTTGTTTGTTCTGTTCTTTAAGTACAGCTGTATCTCAAGTGAAAAGCTGTATCAGAAAAGGTCTTTGTGGTCCCAGTTTGTGGTAAGCTTATACTATGTTCACCAAAAGTGGCTTTTTAGTTCATCTGAATTTGAATTGCCTGTGAGATTCAGCCACTAGAAAACAGATTTGAAAAAGACAGTCTAAAACTCCTCAAAATTCTTAACAGGCAATTAGTTAACTTTGCTGTGAGTTGTGTTAGCACTGGATCCTAGGACTTCAAAGGAAGCAGTCTCAGACAAGAAAATGAATTTGAAAGTGTGATTTTCAACAGCAGCAACAACAACAAAACCAACCAAAGGTCGAGGATTATGGTTTGGATGAAGTTTTCCCTTCACCCCACTGTAATGCAAGCAAAGACAATGGAGTGAAGAGGGGGAAAGACTAAAAAATTATCAAAGCAATTGTATTTCACACAGGGCCACACAACCATATTACAGTAAAAAACAAAAATAAGCTGAGGTTATTAACGTTTCCAGAGTTTCTCCTTCAGTAATTAAACAACAAAAAAAGATCCATTGCCTCTCTTTCATCACCTTTTTAGAAAATATACTAAGGGGGAAAATGTATGCATATATTATATATTTTTTATATATCCTTGTTTTGAAAATCATACTTTTCTTTAAAAACTGATTTTTACAGTGAATCTTTGATAGTTGTAAATGAATGACCTACTTAATTGAACTTGATTTTTTTTTTTTTTTAATTAGGACTTTAGGAAAATGAAGACTCTACATAATGATGTAGATGTCCAAATATCCAATGTTTTTCTTAAACAAATAAGAGAAGCAAATGCAGTTTCTTGTGACTCTAAGAGCTGGTATTCTGAAACTGATATATTCTTGGGGAAAAAAAAAAAAAAAAAAAAAACTTTGTTCACATTTCTGAGAAAATTGTGATCTTTGGTGAAAGCTGTCTCTTTATTTTCAGCTATCTTTAAGCAGTTTCATTATTATTATTATTTTTTATTTATATGATTTGATTCTTGAAGAGCACACATGCTTAAAAATATTGTTGGGAAAGAGAAATACAAGTCTTAAAGAAAAATATTTCTCATGATTTCTTTGTGATTGGAGGGATTGGAACATTTTATTTCAGGAGAAAAAGCAAAAATCTAACTTGAGAAACACTTATTCTCGACTTTTCTCTACATAGCAGACATCAAAACAAAATCTAGTTCATCCTAGGTCACCTTACTGATCAATGGAGAGAAAAAAATGTCACCTCCAAAAGGCAGTACATTTATCTCACACATCTGTCTCAAAATAAGATATATCATATCCTGAAAATGCATGCTTCTCTCATTTGGTAAAAGGGGAACATGTGATGATAAACTCAGACACAGAAGTTTTACTTTAAAAGTTCCACGTGAGAACAGGTTTCTTACACCTTACTGATTGGGTCTTCCATGTTATTCCAAGGCCTAGTACCTTTTCAAGATGTTCTTACTTCAGGCCAAAAATGAAGATATGATTTTTCAAGGGTTTGGCAGCTTATAATCTGCTGAAAAAAATGTGAAAAATGTGTTTTTCAGGTGCAACTATCCATTTTCATATATGTGCTCGCACATGGTTCAGGTCAAAAGCCTTTACTCTTGGAGCCCATATAGTGTGGCTTCCTCACATTTATTTTGGAAACAAGGCTTGCAAGAGTGACCTTCTTTGAAGCTCTCTCATTTTGGGGAGCAAAGACAAACAGGCTGGGAAACTACACTGCTGGCTTCCTTGGGTGTCCCATCTCCTGCATATTCTTGTATGCCGAAGAGGTTCCAAGGGCCATGGGAGTCCCAAAATATATTCCTCAGCCTCTGGCACCCCCTCCATATTTGAGCTAAAAATGGGCATTTGTATTTCCACCTTGTTTTCTGTACAGATTTTTGTTTAGTCACAGAGGTGAATTATGCTCTTAATATTTCATAAAGCAGAATTCTAAAAGCAAAAGCACATTATTAGTGAGGTTTGGGTAGAATATATTTCCATTCTTTAATTCTCATTTTTATTCATACCTCTTCCTCTGAATTACATTAATGTTAGTATCAATCTCTTTGCATTACATTTAGGAACACAAAAACTGCCATATGAGTGCTTAGTTTCCAGACACAAAGCAAACTTTTCATTTTGTAGATAAAACAGCTTCAAATCTCCTTTAAGATAACCTCCCTTTACCTCCATACATTTTTTTCCTCTGGGGATTATAGCTTTATAGCTCTTTTTTTTTTTTTTTTTTTTTTTTTTTTTCCTTAAATTCAGCATATGAAGTAAAACTCTTCAGGATTTCCAGCAAATCAACAGGAATTTTGCAAACAGCAGCCAGCTTTTGGAATCACAGTCATTTACTAATCCATAATAGTATGGCTGACCATTTTTTACATTACTAGTTTGCTGCAGAACTCCTCTTTCTAAAATATGAGGTTAGAGGTGGTGTAGTGTTTTGTCATTCCATGAGTGTTTATTGTTGGTTGTTAGAGAGCTAACAGAAAATTTAACTCCAGTTAGTGAGAAATAAATCTGAATTCAAACATTGTCACAGACTATGGTGTCCATGGATCATTAACTTAATAAAAAGCTTTTCTAACAAGTCAGAATACCAAGGATTTTTAGATATATTACATTTTACATGTACTGTTATAAAAATTTCCTGAAATTAATGAATCCACTCGTTATCTGAATAATTTGGGGCATTTTTTAACATTCTACTTCTTCCTTAAGTACTGTTTAAATATATACTAAAACAAAATAAAATTACATTTTGATACAGAACACATAACTCTGTATAACAAAGGAAGATCGACAGTTTTATTCACTCCACTCAGGAAGCCTCAGCCCAAACCTGTTAGTCCTGAAAAGCAGAAAATTCTTTGACTTCAAGATAGCTTTTTTTTTTTTTTTTTTTCCTCTGGGAAGATGGGTAGGACTAGGCCCACTAACGTGCAAACAAAAGAAACAATAATCAAACGATAGCACATAAAGAGCAAAGGGTATTTTGCCTTCTTCACTGCAGGAGAGGCCTGACTCCCTGTGGATTCCCTTGCACTTTCAATTTCAAAGGCTGACACTGAAGCAGTGTTTGACCTCTCCAGAACTGGTCTGATCATAAGAAACCCTGAATGTGTTCAGTGAAGTATCCTAAGCGAGGATGCTCAGCACTAGGAAATGAGCACACCCACAATTTCATTGAATTAAGTTAGGTTCCTTTGGCATCAGTTAACCAACCAAAACACTGCTGTGCTGATATTAGAAGTTGCTGAAATACCGTATTGGGTTTATGTGACAAGGTTTTGGTAGCAGGGGGCTGCAGGGGTGTATTCTCTGAGCAGTGCCTGGAAGTTGTTCCATATCAGATAAGAGCCAGCTACAGCTGGCTCCAAAAGGGACTCGCTGCTGGCCAGAGCTGAGCCCGTGAGCGATGTTGGTTGTGCCTCTGGGAGAGCAGATTTAAGAACCAAAAAAAAAAGCTGCTGTGCAACTGCAGCTGGGAGAGAGGAGTGAGAACCAGCCCTGCAGCCCCCTAGGTCAGTGCAGCAGGAGGGCAGGAGGTGCCCCAGGCAGGCAGGAGCAGTTCCCGTGCAGCCTGAGGAGAGGCCCCTGGTGGAGCAGGCTGTCCCCCTGCAGCCCATGGGTCCCACACGGAGCAGATCTCCACACTGCAGCCTGTGGAGGAGCCCCCGGTGGAGCAGGTGGATGTGGCCTGGAGGAGGCTGCAGCCCATGGAGAGCCCCTGCAGGAGCAGGCCCCGGGCCGGAGCTGCAGCCCATGGAGAGGAGCCCACGCAGGAGCAGGGGGTCTGGGGGGAGCTGCTGCCTGTGGGGGACCCGTGCTGGAGCAGTTTGCTCCTGGGGGATGGACTCCATGGTATGGAGCCATGTGGGAGCAGTTCCTGGAGAGCTGCTGCCTGGGGGAAGCCCACTCAGGCTCAGTTCAGGAAGGACGGCATCGCGTGGGAGGGACCCCGCGTTGAGCAGGGGAAGGGAGGGACCGAGAAGGAGTGGCAGCAGTGAAGTGCTGTAGACTCCCATTTCCCATTCACCTGTGCTGCTCCTGGGGAGGACACAGAAGAGGGTGGGTGGGGGGAAAGTGGGTTTAGTTTGCTTTTAGGTACTCATGGCTCTAGTCTGTTAGTAACAGGCAACCATTTATATTAATCTCCCTACGCCAAGTTTGTTTTGCCTGTGATGATAATTGTTAAGTGATTTCCCTGTCCTTATCTCAGCCCTTGAGCCCTTTCTACCATATTTTCTCCACCTTTCCCTTTGAGGAGGGGGAGTGAGAGAGTGGTTGTGGAGTTCAGCTGCCCAGCTGGGTAAAACCACCACACGCTCAGACAGAGATTTCATTTTTTATTATTGTTGATGGTAGACTGGCAGCAGTGCTGACCATGGATATTGTGCTTGCCACTGTTCACTTGGGCACATGAATTAGGACAGCCCATACCCTGCAATTTGATATTGGAGATAATCAGGCAAATTCAAAGGGAGGTATGGACAGAAGGTTTTCGTAGTAAGGGTGGATGCTAGAACAAACTTCTCATGAAATAAAATAATGAAATCAGGTTTCTAAGATCTCTAGGAAGGAGGTGAAAATTAATGGTCTACAGTTAAGGAAAGAACAAAGCTATATCCAGTCATCTCATATGGACTTGAAATCCATGAGTCTCTAGATGCGCACTTCCAATAATTCAAAATGTTTAAGGACCACTAAAATATTCCTATAAATGGAGTTAAGTTTACATTATTACAGTAATAATGGAAAAAAGTCATCTTGCAAAGGATAACCACAGATTTAAGTATCAATTGTAATTGTCCGTGTATGAACTCTCTTTGCCACTCTCACTCTGGAAAGTCTAGGGCATTCATAGCCCATATGCCCTCTAGTTTTGAAGAATTTCTCCAAAGTAGTACTATCTTACGTGTGTGGAAAGGGTATGGTCTGTCTTGCAAATCAGCATAACTTGCTTCTCTGTATAATTTGGTTTCCATTAAGGTCAATGTAAAATCTCCTGTCAATCTTAATGAAATCTGCATATGACCTTTATAGCCTTCTTGAAAATCATGGCATTTATTTGTTCCTGTGAATCTGAAAGGGTTCCAGCTTCCCTGCACACTAAAATAACATGCTGAGTCAGGGAATCCCGGCATTTTTGGAAAAATACTAGTCCTGCCTAAGTTAAGAAAAACAAAAAGAAGGGAAGTAAAATGCAATTACAGTGTTCTATGCCACTATCTTCATTAGGTACAAATAGCTAGGAGAGGTAATTAATACCAAATAATCTGAGATATGATTGTGCTTTGTCCTGAAAAAAGGACATACTATTTAGTGTCTGTTTTCTTGTACTGTTCAGGGAAGATCTCAGGTGATCTGATAAAGATCCTATAAGGAAGTACATACTGTTAGCATTTTGTTGGCTGATTAATTAAAAAAAAAAAAAAAAAAAAAAAATTTGAAAATAAATCCTACTGAAATAGTGGAAAAAAAAAAAAAGAAAAGTTTTTACTCTCCTTACACCCAACATGACTATTCTCACTTCAGAACTTTCAAGGTAACCAAACAATTCACATTTCTCTTTTAACACCAGGTGGATCTCTTTTAGCCCCAGTGGGGAGTAAAAAAAGTTATTCAGGGCTAAATGGGTTTAGGAGAAAAGTTCATCAGAAAGGTGAAGGTGATGATCTCTGGTGAGGTTCATCTGCTTTTTCTGAGATATCCTTCTCTGGATGAGTTCTGTCTTCTGTGATGCATTATATTTGGTGCTTCTTTTTTTGTCAGTAGTTTCCTGGATCACAAGTGACACTCCAGCAGTGGGTAATTTCTTTGTTGGAAGAAAATGATTGGCATGCCATAGAATGCTTTAGATCAGCTGGCTTAATTCTGGTATTGTAAGTACATAATTCTTCCTATGGTTTGAACAAAAATCTTAAGGTAAAAGAAGTAGATTAAAGCTTATTGATCTAATCTTCATAGCAGAAACTTCTTTGGAGTGGTGGCTCTGTTTTGTTTTGAATTTGACTGTTTCTGACACAACATACTCCTTCTTTCAGAACCCCTTAGAGAAATTTTAGATTCTACAGTGATACAATAATTAATTCTATACTTGGTAGCAAAGACATCAGAAAGCTTATAAAATCACAATAACAGTAACTCTGCTTCATTTTTTTTCCCTGAAGGGTTTAACTGATCTGTATTCATGTGTGTATCCCTAGACACTGAGAGAGCTGCATATTCCTAATAAGAAGTAGGCCAGCATTTACCTTGCTAGTTACAGTAAAAGCCTGCCTGAATTCCTCACAACTATAACCCTCTGTCCAGTTTTAAGAATGCCTATTTTTCAGTTTTGTTATATGAATTTGCATATATACATATGTAGGTCTAAAGTATTTCTTTTAATCCAAAAGTAAAGCCTAGATAGAAATACAGCAATGAGAAAGATGTTCAGAATAAATAACTCATAAACAATTTCAAGTGTAACTGTCATAGGAATAAACATTAAAACTGTCAGTTTCTCATCAAATCCTGGGAATAAAAGAGAAATATTCTTTCAGACTATTAATTTTTTATCAAATAGTGTCTGTAGATAAAGGTAAGTTCAGGAAACCGAAGGAGTGGTCACATAAAGAAGTCAGAATTAGTCTTGCAAGAAGACCCACATAGACAAATCCCAGACAGTTTGCCTGTAGAGAGTTTGTTGTTGACTCAATACTTTATTGAATTAAGAATCTATTCAAGGGGAAGAGTTGTCTGAAAAGACCTGTATAGAAAGTTTTTCTTTATAAGAAAGATTTTTTTTTTTTTCCAAGCGTAACCAAGAACCAATTTTCAGAGTTCTAAAACTTTTTAGAAATGGAGACAAATAAGACATTCTTAGTTTAAATAAACTAAGTGCCTTCAGGAGAGCTTTGTGAATGAACTTGCCCTAGTCAGCCCTGTAAACTTCCTCCAAGTCTTATGTATCTTATGTGTTTTGGGATAAATTGAACCTGGAGCACCTCTCTGCAAAAACACTATATTTGCTCTATTGAACATAGCAAGAATGTCAAATATCCTTGTCTCCTCCGATCTTCTCAGATAATGGACATACCTGCATAATAACTGTAAGAATCATTTTTAAGATATATCTCTCTTGAAGACTGTAAGCTGATTAAAAGTGATGAAAATCAGTTTGTTTTAAATGGAAGTACTGTTTCTTTACCCAAAAGAGTACGGCCAATGAGACAGGAATTGTGTGCACATCTCAGATGATTGCACCTCATCTGTACCTCCTCAGTTCTCTCCAAAGTGAATCTCACTGCCACAGACAGCTTGCTCCATGTTTATCAGTAACTCTGTCTCAAAAATTTCTGCTCTCCCTATATGTGGGATAGAAATCTTAGCTTCTTACTAGGGTTTTTATTTGCTAGCTTTCTTGATTTCTGATACTAATCTCTGAATTTACAAACATCGGTTTCCAAAAATCACCCTACTAGTAAAACTCAGGTAAGGATTTTTTCATTCTTTCTGTCTCTTAGAGATTCTTAGGGCTCTGGGTTTTTCTCTCTGACGTGTTTTATTTCTGTCTTGCCTCTTTTTTTTACAGCTCCATTCAGTCAAATTGCATTTTGTTTTTCAAAAAGGAAATGGAATCATAGGTGATTTACTCTTTAAGTAACATAGATCACTCACTCTCTCAGATAGTCAAATCTCTGAAAGCAATCACAGTGACAGCTTTTAGCATCTTGATACTTCTGATGTTATTTTATATCTAAAAAATCTTTAAAGATATTATCGATTTTGGAATGGGAGGGTTCTTAATGTTATTTGGAAGTACACAGTGACACACGGCAAGCCTAGAGTCTAGGAATACTCTACATTAAACAAGCAAACAAAAGTCTAAGTTATAGAATACCACAGTGTGTCACAGTGTGTTTATGAATTCTGGTGTGAAGGCAAAAGACCTAGATTTTGAGGGAGTTCCTAAAATGGAGGGACTGTCCATGTATTTATTTTTTTTTTGGAGGAAGGGTTGGTGTATTTTTTTTATCATTTTTTTCTCTCCCATTGGAGACAGTACATCATCTTCCCAATGAGGTGAACGAGGTGATCCTACCAGATAGATCCTACCAGTAAGAAGGTCTTGGTCTATCCTTTATTTTTCTTTTGAAGATTATAGGGGAATGTTTCAATTGCATGATATGAGATAAAGACTATAACACCTATTTTTTGAGACAGATTTGTGCATTTCCATCTTTTAAATCTTTGGGAAAATAAATGAACCTTAAATATCAAATGGTTGTTTTCAGGGATATAATCATGCATATTTCTTCCTTTGTCTTTTGATGAGATCTTTCCACATGCTCATGCTGGTGAGTATTATGCTTGAATCCATGTTCCCACTTCTTGCTAGAGTCTTATTTCTTAAGAAGTCCCTTGAAACAAGTGAGAATTTAGTCATTACTAAAGATACTGCACTTTCTTATTTGCTTAACGCACCTTTTAGGGCCAAGTTTGGTGATAAACTTATTGAATGAAAGGTGCAGACAGTAAAAAATCAATAACAAGTTCACAGTCCAAGAAGAAAATTCACAATAAAGGACTGAGAACAGAGAAAAATAGAAATTCTGTTTGGTTTCTTTTATTAAACAGTTCATGGGGCAGATTCTAATTTATAACTGCACAATTCAAACACATTTCTATTAAAATGAGATTTGTAGCTTTGCAACTAAGATTAGAATCTCTGCCCCTTTCATTTTAGCAGTGATTTACTTGCTAATTGAAAGTTTGTTATTCTTCTCAGTCTTTATAGTGAGTGGGAAGGAAGGGCTTGCGGATGAGTGGTCGCGTACTGCACATTCAACTGATTGTGCAGCTGGCATCAACAGCAGGGATTCATCTTTTTGTGACCATGAAAGACTCTTCGAGGATCAATGATCCTGTAAGAGACAGGATCTTCCTGACAAAATGAGATAAGCATTTTCGTCAACAGGTTGGCCAAACCAGTTAGGATACCTTTCAAGTAGGAATGATAGGAGAGGGAGATGGCAACTGGTAATCATGCAGACTTAGCATGTTTTAGCAAGCAAAGGAGCAGGATTATGTGGATGACAGATACCTCATAATCAACAAAGCAGGGCTGACCAGAGATCACCCCAAATGTGCAAATGCACATAATTGCACACAAATGTGCTGAGAGGACAACAGCATGATGTGGGAAGTTTTCATACCTTTTTTAGGAAATTAGTGTGAATGTATGCCTCTGTGAAGTATCTGTGCATGAATAAAGACACGAACAAGAGGTTATAGAGATCTGCATGCATCTGCAGGCATATGATCTCAGTGGGATTTTGGAGACATGGTGGGATAGCTCCCATGAGTGTTGTAATAGAGGGATACAGGTGGGTGAAGGAGGAAGACAGAGCTGCTCTTTATGTGAGAGAGCAGTGGGAATGCCTGGAGCTCTATTTAGGGCTGGAAGAGGAGCCAGGTGAGAATTTATATGTCAGGATTAGTGGATAGCTCATTTTGGGTGATGTTGTAGTAAGTGTCTACTACAGACCACCTGAACAGGAAGAAAAAGCTGGGGCCTTAATCAGACCACATGTTTGCAGACTGTTGTCCTTATGGCAGATTCCAACTTCCATGATATCTCCTGGATAAATACAGCAGGACACAAATAATGAAGGAGATTTCTGGAGTGCATTAATGACAACTTCCTGACACAGATGAGCAAGGAGTGGATGATGGGAGTTGCTTTGCTGGACCTGATGCTTACAAACAAGGAAGAGCTATCTGGGGCCCCAAGAAGGCTGTGGGCAGCCTTGGCAGTGACCATGAGATGGAGTTCTCAGGAGTTCCTCTTGAAAAGATGAAAAAAGGCAAATAGCAGTAGCACAGTCGTGGACATCAGGAGAGCAGAGCTTTAGCCTATTCAGGGAACTCCTTGGAGTGTTGTGGTCCTGGAGAGAAAAGGGCTCAGGAGAGCTGGTTGATTTTTCAAAGGATTTTGTGTTCTGAGCTCAGGAACTGTCCCTTCCTGCAATCTGGAGTGGGCGGATTCATGAGAACCTCATGAAGTTCAGTGATGCCAAGTGCAAGATCATGCACAGTGGTCAGGACAGTCCCCAGTAACAACATGGACTGCATGATGAATTGATTGAGAGCAGCACTGCAGAGAAAGACTTGGGGATACTGGTGGATTGAAAAAAATGGATATGAGCTGGCAATGTATACTTGTGGTGAAATGTGTCTGGAGTGCTTGTTTGAGGTCTTGACTCCCTCGTAAAAAAGAGGGATATGCTACAGTGAGTCAAGTAAGGGGACACAAAGATAAGGGTCTGGAGCACCTTTCTTATGAGGTGTGGCTGAGAACAGGTTGCTTACCCTGTAGAAGAGAAGGCTTAGAGGTGGATCTTATCAATAGGCAATAAAACCCAACAAGATGGAGTTATGACCGGGCTACACTCTTCTCTGTGATATCCTGTGAAGGGACAACAGGAAATAGGCACAAATTGAAATACAGGAGATTCCATTTAAACATAAGAAAAATCTTTCATGTGAGAATAGTGAAACCCTGGAGCAGGTTGCCCAGAGAGGTTGTGGAGTCTTCATTCTTTGGAGATATTCAAAACACAACAGGACATATTCCTGGGAAAACACCTCTGTGAAAATGTCTCAGACAGGGTTTGGACAAGATGTCCTCCAGAGGTCCTTTCCAACCTTAAGTATTTTGTGATTCTGTAAGATAGAAATGAAAATTACTCTTCATTGACATGAGCCCTGTGAACTCTAAGTCATATATGCTGAAAAACAGAAGGAAGAGAAATAACAGAATTTCACAAGAAATGAACAGTTTTAATTAAAAATAAAAAAATAAAAAAAGCCATTGTTTCTGGTATATTAAGAGTTAAACAAATGAATGATCTTGAGCTTACCTGGATGATCTTATTTAAAAACTGTTTGACATTTTATAAATTTTACTTTATTTTGCATTAGTTATTGTTCTATAAATCAAAAAGATGGATGAATCAAAGCAGTACAAACCAGGAGAGTAATTACTGAAATCAGTCATAACTTTGGCAAAATATGGAATGCTTTTTTATCTTAAATTTAATTCAAACTTTTTAATAAAAAATGACAAAAGCTCAGTTTGAAATTGCAGGAGTGAATAAAATGTTTTGTGCCTCTTAAGCAGTCTATGCAAGTAACCTAATTAGCTTGGTTCAGTTTCAGAGTGAATGTTCGCATTGTGGAAATCATTCGGTAATTATGCTCTGCTGTTTCACTGGGTCACAGATCATGCAAATTAGGGTCTTTCCACAACCCAGTCATCACTAAATGACTCTAAAGCTTTAAGAAACCACTCACAAGTTGGACTAGGTCAAAATATATTCTAAATTATACTGGAAACTGCAATAATTCTGTTGCTTGGCCCGTACTGTCTCTGCTTACTTTTTGCTTGCCTTCTTCACAATGACTAATCCTTTAAGGTGTGGAGCATTTCAAATGACATAGAGATACCTCCATGTAGCTTCAGCTATCAGTGTAGACATTTGAATAAGCAATGACTGCCACCCCACAGTGAAATAATAAA
The DNA here is from genome assembly GCF_011077185.1 of Oxyura jamaicensis. Lineage (NCBI taxonomy): Eukaryota > Metazoa > Chordata > Aves > Anseriformes > Anatidae > Oxyura > Oxyura jamaicensis. The sequence continues at coordinate 153,254,352 of NC_048893.1, forward strand.
AACAAACAACACGAGCAAACAAAAAACACCAGAAAACCACACAAGTCTCAAATGATTAGAAAATCTGTAAAAGCTAATATTTATAACAGATACTTTCCATCTTTATGACTGACATGTATATATAATCTTTGGAGTGGCATCATGATCTCACATCAAGCATTAGTGATTTAAGGCTGAATAACCTTTATCATTCAAGAAAAGGAATATAATAATTATGCATGCAATGCCCAATCAAGGCAAGGGAAAGAGATGAAATAGCTATCAAAGCTATTACTCAAAACCATATCTAGTAAATGCTAATTTAATCTTGCCATCTGCTTAGATGAAGACAGGTAATTAAGCATTGTAAATGTCTTAATATTGGCAGTTTGTAAGAAGACTAGAAAGATTGTGGAGACAAGATGTAAGGGAAAGTTTTCTTCACGCTTAAGGCTTCCATACTAAATCAGTTGAGTCACAATCTCAGAGTATGGAAAACAAACAAACAAAAAAATAGAGGCTAGAAAATGCCTCTATGAAGTTGCTCACTTCATTCTGATGTTTTCTCTGTTTTAGACTGTTGAAACTGTTTTAGATTTCAACTATAATATTCAAAGCCTTAGATAATAGAAATAGATTTAAGAATATTTCCAAAAATAATTGAAAAAATTGTCTCATTTTTTGAATAATATAATAAGTTTTCTCAAACTTAGTTGACACATTGTCAAGAGAAGGCTCTGAGGTGAACTCATGGCAGCACTTCAGTACTTAAAAGGGTCTTATAATAAGAATGGAGAAGGACTCTTTACTTGAGTAGATAGTGATAGGACAAGGGGGAACAGTTTAAAAGACGGGAGATTTGGATTAGAGGTTAGAAGGAAATTTTTCACACAGAGGGTGGTTAGGCACTGGAACAGGTTGCCCAGAGAAGTTGTTCCCCCATCCCTGGAGATGTTCAAGACCAGGTTGGATGGGGCTTTGGGCAACCTGGTCTAGTGGGCTGCATCCCTGCCTACAGTAGGAGAATTGGAGCTAGATGATCCTTAAGGTCATCCTTACAACCCAGGCCATTCTGTGATTGTCATGAGAACAAAATCCAAACTTAAGAGGAAGAAAAAATGTTTAAGGAAGTCAGTAAAGTCTTCTTCATATAGCTATCTTTTTCTGCAATCTTTCACAATATACAGTACCTTAGTAGGGAAAAGAACACTAATTTAAAAACAAAACAACAAACAAACAACCCTCAAGTGGAAAAAAGAAATCCACTGGATAAATCTTATTTCAGCAACTGGATAAATCTTATTTCAAATCTTAGAGCAACTAATAAAGTAAAGGTCTGCCAAAATTCATACTATGGTCAACTAAACTTGGCGAAGCAGTAGAAATGTCACTAGGAGAGAAGACAATAAAATGAGTTACTAGATCTAGAGACCCAATCTTAAATTCATGGCAATGCGTCTTTCTAGAGTCATTACTTGGGATCTCTAGTCAGAGTAGAGGCAGAAGTGGTTATATTTTTCTTACAAAATGCAGGAGATGGAATGAACTTTATACATTGCAATAGCACCTATTTGTGCAGCTCATAAAATCAACTTGATTATTTAGTCTTCAGTCATTTTTGTTAAATAATTATCTTTCAAATAGACCTGTCAAAAATTATACTCATGAAACATATTGGGGAAATATTTATGGAACAGTTGTGAATTTTGGTTGTTTTCTTCTCTTTATTTTTAGCAAAAAGAAAAGGTGGGAATAAAGGAGCAAGAAAAACGTCACTATATTATTTTTATAGAAGTATTTATATATTTTTTTCTTCTTTAAAAATATGTTCTTTTCTGAATTAATAAAGTTAAATCTTTTTCTTCCTTCCTTTTTTTTCTTTCTTTCTCTGTTTTGCTTTAACAAATCCCAAACTCTACCACTCTACCAGGTTTTGATTACAGTTATTATACATATAGTTCTTGATCCTGCTGCAATACACATCACTGTTTGAGGTGAAGTCCCTAAGGAAGCAATCCAAGTGAAGTGCAGTTTTATTCAAACATTTCATATGCCTTATCTAGCAAATAAGCACTGAATTTATAATCTGTGCCTAGTATTCCCTTGAAGATTTTGGTTTGTTCTCAGGTTTTTTGGTTTTGTTCAGGATGAATAGTTAACTGTTAAACACCATATCCAACGGTGTGACATATCCAACAGAGTGACATTAAATAATATTTTCAAGCTATATATGAAACTGATATAGTAATTTTCTTCCCTTTCTGCTATAGTCCAGTAACCAAAGTTTATGTCACTGGAATAAATACTGCAACTTAAAAACTGCTGAGATCTAAAATTATTTCTGATATTAACAAACATCTTAGTAAATATTTATCTTTTGTTATAAAGGCATAAAATAAGTATGTCAAATAACCCCAGAAAAACTTTATTCTTTAGAGATCACTCCTCACTATATTCCTTTTCATATTAAACTAGGAAGTCTATGACCTCTCACCACCTTTCCTGAACAAGTATATATATTACATACAAAAAAGACCAAGGTTTATGACATGTACAGATAAAAATAAAATCTATTTTGTAGTTCCATGCAAGATTTAAGGCGTTATGTGTATATGCAGAACTTTCCAGTTTTAACATAAGTGATTGTCTTTTAAGAAAATATAAACTAACATTTCTGGCCTAATTGTTCTTTTCTCAAAGGACCATCAATGTTCTTGATCATGATAAAATTTCTTTACAGATCTCTATGCTGTCTCTGTAGATTTAGCCATAATATCTGAACTGTAGAAAAATGTGCTGGCTTACTTTTCAACTCCATTGGTTCCTAACCTTTCATGAGCACTTAATTCCTCACATAGAAGGAAGTGGTCACACCATAGAAACCTGTGGACCATGAAGGATAATTGGATAAGATCTTTTGAAAGATTTACAAGCCTGCCAAGGATTTTGCCAGCTTTAAAACTGACTGATTCAGTGTGAAAAGATCTGAACAATTCTGACCTAAAGGTTTAAAGAGAGACCTTTCCTGTGAAAGTATAATTTAGAGCCTGTAATAAAAGTGCATTGAAAAACACCACAAGGAAGAAAACAACCATAAATTGAAGAGCTTAATAATACATTACAGGACACTTCTGTGACATATCCTCTTGTCCTGCAACATATTTCTGTTGCCTAAAACTGTTTTTAATAGTTTCTTTATGTGTTACAATGGTAGCTTACCAATAAAAGGATAGTAAGGAAGCCATTTATTTAATATAGCTGAGAATGTTGACTGTCTTTCTCTCTCCCTATACGAAAACATATATGAAGTAAGACTAGATCTTTGTACATTTCCATAAGTAAGAAATAAGGACAAGAGTCGTGAAGAAAATTATGCAAAGAATAGGTTCTCAAAATTGCTGCTTAACATCCATCCCACCTTGAATAACCGATGTGCATCCAGCAGAAAGATTCTCAGTGCTCCTTCATTTCTGTTGCTGTGCTGACCAATGCAGTCCCTAAAACACTGTGGGATATGGAAACAGGAAATTTTATCTATTCTTATCTGCAAGGCCCAGGTGGGTAACCCACCTCTCAGATAAATGTGAAATGAGGCTGCTTCCTCCTCTCATGTGTCTTCACACTTTCTCCGTGGTAAAACACTAACAAATAATGCAAAAGTTTTATTCAAAATCCTCTTTCTTCTATTTCTTTGAGTGAATTAGAGCACTGACCTGAAGCCAGGGACATATCTTTGCATTCTGAGTATGGGTATTCTGTGGTGAAGGTCTCTCACTCTGAATGATTCTTCTGAAATTTTTTATGATATTGATTTTCATGGAGACCCCTGGGCAAATTAATTCCCACAAATCAAAGTATATAAATGGAGGAATCTCCCTCACTCCACATGAATCTCTCCCCAGAATTTTCTGCTCCCAGAGAATGCACTGTAGAAAGCTTAACTTTGTAGAACCCACTTGTGTAAACAACTTCAGTGCTTTGTTTATGTTTCTGTGCCATGGGAGTGGCACCTAAGTGCTAAGTGCTGCAAAGAGACTATCTTGCTGAACTTTGATTGCAAAGACTTTACACATAGAAAAATACTGAAACCTTTGCAACCAAGTAGTATTACATCCAATGAGAAACACGGTGTAAATTGTAATTTCTTGGAGATCTGCTTTTATAAATTATTACAAGCATATGTCACTATAGTAAAGACCTCTTCCCTTCCACCAGTTCTTCATGTGATATTCAGGTAATTTAAAAATTGAACTGCATATAGTAGTCATGGGTTTTAATAAGAGGACATTCTTTGTTTCCTTTGAGATCTGTGAATAAGTAACTCTTGGGCAAAGTGTGCGCACAGAAGCAGTTTCTGATCTGGGAGCCAATGGTACCACTTTGCACAGCTCAGACACAAAATACCATAATTTTCACTGAAGTACTTTTTATTATTATTATTATTATTTTCTACAGGCTTTTATTTATGACTTTCAAATGATATTTCCTGTCTTCCTCCATTTATTCTGATTGTAGGACTTTCAGTGTTCTTATTCTTGTATTCTACTTTATGGTGTGTGCCTATGAGTAGAGATTTTTGAAGGCATATTATATGAATATGGCAGGAAGTAATTACTTCATGCAGACTTACCACTATGGATTTTCAAAATAAGATCTGCCCTTGGGCTCCTGTTTGAATTTCACTGCTGTGAGTAACACGCCCCTAGGAAAGCCAAGAACTATCTCCAGATATATACTGGGGGGAATGTATCTAGAGATAATCACAGCAAGGATCTGAAGCACTGAATGAATAAAGAATCTTGAGGGAAAGATCAAAGTGTGACTATGAAATACAGGCATGAGGGAATCTCTGTGACACTACTAAATGTGGAAAAAGTGTCAGAGACAAGTTCACCAAAATAGCTAGAGTAGAACTGGGGAGAGCGAATGAATCTTCTTGAAGAGCACAGAATGATTCCATTTATTTGTAAACAGACATTGAAATCAGGGATTCAAATTTCATAGACTAGCTAATTCAATGTTTCATATTCTTTTTCCTGACAAAACTGAGAAAGGTAGGCTTCATTCTGATCAGTATACTAGTGTATAAGTTTAATTTCATTAAAAGCAGTGCATTTCATTGGTGTCAACATACTGTAAAGTAGATTGGAGTCTGACCACAGAGCTAAAATTTATCATGTTACTGTTTTTCTGAAAAAAATATATTATCTATCCATGTATCTATCTATCATTTATAGGCATAGTTTTCTAAACCAACTAAAGCTTTGTACATATGAAGGGAATTAGGATTAGCTCCATAACAGATCGGATCACCTTCCTGTGTTCACACTCTGACAAAATGTCACATGGTAAAGAAGATAGCTGAGCATAATTTACTCGATGTTTCATTTTCTGTGGATAAGCCTTCAGGGTGAAGGATTACCAGAGTCAAATCTGAGAAACATTGTCATGAAAATAATTAGAGTCTGACATTTTGCAGGTACTCTGTGACATGATGATTGCTGCTTTAGGAATGTTCCAAAGTGCAATTAAATTGCATCTCTTACTAACAGACCATAAATCATTATCCACAGTTCAGTAGGATATCTTCAGACCATACATTTTAGAGGAATTATTGTAGTTCATCATATTGTGTATCTTTAGGGAGCCTTAATCTTTAAATAATTGCAGTAGTAATTGGGAAAACATACTAAGATATGCTTAATGACTCAGGTTATTGACATACTAAATCAAAGGAATTGTATTGTTTTCATGATGCTTAGGCATATTTGTGTATGTAAAATACATTATTCTATACAATATTATTCAAATAGTCTTTATTTGTAATCTTTGATTTCTTTCTTTTTTTTTTTTTTTTTCTAAATGAATTAACAACATAAAAGCTACAACTTTTCTACTCCATGAATAACAGAAATATATCAATCGCATGCTGTAGTGCAGCTCTTCTTCTGGATTGAAGATTTCCTTACTAACTGTTATATACTTATAGCCCTCTTCACACTATTATAGAAAGTGTGGTCTACCCCATTTTAAATAACCTAGAGTGAATGTACCTTCTCTGAAAGTGAGTCCTGGGATGCAAACCTCATATAATCAGTGCCTTTTAAAAATTATGCTGAATATTCAACTTGACTCAGCTATCTGAGGAGACTTGTAGTTAGTGGCTATTCAATATGTGCTGCCCCACTGAGCATATAACAAGGAGCACTCCTAAGGCTGCTAAAGACAAAATGACAAGTAGAGTAGTGGAGAAACTAGTTGCTTCCAGAGTCCATCACTAGCAATCAAGTTCTCTGCAGTATTACCATTGTGTATAGAGGAGACTGGGGTAAAAAAGTCTGAGTCATGCCCACCATCTTAATCTACTGTGGTGGGTTAACTTTGTCTAAGGGACAACCCCCCAGCCAGCCACTCACTCACTCACACTCCTCAGCAGATCAGAGGAAGAGAGTAGGCTAAGAAAGTGTATGGGTTCAGATAAAGACAAGGAGACCAGTTACCAATTACTGTCATGGGTAAAACAGACTTGCAAAAAATTAATTTATTGACAATTAAAACAGATTCAGGTAGTCAGAAACAAAGACAAACATTAAAACAACAGTTTTCTTCCCCCTTTTCCCAGGCTCAACTTCACTTCTTCATTCCAAACTTCTCTATCTCCTCCCCCTTGCCTCCTGTTTCAAAGTGGCAAAGGGTGGCTGGGAAATAGGCATTGTGGTACTGCTCTTTCCTGATCACACTTTTCCCCTGTTCCAAAGTAGGCTCTACCCATGGGCTGCAGATTCCTCTGGGGCACATCCACCTGCTCAAGTGTGGGGTGTCACTTTGGTGCTCCCTCTGCTGTTTCTTGCTCCTTTTGTTTGTTTTCCCTCCTTATCCTCTGTTTGTGCAGTGTTTTTGCCCTTTCTTGGTTGTGTTATCACAGAGGCATCACCAGCTTGGCTAACTGGCTGAGCTGTGTCCTGTGGTGGGTCAATTTTTGATCCACTTGTGTCTGGCATGGGATCAGCCCCTGGTATCTTTTCAGAGTTGCCACCCCTGCAGCTCGCCCCAGCCAAACCTTTGCCACTTACACTAAGTATAGTTACTTAACGCACTGTTCTTAAGACTTGTAATAAAAAACAATGCAAACACCTCAAAACTATCCTGAAGAGGTAGAAACCATATGATCCTAACTATAACATTAAAACAAACAAACAACAACAACAACAAAACATTAAAACAATAACAACAAAAATCTGTTCTGAACTTAGTTACAGGGATGGTCTATGACTGTAGTTAGAGCTTCTTCTCATCTCTAGTTAAAGCACACCCATATGCCCATTTCAACATATCTCCTGCTGAGCACAGCACAACTAGAAAAGTACAGAGAAGGTAAGAAGCACTGAAAGATTCAGAAAGTGACCTTAATTTAGTGGCCAGATGATAGAGAGCACCTTGCTAGGCAAAACAGAGGTGGTACACATTTTACTTATTTTGAGAATTGCTTTAATAGACAGAAAGTTACATGGTGATCAACAGAACAAGTCAAATGATTTTTTTGTGCTACAGCCCTTGGAAACCAGTCAGCTTTCACACGTCAGAGAGGTACTATACTGTGTGGCCACAGGCTACCCTTTACTGTTCTTCTCTTCTTCCATAACTTGGCCACGCCGGTCTTTAAATTTTCTCACTGTGGCAACATTTGATCAGACAGGCATTTGACAGAAGCAAGAAATCCCAGACATTATGAAGTAATTTAAACAGTGTAGTTTATCTATAGATGGAGACGGAAAAGTACCCGTAACCCAGGAGCAGCAGAACTTGTTTGCATTTCAGGAAAAAAAATGTGAAACCATTAAAACCTTCATGGTTTGATGTTTCTGTGGACTCACCTTTGTGCTTCACTAACCCTTTTGTTATTTACTGACCCAAAAGACCAGGTGCCTATATGCCCAGATGAGCTAACCCTTCTCAAAGTCCTCTAAAGGAAATGTGGAAATGCCAAGAAAATATGTCAGAAAAAATGTGGAGATGAAGCAAAAAGAAACATGCCAGGAAATTATAAGAATAAATTATGACAATCATAGAATCATAGAACGATTGGAGTTGGAAAGAACTTTAAAGATCACTTAGTTCCAACCTCCCTGCCATGGGCAGGGACACCTTCCACTAGACAAGGTTGCTCAAAGCCCCATCCAACCTGGCCTTGAACATCTCCAGGAATGGGGCATCCACAACTTCTCTCAGCAGCCTGTTCCAGTGCCTCACCACCCTCTGAGTAAAGAATTTCCTCCTTATATTATATCTAAAATTTTAAGCCATTGCTTCTTGTCCTATAAATACACTCTGATAAAGACTCCATCCCCATGTTTCTTGTAGGCTACCTTTAAATATTGGAAAGTTTAGCACAGCAGCTTTCTCCTCGTTGTCTCCTCTGTCACTTGGAAAAGGAAGTTATCAATGCATCAATGCATTCCAGGAACCTCCTGGATTGTCTGTGCCCTATTGTGCTGTCCCTCCAACAGATATTGCAGTGGTTGAAGTGCCCCATGAGAACCAGGGCTTGCAAATATGAGGCTGCTTTTATCTTTCTATAGAGGGCTTCATCTGCTTGGTGATGGGGGTTTATATATATATATAATTTTTTTTTTGGGGGGGGGGGGGGGGGAGCGGGATAATTAAAAGGTTTAAATATCTTAGCATCCCTAATCATATTTCCTAGACTTCTTAAAGGACTTCTTCCATGTTCATACTTGAAGTGCTAAACTTGTAGCTATTCACTTCTTTTATTCCTGTTTTAGAAGCCATTTCTGATGTTGCAACCCTTACTACATTCCCTAGTCTAGTAAAAGAGTATCATATATTCATCCACAGTCACGTGTGTTATTTTATATCTAAATTTTGATGACTGCTCATCACAGGCAAACATGTGGAGCCCTGTATTTTGCTGCTACCTAAAGACTGGTCTTTTTCATATTAATTTCCAGCAAACAATACTAACTGAAAAATTGTGCTCCTTAAACACTGCACTAAGACTATCTTGCACTATGACTTCGCAATCATTAGTGTTATACTAAAGCATACGTACCATATATAATGTTATAGCCAGGGTAGGGGAAATATTTTTAAAATATGAATTTGTCTTCCTGTATACTTCAAAATGTTAAGATTGTAGTACAGTCTACCACTCCTGCACAGCCCTTAGCTATTGAACATTTACATAGATATTTTTTAAAATTATTTTTGACTATAACTCAACCAATGAATTTCAGACCTTTCTGAGATATTTCCATCTATTTTCTTCATATTTATGATATGTTTGCAGTTTGCAGATATTTCTGATATATTTGGCCCATTGTTTTTTTCCCCATGACTTCAAAAATCCTGTTTTAGGAAAAATAAGTCTGCTACTCTGTTTGTCCTACCTCTGCAGAATATGGGTAGTTCCTATTATTTATGGGTTTTGTCTTATTCACTTTCACAATTAGACAAGTTTCATAACTAGGAATTCTATAAATTCTACCCCAAAGTTTGTTTCTTACAGCTAGTCCCTGGCTATATACACTTTTTCCATGTATTTTATTCTAGACTCCTGAGTACAGGTCTAATTCATTAGGTTTCTAATTGTGATGCTTCTTACATTTGCAATTGATGAGGACAGATGCATCAAAGTTTTCTCCTTATTAGCTAATATTCATTAGAGTATTCCCTAGGCAGCCAAAAAAGTAGTTCAAAATAAGTGGTGAGGTTAGAGCCTTTTAGGGCATCCTTGTTATTTGGCTTAGTGATGTGTGATGTAGCATATAGTGGGATGGTATAGGTTTGGTGAGAATGCAGGGGTATTCTGAGATGACCAAAAACCTGACATCAGCAGTGCACACCCAAGAGGCAGTGTATATAAATTTTGGGTGCGATGTATATCACACACAAAGAGTCAGTGTATATACAGTTAATGCTAACATAGGCTTCTGGACTGGGGCTGACTCACCTTCTGTGTGTTTGGAAGTTGAGGAGAATAAATACAGATCTGCTCAGAGCTCAGGCAGCATGGCCTAAGGCATAGTGCACACAGTGCGATGTGTGTACAGGTTATCTCACAACACAATAGGTACATTGTGTGTATATATTGATGACATTGTGATGTGATTGTTCCCTGGCCCTCTTCTCCCTTGAGTCTAAAATAACAGCTCTTCAAATACACTAGGAACTTTTTGATGTCTTGGTCTTCTAATGAGAATGTACAGGACTTGACTTATGACAGCTGAGTGTATTCTTACCCTAGAAAAGAAAAACTGCAATAAAAAGATCTGACCTCTGCACTATGCATGATGTCTCAAATGCATCCTGGTAAGACGATTCATAGGAATAATAATAGATTTTAAGGACAGCTAGCCTGACCCTTTGGACAGAGTGGGTCATAAGATTTTCAGTCCATGACTCCTTCAAAAACCATAAAATGATGTTTGTGCTGAACTCCTACCTGAAAGATTAAATCTTTTGAATTAAATGTCACACTTATGCATTTTCCTGCGGAAGTTAACACTACTGACAGGGAAGGATAGGATGTGAACTCAGATCAACACAGGTGATAGTGCTGAGACAGAAGTGGGGTCTAACTTCACTGTAGCACAATGTGAAAAATAGAAAACCAGACTATTTTGCATTGTTTCTTTGATTTCTGCTCAGAATTAATTTTATGACATTTGAGAACTTTTTGACTGCTGTCCTGAGCATGCCAGCTGCTTGGATATGAGCTAGTATTCTCATATGCTTTATTTTATAAAATTACGTAGTTCACATTTGCTTCCTCTTTAGTTTTTAGCATATCAATCCAGTTGCCCTGTTGTGTACTAAATAATACATATCCATGAATTCTAAACCACTATAAGAAATTACATAGAGTACTTATTTTTCTTAAATATATATAAAGAAAATATCCAGGTTTATTTAGTAAGTTGTTCAGTATGGGCAAAAAATGAGTAAGAATAAAAAGTGAAGCTATTAAATAGTGTGGAGGAAAAGCATGAATGAAAAATAAACTAATTGCTAGTGAAAGAGACTATGGATCCATAACCAGCAAAGATTTCACCTTACCCACTTGCAAGACCTTAAAATTTAGACTGTACATAGTATTAATCAAGTTTTGAACTAACTGTCTTTTCTGAAAACAAGTTCTCCTTCATTGAACACATTTGGTAAATTCCTTTTTCATTGGTAGAACACTGAAGCATATGTGAACTGTCTTTTAATTATGGCCTATTTAATTAAGATTTTAACCCTAAAGTTATATATTAACAATACAGCTCATTTATTGGCTACTATTGCAAACTTGATTACCTTCTTAACTGTCTCAATCAACACTGAAGTCTTTCAAGAAACATTCAGGAAATTGGAAGGGAATAGCAAGACAATTTAAAAATGTACATTGTCCTATTACACTGCTGAATATCAAATCTGCTGGCCTGAAGATCACTTTTTTTTTTTTTTTTTTGTTATATGTACTTTTAGTTGCGCTTCCACAATTGTGTCCAGTAAATATTCAAACATCTGATGCTATTCAATTATGAAACTAACAAAGAAACTGAGCGATATGTGACTTTGTTGCTGACACCCACTTCGGAGGATTTTAGGGTTGCCTCAGTTTTATTGCAACCTTGTGCCTTATTAACATAACTAAGTATATCACATGTAGATACAAATACATTCTTCTAAATATAGAATTCTTTTAATTTTAACTTGTTACCATGAAAATGAAAGCTGTCTTAGATTTCCTGTGAAGAGGGGAAAAAAAGAAACAGGTGCAATTTATGTGCATCTCATACAGTAAAGGTGGAAAATTATCAAGGATTAAGTAAAATTACATTAGTAGTTACACTGCTATAAATTTGGACTAATTCTGTGCCTTTAAAGGAAAACAAATTCTTGATATTTCATTGAAACACTTGAAGAAGGTTTTTATTTATTTATTTTTAATTTATTTATATATTTTTTTAAATATTTCTTTACAGTTTTGTTACTGGAGACATTTACTGCTCATATGTTATCTTGCATAATAGGATTATCAGTTTAAGCTCTCTTCTTTCAGTCTGGCATCATGAAGAGCAACTAAATGGAGCAGAAAGCCTCAACTTCTTCAGTAAAGCAAATAAACTTTAATAGCCAATTCTCTTACTGATGCAAGTCATAACTGCTGTATTTAAGGAACAAATATTTTATAGGAACTCTCATACATCCTTTCTTCTACTGTCCGTGTAGGTTCTCTCTTACTACCCTATCTTTTCTTTCAGTCCCCCAGCATTTCTTTCTCTTTGTGTCATATCAAATCTGCTGTTAGGAGTAGAATCTTTGCTATTCTTACCATATTTTTCCTTCTCATCTCTTCAGACATTTGGCTATTTGCTTAGCTGTACATAGGCATATACATACTTTATTAGATCTAAATTTATGCTCTTTGGAAGACTAAAGATAGAAGCCCAAGTTTAATATAGACATTGTGGTGTTGTATTTCTAGAAACTTCTAAATAACTTATGACAATACAATGGCATTGTGTTTTAACCCAGCAGGCAGCTAAGCATCACAGCTCTTTGCTCACTTCCCTCAGTGGGATAAGGGAGAGAACCAGAAAAAAAAAGAAAAAAAGAAAAAAAAAAAGATAAAACTCATGGGTTGAGATAAATACAGTTTAATAGGACATAAAAGTAAGGGGAAAAAAATAATAAAAATTAGGATAAAGGAATATACAAAACAAGTGATGCACAATGCAATTACTCACCACCACCTGACCAAGGCAGCAGCTGCCTCTATACTCGGACTGGCTGGGATGGAGTTAATTTTCCCTGCAGCAGCCCATATAATGCTGTGCTCTGCACTTGTAGCTAGAACAGCACTGGTATCACACAGCATTGTTTTTGTCTATTGCTGGGCAGTGCTGGCACAGCATCAGGACTCCCTCCAAGAGCCTGTAGGCTCAGGGTGGGCAAGAGGTGGGGAGGGGACATCACCAGGGCAGCTGACCTAAACCAACCAAAGGGATATTCTGTACCATGTGGTGGTACTCAGCAATAAAAGGGGAG